>NC_080539.1:289545515-289861015 GCF_028640845.1 Ahaetulla prasina | reverse complement strand
GAACAAGAGAAACCAACAGTCTAGAGGAAGAATGTTCTGCCTGCCTACAGAGTCTGTCACATCATTATGCTCATCCTGACTGAAGGCTCTTGACTGTTGTGCAACTATCCTAGAAATGATAGTTCTTGAAAGGAAAGGAAGGAGGAAAAGTTCATGCAGAAGCCTTGCTCCTTGCAGAAGACTTAAATTCTGTCCTATTTACTGAAAGCTATCTAGAGGAAGGCAGACTAAAGTCATATATAAATCATAACTTAAATTGTTTTCTCTGTGTATGCGACCAGGGGTGAAGTCCAGCAGGTTCTGACAGGTTCTGGAGAACCGGTAGCAAAAATTTTGAGTAGTTCGGAGAACCGGTAGTGTAAATGTTGAGTAGTTCAGAGAACTGGCCCCAGAGTGGGGAGGGAATGAGGATTTTGCAGTATACTTCCCCTGCCATGCCCATCAAGCCACACCCACAAAGCCACGCCACACCCACAAAGCCACACCCACAGAACTGGTAGTAAAAAAAATTGGATTTCACCACTGTATGGGAGCATATGCACCAAGACAAATTCCTTGTGTGTCCAATCACACTTGGCCAATAAAAATTCTATTCTATTCTATTCTATTCTATATATTGATCATGGGCATATGAGTTTCTTTGCTCAACAATGCCATTGGCTTCAGTCTTCTAGCATGGGAATGAAAGTTCACATTCTGGGCATTTATTTCACTTCCTAATTGAGCTGTGGTGGCACAGTGGTTATAATGCAGTTCTGCACGGCTAACTCACTGTTCACTCCAGGAGTTTGATCCTGACCGTGTCAAGGTTGACTCAGCCTTCCATCCTTCCGAAGTTGGTAAAATGAGGATTTCCCCAGATTGTTGAGGGGCAATATGCTGACTATGTAAACTGCTTAGAGAGGGATGTAAAGCACTGTGAAGCGGTATATAAGTCTAGGTGCTATTGCTATTGCTAATACTCAAAGATTAGGCATCATCTTATGCCTTATCATCTTATCATACTTATGCTTATATATATGCTTATATATTGTATAGTTATTTCATGCTTATGCTTATATATACTGTTGTGACAAAATAAATAAATAAATAAATAAATAAATAAATAAATAAATAAATAAAATAAAATAAAATAAAATAAATCTTAACTTGGTTTTTATGATGGAACTGTGTGGCATCCTTCTTTCGGGCTTTCACCACGAGATCACACAGCCAGCAACAATAACTGTGGTTTCCAAGACTTCAGACAGAAGTATTTCTCACCCTGTTTTTTTTTTTTAATTTGGATTTATATCCCGCCCTTCTCCGAAGACTCAGGGTGGCTTACACAGTGTCAAGCAATAGTCTTCATCCATTTGTATATTATATACAAAGTCAACTTATTGCCCCCAACAATCTGGGTCCTCATTTTACCTACCTTATAAAGGATGGAAGGCTGAGTCAACCTTGGGCCTGGTGGGACTTGAACCTG
Organism: Ahaetulla prasina; assembly: GCF_028640845.1. Taxonomy (NCBI): domain Eukaryota; kingdom Metazoa; phylum Chordata; class Lepidosauria; order Squamata; family Colubridae; genus Ahaetulla; species Ahaetulla prasina. The sequence continues at coordinate 289,859,544 of NC_080539.1, read as the reverse complement.
CAGTAATTGCAAGCAGCTGTGTTAATAACAGACTGTCTTACCAGTCTGAGCCACCAGAGGCCCGATTTAGTTTAGATTCATTTTACTATGGAAGCCTGCATATGAATCAGTTTGATGGTGAGCAAAAGCACATGCACAAACAATACGATGGAATGTTACAGGGAACATTCCATTCCATTCAACTCTTCTCTGTCCAGCATGCTATTGATACTTTGACCATAAATAACTTGCAAGACACTGAGAAGAAAGTTCAATTATCTGGTTCTCAGAATACAGATCCACACCAGAGAATGAATAGCAATATAATATAAATATACTCTGGACTCCTATTGCTCCATTATGCTGCTTGCCTAGAGGAAGATGGAAAAAAATGTTATTTTTGTTCAGAGTCCACCATATGCACCGCAGCTTCTTATTCTCCACTCACCATTACAAAGAAAGGTATCAGTATTTCCCTTCCCCCACAACATGATGAAACAGCATTGCTCATTCCATTTTTGTTTTGTTTCTAATGATAGCTTATTAAAATAAGGTAGGGAAGTTGTAGGGAACAGGCATTTTTTTTAATGGAGAGCACTTGATGATCATAATCCACTTATGAAGTAAGGGGAAGAAATTATCCTTAACTATATTCACCCAAAGGTAGAGTTCACGCTGGAGAGAGGTGTCAGGAAAGCAAAACAATAACAAACAGGTCAACCTTTATCCTGATGTTTTAAAAACTTCTTAGAAAAATGCTACATGCAATAATGCCATTTGTCAAGGAACAATGTAGTTATATTGTTCCTTGCTGTATTTAATGGGAGATTATTAAGAAAGTTTAATCAAATAATTAGCCCTATGTCAATTCTGCACTCACTCACTTGGCAGTGTGGGATCCAAACTGGGTCGGCCAGTGGGACCAGTTTTAGCTTTCTGAACTCTCAAACTTCTAAAGATGATGCATTCTGGTGAGTGAGAAGTTCCCTGAGGATGGGCTCCAGCATGAGTCTGAAAGCTCAGAACCTATGTTCCCAGTGACTGACCCAGGTTGGATTCTAAAACATTATCCTGGGACAATGTATATTTTCCTTCATTCACTAAACAGTGTTTGTTTGCTTGTTTGTTTGTTTGTTTTTATATATTATTATTTATTTATTTATTATTCACATTTTTATACCGCCCTTCTCCGAAGACTCAGGGCGGTGTACAGCAAATAAAACAACAATAATACAAAAAACCATTTAAAATACCATAACAACATTAAAAAACTTATTAAACTGCTGTATACTTAAAACTATTAGAATAAAAATACAAAGATAAAACCCCTGTTAAAAACCCGCTAAAATCCCTATATTGCTGCTCATCCCATATATGTGATTGGATGTAACATCCCTGGGGGACTTATAATAAAAAATTGACAAAAACTAAATATAGCAAGCATTAATACAACCAGGAGATGGGCTACAACATTCACCTGGGGCCCTAGGTGTGGGCTCAAAACCAGGTTTTGAAACCCTTATGAATTTCAAGGGTTGAGGCCAATTTGACCTTTGGAGGGACAATATTCCAGAGGGTGGGTGCCAAAGCAGAAAAGTGCCTCCTTCTGGGTTCCATCAACTGGCAATTGTACAGCAAACTCCGGGCAAATGGAATGGATAGAAACAACTGAGAAAGGAAAATCCCATAAGTAACCCAGTCCTAAGTAATGAAGGCCTTTAGACAGACTACCAGCACTTTGAAGCACCAGAAGCAAACTGGTAGTGGTAATACATCCTCTGAATAACAGATACCATTAACTGCCTATTAACCAGCTGCAGCTTCCAAATACTTTTCAAAAACATTTAAAATAATGCAATCTAATCGGAACTTTCTCCAATCAGGACTTTGTACTGGACCATGGTATCCATCACAGCTTCTAACAATTTAAGCTACGTCAGTAGAATTAGCCTAGCCTAGCGTAGAATAGAATAGAATAGAATAGAATAGAATAGAATAGAATAGAATAGAATAGAATACGAGTTGGAGGGGACCTTTGAGATCTTTTATTCCAACCTTCTGCTCAGGCAGGAAACCCTACACTACTTCAGACAATTGGTTATCCAACATATTCTTAAAAACTTCCAGTCTTGGAGCAACCACAACTTCTGGAGGCAAGTTGTTCCACTGATTAATTGTTCTAACTGTCAGTAAGTGTCTTCTTAGTTCTAAGTTGCTTCTCTCCTTTGTAGAAATCCATAACTGTATCTGTTAGATTCGGGCAATAACGAGGCAGGAGACCAGGGTAGTGACAACAGCTCTTTACTATATGGTGAACCCAGCAACCGGGCTGGGGAAAAACCTCTCCTTATATACTGTTTAACCGACGGCTTCAACCAATCAGCAACGTGCTTGTTTCCCGCCAAAATATTTAAAGATACATTACACTCCTTCCCTCCCAGAAAACACTTTACCTATATATTTACATTTATTTACATATTACTTTTCAACGTAATCACGTAAATAGACTGGGCGTCTCCTGACTCTCTCGGACCTGCGCAGTACAGTCTCTGGGAGCGGGTTGAGTTGGCCGGAGGGGCTGTTTGCTCCTCTCGGCTCCTCCTCTAGGCCATCCGGCCTGGATTATTTTCCGAGTTGTCCCTGCTGTTTTCTACAGGGACCTGTGGGCGCCGCTGGACCTCCGGAATTCAGTTAAGTCCTGCGATTTTCCCGGTCTGAGTCAGCTGTTGGTTCAAACATAGAATAGTCAGGGCCTGTTTCGCCTGACTCGGGTTGTCCGCCAACCGCTTCCTCAATTGATCTATATGTCGCCTCCATACTCGCCATCCGTTAACTCTACCAAGTATGATTTGGGGCCTGTTATGTTTAGAATTTTCCTGCTACCCAGGTCGGGCCCTCACCATAGTTGTGTGCCCATACCCGTCGCCTATATCCATTCCTCTTGTCTTTCGAGTCCCCTTGTATCCCTCCGTGTATAGTTGGGATTTAAACGGTCTAGTGGGCACCTGAGTTTTCGGCCCATTAGTAATTCGGCAGGGCTTCTGCCGGTGGTGGCACAGGGGGTCCGGTGTTGGACGGCTAGGAAAATATCTATTTTTGATTGCCAGTCGCCTGGCTTGAGCCTGGATAATGCCTCTTCGCGCTCGGACGAAACGCCTGCAAGGCCATTCGTCGCAGGGTGGAAAGGCGCCGAGAGGGCATGGCGGATGCCCTCTTCTGCCAAGTATTCCTCAAACTGTGTTGCCGTGAATTGCGGGCCGTTATCGGAAACCAATGTGTCAGGCAACCCGTGTGTTGCAAATAGGTGCCGTAGGACTGAGATCACGGCTTCGGCTGTCATGGATCTCATGAGAATGATTTCCAGCCATTTGGAGCAGGCATCAACTACTACCAGGAAGGTTTGGCCGTGGAAGGGGCCGGCAAAATCAATGTGGATTCTTGACCAGGGCCCTTGGGGTCTTTCCCATTCCTGAACCGGGGCCGTTGGGGGTAGAGGTCTGGACTCCTGGCAGGCCTGGCATTTCCCTACCCTTTCTGTTTTGACCAATCGCGGGTCGCCTTGCCGATCCTGCGCTCTGATTGGTTGATTTGAATTTTCGGCGGGAAGGTTGGGGTGCTCGACAGACTTGAGCCAGGTGCCCCTTCTTCTCGCACCGCCGACATGTAGCGTCCTTGAACTTGCATCGTTGACGCTGGTGTTGCCCTCCGCAACTTCCGCATTCATCCCGGTCTTCTTTGCCCCTTCTCTCGGTGAGGCAAACTCCCTCCTCATCCTCGCCGTCTGATTCGGTCTGGATTTCTTCGTTGTGCACCGGGGTTTCTTTTGCACTCGCCGTTGGCGTGAGTGGCTTTTGTAGGGTTTCCGCCGCTTGGGTGGACATCTCATGAGCTCTGGCTTCGTCCAGAGCGTTTGCCAGCGTTAGATTGCTTTTTGATAGCAGCCGCCTCCGCAAACGCATGTCTCTGACCCCACGGATGAGTTGCTCTAGTAGCTCCTCGTCCAAATCTCGGTACCCACAGTCTTTGGAGGCTTTTCTCAGGGCGGCCATGTACTCGCTGATGGATTCGCCCTCTTGCTGTCTGCGCTCTCCAAATTCAAAACGCCGTACGTACTTGGACGGTGTTGGCGCGAAATGGTTCTTTAGAAGATTTTGCAGAGTTTGCCACGATACCGATTGTACCGGCGTTGGCTCTGCCAGGGCTTCCGCGATGTCGATGACCTCGGGACCGCAGTGGCTCAGGAAATATGCCCTTTTGCGGTTGTCTGGAACTCCTTGCAGCTCATTTGCCTCCAGGAAGCTCTCGAAACGGGTCATGTACGTTCCCCATTTCTCCCTGGCGGAGTGTAGCTGGCCATCACTGCGATTCTGCCCTGAGCTTTGCTGGGTTCGGTTCTTTCGTGTGTTCAGCTCGTTCCTGGTGCTCTTAACCTCGAGATCCCATCCTCGTCGCCAGTGTTAGATTCGGGCAATAACGAGGCAGGAGACCAGGGTAGTGACAACAGCTCTTTACTATATGGTGAACCCAGCAACCGGGCTGGGGAAAAACCTCTCCTTATATACTGTTTAACCGACGGCTTCAACCAATCAGCAACGTGCTTGTTTCCCGCCAAAATATTTAAAGATACATTACAGTATCTATCCATTCAGACCAGCAAATAGAAAAAGATTACTTTTTGTAATATGTATGATCCTGATTATGCCATTAATAACATGTCATGGCCCCTTTGTAAAATGAATAATCTGCCTTGTGTTCCAAGTTTCTTTTACTATCTGGTGGTAGAAAATAATGGCCCACAAGGCAACATTTGAACTGTTGAAATGAGATGAATATAGTACTGAATATAATTATTGCATCACATAGATATTTTTCGGTATGTAGCACTCTGGACTGTATTTTTTTAAAATACCGAGTGAATAGCCTTGGGGTTTTGCCATTCCCTGGAGCTATCTGATATGGGATAACGTGAGTGGATCAAATAGCTTTTAACTAAGCAATATTCTGGCACTCAGTAACAAGACCTAAGGTAAGGATTCCCAGAGAATTCCCCTGCTGATTACCAAGGAAGAAGGCCTGTATTTTTAGATTACAGCCTAAATTGTCATATATTTTTTCTATTTACTCAATAAGGCTAAAGGTTAAAAAAAAAAGTTAATTCCACACTTAATGTTTCTTTTTTAATAACATTTAATTTGTGTTTTCCAGTAAGAATAATACTATATCCTGAAAGCTTATAATATTGTTTAATGTTTTCATAAAATGTTATGAACACATTTTTTCTTGTGTTAATCTTGTTACTTTTCCTGCTACATTCTTGTTTTAGATTTACCTGTTGCTAGTATTTGTGAGTAATACCATATGTAAAAAATATTCCAGAAATGAAACGTGACATTTTTATTTCATGTGAAATAAAAAAAGTGTATCTAATTTGAAAGCATATGTATATATGCACATATTTCTTCATCAGTATATCTTATTAAATTCAATATAATTAATTATGAAGAAATTAAGTATAGATTCACAACAAGAGTTATCTGTAAATTCTAAAATGAAGAACGCAGAATAAAGAATATATCTCTACAAATTATGTTTGATTCAGGCTTTCCCATTCCACAGCATTGACCAAAATCTATTATCTACAATATTTTTGAAGAAAAAAAATGATGTTCAATATTTTTGTCATGAAACTCTATAATAAAATATTAATTTAATTTCTTTTCCTGGTTTTGTTATAGATATATACAATATGTTGTGTCTGTGTGTGTATGTATGTATGCATTTATGTATGTATATACAGTGTGTGTGTGTATGTATTTGTGTATATGTATAGTATGTGTATATATGCACACATGTATATAAATTTATTTTTGATAGATTTTATTAGGACTATCAAAAATGCAATTTTCCTAATTAGCTTTCAGTTTTAATAAACAGTTTTACAGAATTTAAAAAAAACAATAAGTTAATATAGTGTTTTAAAGAATTATTGATTTATGATTCATTTAATCAATCATAATCAGGGGTTGCCACAAAGAAGAGGGAGTCAGGCTGTTCTGCAAAGCACCTGAGGGTAGAACAAGAAGCAATGGGTGGAAACTGATCAAGGAAAGAAGCAACTTAGAACTAAGGAAAAATTTCCTGACAGTTAGAACAATTAATAAGTGGAACGACTTGCCTGAAGAAGTTGTGAATGCTCCAACACTGGAAATTTTTAAGAAAATGTTGGATAACCATCTGACTGAGATGGTGTAGAGTTTCCTGCCTGGGCAGGGGGTTGGACTAGAAGGCCTCCAAGGTCCCTTCCAACTCTGTTGTTATATTATATTATATTATAATTGGAAGAAACCAAATCCCAGACTTAACTAGCCAATAATACATAATAAAATAAGTTTTTTAAAACCTTCTTAAGATTAAAAGATAAAACTGTTATCAATTCCTTGGAGTAAATTTCTTATGGGATGAAAATGGCCTGTTTCTGATACCCATTGTTTTCCCCAAACTAAATTGGTGAATGAACAAGTAGTATCCCAAGATGAAATAGGACATAGGTAGGTTCATAAAGATGTTGAAAATGTCTATCGAAGTGTTGTCTATCAAAGTTGGGGCATTTTGCACCAGCTAATGGTTCTTTCAAAAGAAAAACTTGGATTATGCATTGTCATAATCACTGATGAAATATGAAAATTGCCTGTAAAATCCATCTGGTTTGTTTGCTTGTTTATTGTCAACAAGTATATTTATTTGATACTCTGTATTTCCACTCAAACATGTACAGAAGCCAACCAAAGAATTTAACACAGAACCTGAATCAAATTATTGACCAGCACCAGCTGTTCATATCCTAATATTCTTAGATCTTAATATTGCTACCATCCATATTTATTTATTTATTTATTTATTTATTTATTTATTTGTCACAACAATATATGTAGGTATCATACAAAAAGATTATATAGTATATAAACACTTATATGAGTAAAAATAAGGAGGTATAAGCATATATATATATAGGAAGAAGAAAAGAAAAACAATAGGACAGGAACGGTAGGCACGTTTGTGCGCTTATGCACGCCCCTTAGGAATGGGGTGAGGTCAATAATAGAAAGTTTTTGGTTAAAGCTTTTAGGATTATGAGAAGAGACCACAGAGTCAGATAAAGTATTCCAAGCACTGATGATTCTGTTACAGAAGTCATATTTTCTGCAATCTAGATTAAAGCGGTTGACATTAAGTTTAAATCTATTAGTTGCTCTAGTATTATTGCAATTAAAGCTGAAGTAGTCTTTAACAGGAAGGACATTACAATAGATGATTCTGTGAGTTAAACTTAGGTCTTGTCGAAGGCGACGGAGTTCCAAGTTTTCTAAGCCTAGGATTTCAAGTCTGGTGGGATAGGGTATTTTATTGTTTTCAGAGGAATGGAGAACTCTTCTTGTAAAATATTTCTGGACACGTTCAATTGTATTGATGTCAGAGATGTGGTGAGGGTTCCAAGCAGGTGAACTGTATTCTAGAATTGGCCTAGCAAATGTTTTATATGCTCTGGTTAGTAGTGTGATGTTTTTCAAAAAGAAGCTACGCAAGATTAGGTTTACAACTCTTAGAGCTTTTTTTGCTATGTAGTTGCAGTGGGCTTTGGCACTTAGATCATTTGACATGAAAACTCCAAGGTCTTTAACGGGATGGGGGTCGTCTGTAAGGTAATGTCCATCTAGTATGTACTTAGTGTTTGGGTTTATTATTAAATAATAATAATAATAATAAAAATAATAATTATTATTATATTAAAGCAGTGAAGGCATCGTGCATTTTCTTTATTGGATGAATATAGTTAATAGTGGCATTTTGGGGGGTGGGAGGGGAAAGTGGGGGGAAATGACAAAAGCACTGGCATGTTTTTCTGATGCAAGCTTTACCCCTTTTTGTATGCACGTCATGATATTAAACCTCTAATATCAATGAAGTGGAGCTTACAGCGCAACATTGCGATGTTGCTTTCTTCATTTTGACAAAAGCTTTCCAACAGATGAATGCCTCTGCTTCAATAGATTACCAGTACTGCAGAGATCATTTAGTTCCAGAATGTAAATATGAATATGAAAAACCTTGAGAGTTGCATCTAGGCTTAGGCATAGTATACAGATGCTTTGAACATACAAATCTGGCTTGTAGTAGAACAGACTAAAAACCATTCTGTTCCCAGCCAGTTGTCTATGGGAACTGTGTAATGATATAAACCTATGACTATCCATCTACGAGCAACTGAAGGTTTAATGCAACTTTGAAATTGAAGGTGCCATTGATGTTTTATCTTCCACAAATAAAAACTCCCACTGAATTCAGTGACTCTACTTTAAGTACAGCTAAGTCTTGACCTTAAGGAAAATATGGAGGCCTGATAGAGATATATATAAAATACTTCATAGCTTGAAAAATGTAGATAGAGAGGTCTTTTCTGTCTCGGTCATTCAGTCATTCAGACAAGCATACAAAACTCATCAAATTATTCTCTTTTGGAGCAAGCAGAGTTATATAGAGCTCAGAAAGGGAGTAAAAATAATAAGATAGTAAAGATAAAGATTCCTCTTGTACATATGTGCTTGTCGTTCACAACTCTAGGGGGCAGTGCTCATCTCCATTTCAAAGCCGAAGAGCCAGCGTTGTCTGAAGATGTCTCCATGGTCATGTGGCCGGCATGACTAAATGCCAAAGGCGCACGGAACATTGTTACCTTCCCACCAAAGGTGGTCTCTACTTGCATTTTTACGTGCTTTCGAACTGCTAGGTTGGCAGAAGCTGGACAAGTAACGGGAGCTCACCCCATTAGGTGGCACTAGGGATTCAAAACGCTGAACTGCCAACCTTTCGATCAACAAGCTCAGCATCTTAGCCACTGAGCCACCGCGTCCCTATAATAAGATAAATATATTAAATACATAAAATGAGGTGGGGGAGAAATATAACTAATTTGGGTTACTTGAACACTATTCACTATGACTTTCTACATCTTTTCTTGCAAATTGTCCTTACTTCTACTGTTACATACCACTTTGCCTTTTGTTCATTAACTTCTTGAGTTTCTCATAGATGTGATTCAGTCATGACTTTCTTGATCTTCTTCTTGTCAACCTATTTATTCTTCCTTCATACTTTCATTCTGTAGTTTCAACCTCATTAATTCTATCCATATGACCAAGTCATCTCAATATACTTCTTTCACACTGATAATTCACCTTATTCCATCTCATTAATCCAGTATTTATTTATTTTCGACCCTGTTTCCTTTATTTCACTACACCCATTGTGTTGTGACCCAGGTTCCTGGACCCGGACTCCTGGACTCGGATGATTCAGAAAGTGAGGAGAAGACCTGGCAAGGCCTGCTTCTCTTGGTATCTCTCCCTCCCTGGCACCCACTCAAAGGGAGGAGGAGGGGCCGGCAAGGCCTGATTCTCCCGAGCCTTCTTCTGATTTGGCAACGCCCCAAGAACAGTTTTGGAGTGATGCAAGACTGCGCAGACGTGACTGGCGCGTGCAGCAGAGGAAGCGTTGGGACAAAGCCAAGGAATGATGGTCATGCAGTGACATCTGCAGAGACTATAAATAGGAGGTGGGACTTCCTGGATTTTTGTCTTGGATAAAGCAATGAATTTGAACGGGCAAACTGTATCAATGGAGGGAAGAATATATTCGTGAGTAATTCTGGCCTTATCTATAATTTCCTCATTATCTCCAGAGACTTGGCAGGCCCATGGGTAGACGTGGCCAGGACATTTATCTATGTAAATAAAGTAGAAGAGAAGGCCTTTGACTGACTCTTTGTTGGGAGTATTGGGGGAGGGAAACAGAACACATTGCTTTTAACCTTGCTTGTATATTTTTCTTGATGTTTCCATACAAGAAAATGAGCAGAAGCAAGTCTTGTACATAGCAAGTCTGTGGCAAAGGGGGTGTTAATTTATTCTCCTTCGCATCTGAGGATAGGTCACGAGGCACTGGGTGGAAGCTCATCAGAGGAACATCCAGCCTGGAAACAAGGAGGAATTTCCTTGCAGTGAAACTATTAAGCAATGGAACATCTTGCCTCTTGGAACTGTGGTTGCTCCATTGCTAGAGGTTTTCAAGAACAGATTGGATGATTTCTTTGAAATTGGGCAGGGAGTTGCATTAGAAGACTGCCAAGTCCCTTTCAACCCTATGATTCTATGATTCTATGATTCTATAGAATAGAATTTTTTTTTATTGGCCAAGTGTGATTGGACACACAAGGAATTTGTCTTGGTGCATATGCTCTCAGTGTACATAAAAGAAAAGATACGTTCATCAAGGTACAACATTTACAACACAATTGATGATCAATATATCAATATAAATCATAAGGATTGCCAGCAACAAGTTATAGTCATATAGTCATAAGTGGAAAGAGATTGGTGATGGGAACTATGAAACGATTAATAGTAGTGCAGATTCAGTAAATAGTCTGACAGTGTTGAGGGAATTATTTGTTTAGCAGAGTGATGGCCTTCGGGAAAAAACTGTTCTTGTGTCTAGTTGTTCTGGTGTGCAGTGCTCTATAGCGTCGTTTTGAGGGTAGGAGTTGAAACAGTTTATGTCCAGGATGCGAGGGATCTGCAAATATTTTCACGGCCCTCTTCTATGATTCTATGATTCTATGTTTCTAGAATGTTCTTTCGAACAGCAGTTCAAAACAGTTTTTCTGTTAGCATTTGGATTCTATCCATCCATATTTTTTATTTAGCAAACTGTTGTGGTCCGCCAGCAGCTTGCGGAGCTGGCAGCAGAGTCAGACAGTGAGGAGGCTGGGGAGGACAATGGGTCAGTCCTGGAGTCAGGGGAAAGCCTGGACGAGGGTTCTGTGTTGGAGGCAGAGATGGAACCAGGGCCATCTGGGAGCAATGTGTGGACTCCGGAGCCTCCAGAGGTGGACAGCAGACATGCAGAAGAACAGGAGGAGCCTGTTCCTAGTGCACATATGCGCAGAGCTGCCAGAAGCCAAGAGCAGCTAAAGCAAAAAGGGCGACTCGGGAGAAAGGCCAGGAGATAATTGGCCCCTCCCATAAGGCTTAAAAGAGCAGCAACTGCTCTTGGGTTCTTGCCTCCTGTTTCTGAAATTTATGGGGTTCTTGCCAAGAAAAGCTTTTTTCAGGGTGTCAAAGAAGACAGGTTTTTGATAAGGCCGAAGGACTTTTTCTAAAGGACTTTGTTTTGGAATTAATTTGGACTAAGCTGAGAATTACTTCATTCTCAGTTTAGTCCAAATTAATTCCAAAACAAAGTTTGGATTGAAATTACTTCATTCTCAGCTGTTCTAATAAAATCCATTTGTTTAGGACTGATTGTATCTGGTACTAACTACTAGGGCCTAGGTCAAACACAAACACTCTTTCAAGATAAACAGTTACTTCCTTTATAATTTGCAATTTTCCATTCCATACAGCTACCTTGTTCCTTGATACATTAATTTTCAGATCCATACTCCACGCTGCTTCATGAACTTTATGCAACATTTGCCACAAACCATTTGGGTTTTTAATCCAATAACCTGACACCATCTGTATACAAAAGTACACACACATTCATGTCCCAAGTCAGCACATCTCTGTCACCTCAACATCCCTAGCACATTTTTTTGAAAAATATTTTATACAAACAAATGGAATGTCACACATTCATGTCTTCTTCCTTGCACATTATTGAACCATTCACTTGCTATATATTCCTATGCATGGTTTCTCTACTGTTTTCCTTATATCACCTTTATAGCATTCATCATCCACACTTCAATTGCATAGTCACAGAAAATGTCCTCTCACTGATGTCTATTTGCTTCATCATATTCATTTTATCTATCATATATCACAGGCACTCAATAAGCTACATTCATGCATTTTTCAAAGATTGGCTGACCTACATGAGTCCATCCCCTGCCTGTTTTAAAGTTGTACTGCATTGTCCATCATTCTATTGTGATATTCTTATGTTTAGATTTTATGGTAAGACACCAAAATCAAACATTTAAGGATTAAACATTGCTCAAATTATGGAATTCATTACAGGTAGTCCTCGACTTGTGACTACAATTGAGCCCAAAATTTTTGTTGTTAAGTGAAACATTTGTTAAGTGAGATTTGCCCCATTTTATGACTTTTCTTGCCACAATTGTTAGGTGAATCACTGCAACGGATAAGTTAGTAATCTGGCTGTTAAGTGAATCTGGTTTCCCCATTGTCTTTGCTTGGCAGAAGGTCACAAAATGTGATCATATGACCCAGCAAAGGTCATGAAAGGCCAGTTGCCAAGCATATGAATTTTGATTACATGGCCAGGGGGAAGTTGCAATGGTAGTAACTATGAAAAATGGTCATAAATCACTTTTTTTAGTGCCATTGTAACTTTGAACGGTGACTAAATGAACTGTTGTAAGTCAACAAGACTACCTGCATTACCAAATATTCAAACACCATTTTGGTGGCTTTAAAAGAAAATGACAAATTTATACAAACAAATGGAATGTCACACATTCATGTCCCAAGTCAGCACATCTCTGTCACCTCAACATCCCTAGCACATTTTTTGAAAATATTTTATACAAACAAATGGAATGTCACACATTCATGTCCCAAGTCAGCACATCTCTGTCACCTCAACATCCCTGGCACATTTTTTTGAAAAATATTTTATACAAACAAATGGAATGTCACACATTCATGTCTTCTTCCTTGCACATTATTGAACCATTCACTCTCTATATATTCCTATGCATGGTTTCTCTACTGTTTTCCTTATATCACCTTTATAGCATTCATCATCCACACTTCAATTGCATAGTCACAGAAAATGTCCTCTCACTGATGTCTATTTGCTTCATCATATTCATTTTATCTATCATACATCACAGGCACTCAATAAGCTACATTCGTGCATTTTTCAAAGATTGGCTGACCTACATGAGTCCATCCCCTGCCTGTTTTAAAGTTGTACTGCATTGTCCATCATTCTATTGTGATATTCTTATGTTTAGATTTTATGGTAAGACACCAAAATCAAACATTTAAGGATTAAACATTGCTCAAATTATGGAATTCATTACAGGTAGTCCTCGACTTGTGACTACAATTGAGCCCAAATTTTTTGTTGTTAAGTGAGACATTTGTTAAGTGAAACATTTGTTAAGTGAAACATTTGTTAAGTGAGATTTGCCCCATTTTATGACTTTTCTTGCCACAATTGTTAGGTGAATCACTGCAACGGATAAGTTAGTAATCTGGCTGTTAAGTGAAACATTTGTTAAGTGAAACATTTGTTAAGTGAAACATTTGTTAAGTGAAACATTTGTTAAGTGAAACATTTGTTAAGTGAATCTGGTTTCCCCATTGACTTTGCTTGGCAGAAGGTCACAAAATGTGATCATATGACCCAGCAAAGGTCATGAATATCAACCAGTTGCCAAGCATATGAATTTTGATTACATGGCCAGGGGGAAATTGCAATGGTAGTAACTATAAAAAATGGTCATAAATCACTTTTTTTAGTGCCATTGTAACTTTGAACGGTGACTAAATGAACTGTTGTAAGTCAACAAGACTACCTGCATTACCAAATATTCAAAACACCATTTTGGTGGCTTTAAAAGAAAATGACAAATTTATACAGAATAGAGCCATCCATTGCAATTATTGGAGAATAAAACGATGAATAGTTTTTCTGTTCTGTTTCAGAAAGAAATAGTTGCCTATTTCTATTTCTAACAGAAATGGCACTGTGATGCAGGCCCAATCATTTTTTCTATGTGTGTATCAATGTACATACAAAATTAAAAACCCCATTTAAAAACTACTTTTAAGCTAACCCTGCGCGCTGAAACAAAAGCGTCTTCAGCTTGCGGCGAAAGGTCCGGAGGTCAGGGAGTTGACGAAGCCCCGGAGGCAGCTCATTCCAGAGGGCAGGAGCCCCCACAGAGAAGGCCCTCCCCCTGGGGGTTGCCAGCCGACATTGTTTGGCCGACGGTACCCGGAGGAGGCCCTCTCTGTGGGAGCACACAGGTCGATGGGAGGCTACTGCTGGCAGTAGGTGGTCCCGTAAGTAACCCGGTCCTATGCCATGGAGCGCTTTAAAGGTGGTGACCAACACCTTGAATTGGACCCGGAAGACCACTGGAGCCAGTGCAGGCTGCGCAGGAGAGGTGTCACATGGGAGCCGCGAGGTGCTCCCTCTATCACCCGCGCAGCTGCATTCTGGACCAGTTAGAGCTTCCGGGTGCCCTTCAGGGGGAGCCCCATGTGAGAGTATTGCAGTAGTCCAGGCGGGATGTAACAAGGGCATGAGTGACCGTGCAAAGGGAAACCCATTCCTGAAAGGGACGCAACTGGCATATCAGGCGAATCTGATAAAAATCTCCCCTGGCGACGGCCATCATATGTTCTTCTAAAGACAGCCGTGCATCCAGGAGGACGCCCAGATTGCAAACCCTCTCCGTGGGGGCCAACGACTCGCCCCCAACAGTCAGCGATGGAATCAGCTGACTGTACTGGGCTGCCGGCATCCACAGCCACTCGGTCTTGGAGGGATTGAGTTGGAGCCTGTTTCTCCCCATCCAGACCCGTACGGCCTCCAGACACTGGGACATCACTTCGAGGGCCTTGTTGGGGTGGTTAGGGGTGGAGATATACAGCTGAGTGTCATCATCATACAGATGACAACTCACCCCAAAACCACGGATGATCTCACCCAGCGGCTTCATATAGATGTTGAACAGAAGAGTCGAGAGAACCAACCCTTGTGGCACCCCACACAAGAGGCGCCTCGGGGCCGATCTCTGTCCTCCTGCCAACACCGTCTGGGAAAGTTGAAGAAGGATGAGAAGGGAAGAAAGGATTAAGGGAGGGAGTGGCAGTTGAGCAGCCCTGATTGAGTATAATTTGAGTATAGGATTGATTGTTGGATAAGTGATTGTATTGTACACTGGTCAAATTGTGGGAATTATTATGGAAAATAAAAATTTTGCCTTAAAAAAAAAAAAAGAATTAACACGATAAATTCTTTCAATATTAATCTCAAAGTCTTCTGGCTCCACACCCTTTATCTGAGCAAAAGCTTGCGTAAAAATCTCTTTTAAATTTTCCTTCCCACTTTCCTTCAACCTCCTCACCCTTATGGCATATTCCATTAATCTGTATTGTAATATTACTCTTTCTTCATCTGCCCTATCTACCTTTGCCTGTATATCTTCCATCTTATTATCTAAGTCCCGAACCGCCACAGCAGGATACCATGGTTGATGGTATCAAAAGTTGCTGAGAGATCTAATAGGACTAGGACAGAGGAGCAACCTCTGTCCCGAGCCCTCCTGAGGGAATTGTCGCACAACCTTAGGCATAAAGCCGGCTGGGTGACCTTGAGCCACTCATTCTCTCTTTAATCTTAGGAAGGAAGCAGTGCAGACCACATATGAAAATCTTAAATAGAAACTGCAAGGACTTGTCCAGGCAATGATCAGGAGTCAGCACTGACTTGAAGGGAGGGAAGAAGAGAGGGAGAGGAAGATGGTAAGAAATTCATCTTGAAGTTTGCTTTGTCTCATGCATGTGCACTGCTTTGCTCAGGGAAGTCAAAGTGGAACAATATGTCTTGACAGAATAGAATAGAATAGAATAGAATAGAATAGAATTTTTTATTGGCCAAATGTGATTGGACACACAAGGAATTTGTCTTGGTGCATATGCTCTCAGTATACATACAAGAAAAGATACCTTCATTAAGGCACAACATTTACAACACAAATGATGGTCATATGGTACAATTTAACACTTAATGATACAACACTTAATGATAATCATAGGTACAAATAAGCAATCAGACAGATCTACCTTGTGAACTGTAGCTATTGCATGTGAAGAAGCCACTGCCTTAGCTGCTTATTTAATAAAGTGAACAGCTTTCACTTACATTCAAAAAGCTTCTTGGATGAAAAGCAAAACATTCTGAAGGAAGAATAAAAACACAAGAATGTCCAGTTGCCTTTTGAAAAAGCATTTTTGGGGATATGTGTTGGGTATTCCCTAACTCCTAGTTGTGCTTATGCCTTGTATACATGCCTTGTCAGTTATTATATTATACTTTTCACAGGTTTTACAGGGTTCTATAAGTGAAGCTTATAACCTTCAAATAATTTCTCCATAATGTTATTTTTTTTTATTTCGTCAATCTTTATCCTACCATTTTAAACTTTATACTATCCAGATTGGTCATTGTAATACATTTCCTCTTTTGTCACAGTTGTGTAGCTTAAGCAAGCACTTAGCATTCTTTTTAAATATTGTTTTAGCCACAAATCTTTGCATTTATTCCTAACTCCTAGTTGTGCTTATGCCTTGTATACATGCCTTGTCAGTTATTATATTATACTTTTCACAGGTTTTACAGGGTTCTATAAGTGAAGCTTATAACCTTCAAATAATTTCTCCATAATGTTATTTTTTTTTATTTCGTCAATCTTTACCATTTTCATTTTCCTCTTCTGCTCTTCCACCACTTCCTTAAAATCCAACATCTTTTTCTCTATTTCATCAAATTTTTGATCTATTTCTGAAAAACAAGTCTCCAGAAACTCCTGTAAAAAAAATCTTAATTAATTGATGTCTCCTTTTAATTTTCGTATCTGAACTGAAGAAATTTCAAAATTTTTAGTGGCTTTTGGTACTATTTGCTTAAAAGCCATTTTTTAAAATATATAACCTACCCAGTAACAGAGGACAAAAAGGGGTTAAAAAGGAAAGATTCAAAAAACTTTTCTTCTAAATCACTATAATCCCAAAGAAAAAGAAAAAATATAAATCATAAAATTCTCATTTCCTCCATTTAGTCAGTATCTTCTTGTATATCTCCTAGTTCCACACTAGCTGTTAATAAGCATTTCCTTAACTTTTGTTTCCAATACACAAATCGCCATTTGCTTGCATTCCACAAAATGCCATTTGCTTTCTTCTCTCCTATATTATAACAAATGTATCCTCTATTAGGGGCTTGCAGGCTGCTTGTAAACAAATGCTAGAACTCCAGTTTCTGCTCTGTCCACGTTACAATCCATCACAAATCCATTTCTGCCATGGAGATTGGGCCTCGTTTTTCTGCCAAAGGCAGATGCCCTCCGTGTCCGGAGCTTCTTTCAGGCTTTAGAAGGAGCACTCCCCTCAAGCCTCCAGAAACTTTTCTGGGGCTTCTCCGGGTGGTTCAACTTCAGCCCAAATGCTCATCTCTCCCTCTTTGCCCGAGGGAGAGATTTTCAAGCTGCCAGACAGCTGATTTGCGCTGTCCTGGTAGCTCTACAGACTATGGGGTTAGCGGTCTAAAAAAGACCGCCATCAACGAAGCGGAGCCAAACCGGAGGTCTTTTGCACCTTTTGAGAACAGAATAGTCACAATATTGTTGTGCAATTACCTGGATTGCAGCCAGCAGCTAGAAATTTCAGAAATTCACTTACTCCCCTAGAGATTTGGAAATTATTATTTTCTAAAGAAATTATTAGTGCCATCATTCAGTTGACCAATGTAAAAATTAGAGAAGAAAGGTTGAAGTTTAAGGATGGGGTCATACCAAGTTTCGGGAGCGCGTGCTCGATGTCTGAAAGCGATCACGCGCTCCGACCCCTTGGACTTCTCCCGTTCCCCGGATGGTCAGGATCCTCAGAGCCCGGGCCTTCGGTTGATGTTGTGCAATGCTCGGTCCGTGGTGAACAAAGCCCCCCTTGTTTGTGATCTTATTCAGGGGGGTTCCGCGGACCTTATAGGCATTCTGAGAGACCTGGTTGGGCACGGAAGGGGGTGTCCCCCCCGTGGAGATGTGCCCGCCGGGTTTCCGTGCATTCCATCAACCGAGGGCCCAGGATAGGGGTGGTGGGGTGGCGGTTGTGATTAGAGAGAGTCTAGAGCCGAGGGAGACCACTGTGCCTCAGATTGCCGGGTGCGAATCCCTCTTTGTGAGATGGGGTCATAGGTGTCAGATGGGTTTGCTGATCGCGTACCTGGCTCCTTGCTATGTGACAGCTGCCCTGCCCGAGCTCCTGGAGGTGCTGGCCGGGGTGGCAGTTGAGACCCCCAGACTTTTAGTCATGGGGGACTTTAACCTGCCATCTTCCGGCCCGTCATCGACAGCGGCTCGGGAGTTCACGGCTTCCATGACGGCCTTGGACCTGACCCAGGTAATTGATGGCCCTACTCACATTGGGGGTGGCACTCTTGACCTGATTTTTCTCTCTGGTCAGTGGTTGAGAGATCTGGACTTAAAGGAAATAGTCACTGAACCTTTGTCATGGTCAGATCACTCTCTTCTTCGCCTGGACTTTCTGACCGCCATTCACCACTGCAGGGAGACGGAGCCGATACGTTGGTTCCGTCCCAGGCGCCTGATGGACCCGGATGGGTTCTGGACGGAGCTTGGGCCATTTCCTGAGGGTCTGGCTCACGGCTCGGCCGAGGAACTTGTTGCGGCCTGGGAACGGGCGCGCGGGGCCTTAGACCGAGTCGTGCCTTTGCGGCCTCTGACCCGGCGCAGGGCCCAACCGGCTCCTTGGTTCTCCGAGGAGCTGAGGGGATGAAGCCGGAGAAGACGCCTAGAGAGTTCCTGGAGGTCTAGCCGCTCGAAGCTGATCGGACACTAGTGAAGTCCTATACTAGGACTTACCTAGTGGCATTGAGGAAGCGAGGCGAGCTACGCCTCCTCATTGCATCGGCAGATAACCGCCCGGCCGCCCTGTTTCGGGTGACTCGCTCCCTCCTTCATCAGGGGGAGCGGGATGACCCATTGCAGGGACGGGCTGAGGAGTTTAACGGTTATCTATACGATAAAATCGTTCAGCTCCGGGATGGTCTGGACCAAGATTGCGGTGATGCGGGTGAGACGCTCGAGGGTGGTCTTGGCGACATTATTTGGGATGAGTTTGACCCTGTGGCTCCCGAGGACATGGACAGGTTGCTGGGTAGGTTGAATGCCACCACGTGTTTACTGGACCCGTGCCCCTCCTGGCTGGTGCTGGCCACTCGGGAGGTGACACGAGGCTGGCTCCAGGCGATTACGATCGCTTCTTTGGTGGAGGGTGTCTTCCCGGCCGCCTTGAAAGAGGCGGTGAGGCCCTCCTTAAGAAGCCTTCCTGACCCGCTGTTTTAGGTAATTATCGTCGGTCTCCAACCTTTGCTTTGCGAAGGTTGTAGAGAGTATGGTGGCATATCAGCTTCCCTTGCACCTGGATGAAACTGTCTATCTAGACCCGTTCCAGTCCGGTTTCCGACCGGTTACAGCACGGAGACGGCTTTGGTCGCATTGGTAGATGATCTCTGGAGGGCCAGGATAGGGGTTGTTCCTCTGCCCTGGTCCTATTAGACCTCTCAGCGGCTTCGATACCATCGACCATGGTATCCTGCTGCGCGGTTGGGGATTGGGAGTGGGAGGCACCGTTTATCGGTGGTTCTCCTCCTATCTCTCCGACCGGTCGCAGTCGGTGTTGACAGGGGGGGTGTCGCCCCAGGCGCCAATATGGACCATCCCCAGACATATGATAGAGAATATAAATATATTACAAAAAATGGAAGTTATCACTTACAAAGAGTTTTTGACTATGGAAAAAGGAGAATTACAGTTAAAATCTAGGGAGAAATTGAGGGATGAAGGGAGAAATTATACATGGTTCCAGTATGGACAATTGCAATCTAGATGGAAAATAGATCAGAAAATTGGTATAAGGCAAAGTGATGATAATTTGGTAAAACAAATAAAAGATCAAGGCCAACAGCATATAAAGAGATTATATAATGTATTGGTTGAAATTGATTCAGAAATGGAGTTGGTTAAAGATTGTATGGTAAAATGGGCACAAAATTTTCAACAACCTATAATGTTAGAAACATGGGGAAAAATTTGGGTGAGGAATGTTAAATTCACGCAAGCACAAAATTTAAGAGAAAATTTTTATAAAATGTTTTATAGATGGCATTTAGATCCTAAAAAACTTTCATGTATGTATCCAAATGTGAAAGCAAAATGTTGGAGATGTGATTGTGAGGATGCTACCTATTATCATATATGGTGGACTTGCAAAAAAGTTAAAGCCTTTTGGATTAAAATATGGTGAATTATGCAGAACATTTTGAAAAAGAAGATCAAGTTTGTTCCACAGTTCTTTTTATTAGGAATAATTCGAGATTACACTGTTATAGAGACAAAACTGATTTTGAACTTAATAACTGCTGCAAGACTATTGATTGCACAATATTGGAAGAAAGAAGACTTACCTACAATTGGAGAATGGATTAGTAAAGTATCAAATTTAGCAGAAATGCCAAAAATTTCTGCCTACTTGTACACAAAAAAAATATATTTTGGAATGGAGGAAGTGGATTGATTATATTCAAAATAAGTATCAGATTAAAAAATATCAATTAGTTTTTGAGTGAAGTTAGGAATTGCTATGTATTAGTTTAAGAAAGAAGGGAATTGATAGTGTGATGGTGTGAAATATAATATGTTTTATGTTATATTTTAGATTATATTTGTTAGTTACAATATCCGGTATTCTGTTCTGGGAAGTCTCGGGGGGGGGGGGTAAATGGGGGGGGGGAAGGGGAAGACTATAAATTGATGTCTCCTTTTAATTTTCGTATCTGAACTGAAGAAATTTCAAAGTTTTTAGTGGCTTTTGGTACTATTTGCTTAAAAGCCATTTTTTAAAATATATAATCTACCCAGTAACAGAGGACAAAAAGGGGTTAAAAAGGAAAGATTCAAAAAACGTTTCTTCTAAATCACTATAATCCCAAAGAAAAAGAAAAAATATAAATCATAAAATTCTCATTTCCTCCATTTAGTCAGTATCTTCTTGTATATCTCCTAGTTCCACACTAGCTGTTAATAAGCATTTCCTTAACTTTTGTTTCCAATACACAAATCGCCATTTGCTTGCATTCCACAAAATGCCATTTGCTTTCTTCTCTCCTATATTCGCAACAAATGTATCCTCTATTAGGGGCTTGCAGGCTGCTTGTAAACAAATGCTAGAACTCCAGTTTCTGCTCTGTCCACGTTACAATCCATCACAAATCCATTTCTGCCATGGAGATTGGATGCTACGTTTTTTTCTGCCAAAAGGCAGATGCCCTCCGTGTCCGGAGCTTCTTTCAGGCTTTAGAAGGAGCACTCCCCTCAAGCCTCCAGAAACTTTTCTGGGGCTTCTCCGGGTGGTTCAACTTCAGCCCGAATGCTCATCTCTCCCTCTTTGCCCGAGGGAGAGATTTTCAAGCTGCCGGACAGCTGATTTGCGCTGTCCTGGTAGCTCTACAGACTATGGGGTTAGCGGTCTAAAAAAGACCACCATCAACGAAGCGGAGCCAAACCGGAGGTCTTTTGCACCTTTTGAGAACAGAATAGTCACAATATTGTTGTGCAATTACCTGGATTGCAGCCAGCAGCTAGAAATTTCAGAAATTCACCTACTCCCCTAGAGATTTGGAAATTATTATTTTCTAAAGAAATTATTAGTGCCATCATTCAGTTGACCAATGTAAAAATTAGAGAAGAAAGGTTGAAGTTTAAGGATGGAGAAACAAAATGTGACCAGCATGATGTGGATTTGACAGAGATCAATACATTTTTTTGGTTTACTGCTTTATACATCAATTTTTAGATCCAACCATGAAAACATTGAATGTTTTTTGGCTACTGAACAAAGAGAAGCTCAGCTACTGAGTAGCTCAGCTACTGAGCTACTTTTTTTCTTTTTGCTACATTATGACCTCATGTCTGTAATAGTGTAGCCAAAATAGTACGTCTGTTGTAAGGGTTAAGTGCTTTGTCTGAGTTACTTTTTTCTAGCGAATTTATAAGTGAACTACATAATGTCCTCCAAAAATTAGTACTGCTTTAAGAGTAGTAAACCCAGTGATATAAAACTGATGACTTTTAGGTGCTCTTTTTTGTAGGATTACAAGGAGTGGTGCTTTTTATTTTTCCTGCAAATAATAGTGTTTGCAGTTAATATATGGCATAGACTAATGTCTCAATTGCTTCAATATAATAGCTCTTCCACTGTTGCTAAATTAATGAACTTCTTAGTTCAGGCATTCATGGGTTCTTCTTTTTTTCACTGAGAATAATCAAGAAAGAAATACTTATATAAAGAAATTATTTATGCATAGATGAAATATTGGAAATTAGATATATACCTTCCCTGAAATAAACCAATTTGCATAAATATCGTATATTTTGTTTTTTATGGGCGGTTGCTATTTTGGGCATAGTTACTATAATTTAAATAGAAATTTCCTGAATTTTTAAAAAGAAAGACTGATAACTGATCTAAAAAACCTGCATCAATGTACTGCTGTATCATGGTTGACATGTAACAGAAGAAGTCCTGAAGATGTTAGAATGACATATCAAATGTCTGGTTCAGAGTTGAAACTTTCCCACACAAATCAATAAAAAACCAGTACACCAGAGGGAAAGACTCTAGCTCAGCCATTATGTTCTACTACACTTTCCTTTATTGAGATTGATTAAAAGTAAAAACATTGGGGAAATTAAATTTTTCCTTCCACATCTTTTGCCTGATTTTGCTAGATGTGCAGAACCACACTAAAAGAGTGAGTAAATGGATAACATCAAGGGAGAAGATTTATCAGTGTGTACATAAAGCAAATCAGAAGCTACCCTGGCAAATCATTAACTGCCAAGCTTTGCACATTACATATAATTAGATCTAAAGAATCTTTTTCTATAGAAGCCTTTTTGATAAAGCAAAATTATCAGGATGATATGGGCTGGGAAGATCAGTGTCAATTTTAATCTAATTTTCCTATCAAAAATAGTGTGAACTTTTATCATCTAAAGTCTTGTTTATTATCCTTTCTTTCTCACTCCCTTCCCTCTATCCATTCCTCCTCCTCCTCCTCCTCCTCCTCCTCCTCCTCCTCCTCCTCCTCCTCCTCCTCCTCCTCCTCCTCCTCCTCCTCCTCCTCTTTTTTAGTTGTTATCTAAATGGTCTTGTCTGGGGTAACAATAATATAAGAACTTTTTGTATTTCCTGATTTATATCTGGTGTGTCATACTGCTCTAACATGCATTATACAGCCTAATACAATGATGGCGAACCTTCGGCGTTCTTGCATGCCAGCCCACATGCCGGAAGTGGCACATGAAACCGTCCTGTGCCGAATGCGTGGCTCCTGTCGCATTCCTGTGCTCAAATGCACGCCGGTCAGCTGGCCATCTCACACACGGTGCTGGCGACCCCAGAAGTGCAGCGGTCCATCGCATTGCGTGCTGGCTCGCGCATATGTGATGGCCTGCTGCACTTCCAGGGTCTGCCGGCAACGTGCATGCAACAGCCAGTTGACCAGCACAGGAACGCGATGAGGAGCTGGCGAGGCCGCACATTTGGCACGGGATGGTTTCACGTGCCACTTCCAGCACATGTGCCATAGGTTCGCCAACACGGGCCTAATAAGTAGATGCTGCATGTACTGTGTGGTGATGAATTCATATAATTTAATTTTAATTTTTCATTAGTAGATAATTTGAAAAATAATCATTGTTCATTTTTTTCCAGTAAATGGTCCATAATGAATATCACTCCAGGCTCATAGCGAATACCATTGCAAGTGAATATAAAAAGGTTTTAAAAGGTCTATATAAAGGTTTCATGAAACATAGAGTGATGATGATGGTGGTGATCATGATTAGCCATATTCTATCTTAATCTTTTTACATTTGATAGCCATTGTGTAAATTTTATCTTTCTTGCACTTTTTTTATTGCATGTTTCAGTTGTTTTTCAACATTTTATTCCATATTGCGACAAGCCCATAAAATCTAAAATCAATATTTTAAGAAAACACCCATTTATCATTTCAATCACACAATAAAATTTGGTAAGACAAAACCACTGAGAATACTTGATCTTTAAGAGTAAGGATTCCTCATAATTATCTTGACACAGAGACTGATCTCATGAGAGAATAGATAGTAGTCTTTAAAGATAAAAAGCAAATAGTTTGAATTGTGTCCAGAAATGATCATCATCCATTGCTGCTAATATAGAACTGTCAAACTACAGTAGTGATTCTCAACTGGAGACCGTATAACATCTCGAGGGGGATATAGGTGAGAACCATGTAACAGAAGAGCCATGGCACATGCCAAGGGACAGAAAAGCAAAATGTCTTATATCACTAACACTGTCTTGTTGATTCCAGAAAATACACCAATTACAATCCTATGAGAATTTCTGGCAATGAGACCTGAGCAGGGGGAATAAAACAAGTTTGGAAAGTGTCCATGAGCAAAAAGAAGATTGAGAAACACTGAAGTATAGCACAATGATTTATTTGTTCATTTATTAATTTTATCAGAAGATATATATAGGCAACTAACTTGTGTAATTATATCAGCCTTATCAATAAACTGGATGGGAAACATGACCTGAAGGCTCTGCGCATGCACAGAAAAGGCACACATGCGCATAGCGCTCACACACTCCCATCCACTCCCATACCCAAACTGGTAGTGAAGGTAAGTGGATTTCACTGCTGATCTGCAAGCTATGTTGTCTCTCCACTGACTGTTCCCTAGACAGCATCACTTCGCAGCATCTCCCAAGATATTTCCACCATACTATTAAAAATTGGGTGGCTAGGGACTGCTTATTTCAGATAAAAACTAATCAAATAAACAAACAAAAAAGACTGATTACAGGTAAAAAACAATAAATCATAGAAAATATTTTTAAAAACTCCAAAATATATAGTTCACATATCATACAACATTCAGACAAGGTTAAGCAAATACCCATTCTGCCACTCAGGAGGAATTTGACTCCTGGCCCAGTCCCATGGAGAAAAGCAAATTTTCAGAAACTAATAGAGTCAGAGCTATTGGTGTAGTAACAATAAAGATATAAACAGCTAGATTCTGCACTAAGATAAGATAAGTTAAGATAATTATTGGAATCATTTATTTTTTATTTATTTATTTTTGTTACAACATCATATAAAAAGGATTATATAGTATATAAACATATATATGAGTAAATATTAGGAGGTATAAGCATCAATATATATATAGGAAGAAGAAAAGAAAAAAAAGAAAAAACAATAGGACAGGAACGGTAGGCACGTTTGTGCGCTTATGCACGCCCCTTATGGTCCTCTTAGGAATGGGGTGAGGTCAATAGTAGAAAGTTTTTGGTTGAAGCTTTTAGGATTATGGGAAGAGACCACAGAGTCAGGTAAAGTATTCCAAGCACTGATGATTCTGTTACAGAAGTCATATTTTCTGCAATCTAGATTAAAGCAGTTAACATTAAGTTTAAATCTGTTGGTTGCTCTTGTATTGTTACAATTAAAGCTGAAGTAGTCTTTAACAGGAAGGACATTACAGTAGATGATTCTATGAGTTAAACTTAGGTCTTGTCGAAGGCGACGGAGTTCCAAGTTTTCTAGGCCTAGGATTTCAAGTCTGGTGGGATAAGGTATTTTGTTGTTTTCAGAGGAATGGAGAACTCTTCTTGTAAAATATTTCTGGACTCGCTCAATTGTATTGATGTCAGAGATGTGGTGAGGGTTCCAAACAGGCGAGCTGTATTCTAGAATTGGTCTAGCAAATGTTTTATATGCTCTGGTTAGTAGTGTAGTGTTTTTGGAAAAGAAGCTATGCAGGATTAGGTTTACAACTCTTAGGGCCTTTTTTGCTATGTAGTTACAGTGGGCTTTGACACTTAGATCATTTGACATGAAAACTCCAAGGTCTTTAACGGGGTGGGGGTCATCTGTAAGGTAATGTCCATCAAGTATGTACTTAGTGTTTGGGTTCTTTTTTCCAATATGTAAGACTGAGCATTTGCTGGTTGAGATCTGGAGTTGCCAAGTTTTAGACCAAGTGGTTAGATGATCAAGGTCTTTTTGGATGATAGATGCATTGTCTGTGGTGTTAAATAGTTTGACATCGTCAGCAAAGAGAACACAATTACTTGCGATATGGTCACAAAGATCATTAATGTATAGTATGAAGAGTGTTGGTCCAAGGACGCTGCCTTGAGGAATGCCACTCTTGACAGGAACAGGATTTGATAGAGCATTGCCAATTTTGACCACTTGTTGTCTGTTGGACAGAAATGCAGATATCCATTTGTGAAGGGGTCCTGAAATGCCATAGGATTTTAGTTTTAGGAGAAGTTTATCGTGTACTACTGAGTCAAAAGCTTTGCAGAAGTCTATGTAGATTGCATCTATTGTTTTGCCTTGATCGAGATTTGTAGTCCATATGTTTTTACAGTGAAGAAGTTGTAAGTTGCATGATAATTTTTTCCTGAAACCAAATTGTTTATTGGAGAGTAAGTTGTTAGTTTCTAAGTGTGAGGTAATGGATTGGTTGATGATTGATTCCATGACTTTGCAGTTGACGCAGCACAGAGAGATCGGTCTGTAATTTTCAACTAAGCTGGGGTCTCCTTTTTTGAAGACAGGGATGACTGTGGCTAGTGACCAAAGTTTGGGAAGGGAACTGGTTGTGAAAGCTTTGTCAAAGATTATGCTTAGGGGTTCTGCTATATTAGTGGAAAGTTTTTTTAAGAAGTATGCGCATAGTCCATCAGGTCCAATAGATAGCGATGGTTTCAAGTTATGAAGAGCTTTTTCAACATTTTCTTCTGTGTGAAAAATTTAAAGTGAAAAAACTGGAGAAGATGACAAAAAACCAAAGACTTGCAAATAGAACAAAAAGCAAAAATAGTACCAATAATGAAAGGTGCCTTGAGTGCAATCCCAAAACATCTCACTTGGAGACCATTGACATGGACAAAATCACCATTAGTCAATTGTAAAAGGAACAGCTTACATCTTGCAATGATAACTTCAATACCATCGAACATTAAAGTCTGCCTATCCTTGGCAAGGATTCGACAGGTGTATAAAAATACCAAATCCAATCTGAATATCTTGCTGACTAGGCAACCAGCCCTAAAAAGATAATATTTTTCATATTTTGGGAACACCAGTGAGAAAAAAAGTGAAGTTTTGCACAGCGAAACATTAAACTATTTTGTTTTCCTGCAAGGGAAAATTGGAACTTCTGTAGTACTTTGTCCTTTCAACTCTGCCTAACCAGACCATCAAATTAAAAACTTATAAATTTCAGCTAAAACAAATGGGATTATATGTATGTGTTCTTATTTATCTTGAGTTTTCTTCACTTTAAGCAGCAGCTGAAAAATATACCCCAAAGTTAGTGAAAGGTTGATCATTATTTACAGTGCAATACAATATTGCATTTTCCAGCTGTGCTGGAATAATAATGCATCAGTAATCTGATTGAGGTTTTGGAGATAAAGGAACATAGATATGAAGAAATAAAGTGGTAACATTTGTTGAATTTTTTCCTTCCATTACGCTATGAGAATATAAGTTTCAGTTCTAAATATAAAATATACACATTCACTATCCCAATGACTGTGGAGAATTTCAAAGCCAAAATTTGATTTATTTTAACACATATCTATAGATATTACTAGCAAGTCTTTGGATTCATAGGAAACTTCCTTACTATAAATGATTTATCTAGATCAAGATGGCTGAAAGGGGCCTCTACATAGATCTTTCGGAAGTCTGGTTAGTCGTTGATCTTGGCATTTTCTGCATAGGTTCAATCACAGCTTCACAGCTTCTTTTTTTAAAGCACCCTTCCTGGAATCTTTGGCTGTCTTGGCTAGGAATTCAGGGAACTGGAATTATAATACAATCAGAAGATATCAGATTATGATATCAGGTGGCATGCAGAGTCCTCTTTGTGGGCATGCCAGCTGTTGTCCCAGCCCAGCTCTACTGTGCATGTGTGTGTGCTTCCCAGCGGCCAGCTCGTCTTTGGATCTCTGCTGCCCATGCGTAGGGGGTGGGGTGCATTCAGGGGATGCATGTGCTCATGCACGGGGGGCGGGGTGCATGTGGGGGTGGGGTGCATGCATGGGGGTGCTCGCATTGTGTGGGGGGCGCTCGCATTGCATTTTGGGAGTTCACACGAGTACACCCCCTGGGCCTCCTGCACAAACCTGGAAGCCAAAACAGGGTACCGAGATGCCAGAGCACATGCACAGGGGACATGCATGTATGCACTGGGGTGGGATATATGCACAGGGAGTGCTCGCATTGCATTTTGGAGGTTCAGGCATGCATGTGTGCATTCTTGCTTTGGTCACTCGGCACCAAAAAGGTTAACCATCACTGCTATAAGCCATTCTACTCTGCACTGGGTTACAAGACTTGTTTTCTGCACCTTTCATTTCAGTGTATTTAAGGACAGCTCCATCTTTTGGTTTCATATTAAAAGATGCAGAGTAGAGACAATTTACAGGGATTGATTATGAGTGATATCAAGGAGGAGGAGGATATTTTGAAAAAAAAGAAAGGCTGGTAAAAGTCATGATTACAGAATGTAATTGAAAGAGGTAATGTGATGAAAGATTGGGAAAATGAGAGTACTTTTCACACATTGGGGTTATTTTTAATATGAGTGGCAATTGTTTAATAGATTCATACTGTAATTTTAGATATCTGCATGAGCATCTCTTTAACTGCATCTGATCTGGAAAAAATAGTGTGGGATCCGACCTGGTTAGTACTCTCATAGAAACTGTCAGGGAATACAAGGGCTGTAGAAATTAGTGGGAAGTAAAATCAAATAAATAAATGACTCCTATAAGAAGGCGGTTGCAAATTACTGATAAGAAAATAATATGAAATCATATGGAATTGTGCTCAATTCAAATAAGATTTTGAATTACTTTATTCCTTTCTACACAGATGTAAATCCATTTAAACACAGTAATTTGTAAGGTGAGTCAGTAGGATTGTGCCCCCCCCCCGACTGTATAATCTGGTATAGTATAATATGGAAAATATCATTTCTAAATGTGTTTTTCTCGGTTTATTTTTTCTATGACTTTTGTAACCGTTGAATATCTAGAAGTCCTGAATTCTACATGACTTTCCAACTTTATTTAAAATTTTCCTTCCAACTGAAACAAAGCTAAGTTCTTTCTGAAACATTGTGTATGTAATATATTCCTTTATCCTTCTGTGCATAAAGCACAAAAAGTGCTAAAAAGAGGGAGTTATGGGGAGGAGGGGAAGGCTTACATAATCAAACAATGATCAAAAGTTCTCCCATGAAACCTATGCTTTCTGTTTTATGTTGATAGAATAGTAGAATGCCTATGATAGCTGCATAAAAATGAGATGGCTTTTCAGCCTTTTTCAGTAGAAATCAGTCTCTTACAGTCAGTTGGAAAATCAACCTTTTATTTTTAGTTATTTCTGTTTATTAGCTTGTTTACTGGTTGGCTTAGTTACACCCTTCCTATTATTTTGCCTTCCAAATAGCAACCAACCATCACATCCCTGTAGCTATATTGCACATTCCTAATACGTTCCATACATCCTTCCTGCAAAATTATGTCTGCTAAATTAGACAGTTTAATCAAACATGATTCCCTGGAGATTTATGAAAGAAAGAAAGAAAGAATGGCAAAATCATCCATATCATTATTTTTTCCCAATAATATTCCATTTAGTTTAAAAATGAGTAGCCAAAGAATAGCCTGACAGAGCTAATACCTAGTTAGGCAGGCCTTAACTTGGAGGAAGGTGGAATACATGAACATTTTCAGTTCTGCTTGTAAAAGACAACTACATTGAACATGGACATAAAAACAAAAGGAGAGTTGATGGATCATGGAAAAGAAAAATAACTAAATAACCACGATAAAGCAATACCTACTAAGATCATCCAAAGTGGCACCAAAGTTCAATTTTCCAACCTCCCCCCCCAAAAAAAAATATCAGGCAACATGGATTACAAAGATGCCTATCCCATTTGTAACCCGAGGATTCATGGGAGTGAATCTCTTACCTTGAACGAGATCACTCCCTGCTTTTGCCCATGCATTTGATAATCAAATGAATGGCTCGTTAAGTGCACATGAGGTATCTTGGGATAGGGAAGGCCATGGGGGGATTTCTAGTGATGGAACCTGCTTAAGACCACCCAAGGCCTCCCCCAACCTACAGCACCTCATTCTCCCTCTCCTAGGGTCCCCACAATTGCTTCCTTACCCCATAATGCGGCACCGGGTGACTTACCTTATGAAGATCTGTCTCCTCTCCAGCCTGTTTCTTTGCTTTCTTCCTCTTTTCTTGTGTAGGAATTTAGCACCCACCCCCCTCCTAGAAGAATGACATATTCTAGGAAATATTTAAAAAAGCAGAATATTATACCTTCCTGGATGAGAAAAGGAGAAACATGCTCTTGGAAAGCGGCCCCCACCTTTGTTAATAGCCCCAGAAAGACAAAAGACATCTTATCTACAACACAGAAGACCTTCAGCTCCAGGGTGATGGGATTAAGACATGGCCCTCAGGACATGATAGGATTAGCCTCTACCCATTTCACCACATGGCACCTGGGAAGGTTACATCAGCCAGCAAGGCTAGCTAAGACCCCCACCCCCTGGGAGTCTGACAGCCAATCAGGATACTCTTCCTGTGCCCCAGAAAGTTCAAAGCTCAGAAAAAGCATAAAACCAGGGAGCACACCGGATCTCAGCCCTTTTCTGTTCAGGAACTCAAGCCATGTGATCCTGACCACCATTAAACCATCTTTCCAAGCAGCCTCCATGTTTCCAGTGTCTTTGTCCCCACTTGGAACTGAACCCAGATGGATATTTCTTCCAACACTTGTCAGGAAAGAGCTTGACAAAGCCTCTGGTGACAAAAAAGGAGGCCTGGAAGCCCGTGCGTGTCCTTCTCGGCCTGCTTACTCGCTGGAGTTCTGCTTGATGAGGCCTCCAGGGATGAAAAGGGGGACCTGGAAGCCTACGCATTGCCTTCTGGGCATCCTTTCTTGCCAGAGATTCTCTTCATGAGGCTTCCGGCAATGAAAAAGGATCTCCATCAAGTGGATTTCCAGTGAGAAAGGAGGGTTGGAAGGACTCAAGCAGGTCTCCAGGCCTTCTTTCTCATTGGCACTTGGGACTGCATCCCTGTAGGCTTTGGCAAAAAGCCTTTGCTGGTAGGAACAGAGCTTTGGAGGGAGATGTTTGCCCTCCCAAGCTCTGATGGTGTCAACAAAAGCTTTTTGCAGAGGGCTACCAAAGCCTATAGAAAAGCAATCTCCCTGTAGGCTTTGGCAAGGGAATTGTTGGATTCAGGCAATAACGAGGCAGGAGACCAGGATAGTGACAACAGCTCTTTACTATATGGTGAACCCAGCAGCCAGTGCTGGGAAAAACCTCTCTTTATATACAGTTTAGCCGGAGGCTTCAACCAATCAGCAACGTGCTATTTTCCCGCCAAAACTTTTAAAGATACATTACACTCCTTCCCTCCCAGAAAACACTTTACCAATATTTGCATAAAATTAGCATCTTATTTTTCTACGTAATCACGCAGGTAGACTGGGCGTCTCCTGACTCTTTCGGACCTGCGCAATTCACTTTCTGGGAGTGAATCGAGCTGACCGGAGGGATTGTTTATTCCTCTCAGCTCCTCCTCTAGGCCATCCGGCCCTGGATTATTTACAGAGTCGTCCCTGCTGTCTTCAGGATGGGCCGGTTGGTGTCGCTGGACCTTCTGGAACTCAGATAAGTCTCGCGTTTGCCCCGGGTTTGAGTCAGTTGTGGATTCATTCGTTGTATAGTCAGGGCCTGTTTCGCCTGTTTCTGATTTACCGTTGTCGTTTCCTTATCTGGTCTATGTGGCGCTTCCATACCCGGCCATCCTCTATCTCTACTAGATATGATTTTGGTCCTGTTATCTAGGATTTTTCCTGCTAACCAGGTCGGGCCCTCGCTGTAGTTGTGTGCCCACACTAGGTCGCCTACTGCAATCCCTCTTGTTTTACCCTGTACCCCTTTGTAACCGTCTGGTGTGTAGTTTGGGTTTAAACGGTCTAGTGGGCACCTGAGCTTCCGACCCATTAATAGCTCTGCCGGGCTTCTGCCAGTTGTGACACAGGGGGTTCTGTGTTGGACGGCCAGGAAGGTATCGATTTTTGTTTGCCAATCGCCTGGCCTGATTCTGGACAATGCTTCTTTGCGCTCCGAACGGAACGTTCTGCAAGGCCATTCGCAGGGTGGAAAGGCGCCGAGAGGACATGCCGGATGCCCTCTTCTGCCAAATATCCTCAAACTGGGTTGCCGTGAATTGCGGGCCGTTATCGGAGACTAGAGTGTCGGGCAACCCGTGAGTTACAAATAGGTGCCATAGGACTGAAATCACGGCCTCGGCTGTCATGGATCTCATGAGAATGATTTCCAGCCATTTGGAGTAGGCATCGACTACTACCAGAAAGGTTTGGCCGTGGAAGGGGCCAGCAAAATCGATATGGATCCTAGACCAGGGGCCCTGGGGTCTTTCCCATTCCCGAATCGGGGCCGTTGGGGGTAGCGGTCTGGACTCCTGGCAGGCCTGGCATTTCCCTACCCTTTCAGCGATTTCCGAGTCCATTAAGGGCCACCACACATAGCTTCTCGCTAGACCCTTCATTCTCACGATTCCTGGGTGGCCTTCGTGAAGGAGCCCCAATACCTTTTCCCTCAATTTCTCCGGGATCACCACTCAATCCCCCCATAACAGGCACCCCCCTTGCGCTGAGAGTTCCCCACGTTTTTACAAATTCTTTAAACGCTCGCCCGGCAGCGGCCAACCTCTTGTACCCAACCAATTACAGTTCTTATTGTAATGTCCTTATACGAAGCCCGAGCCACCTCTTTGGATGTGACTGGGCCAGAGTCCAAAGAGTCAATTAGCAGAACTGGTATCCCCGGAGTGGGGTCTTCGATAGTCTCTGGTAACGGGCATCTGCTCAGGGCGTCTGCATGCCCTAATTCCTTTCCTGGCCGGTGTAGTAATTTGTAAGAATACGCTGCCAGGAAGATAGTCCATCGGGTCAGTCTGGGCGAAAGTGCCACGGGCGTTGGGCGGTCGCCTGCCAACAGACCTAGCAAAGGTCTATGGTCCGTGATGATTTCAAAATCACGACCAAATACATATTCATGGAATTTCTTTACTCCGGAGACTATAGCCAAGGCTTCCTTATCAAGCTGGCTATAATTCCTTTCAGTTGATGACATGGTTCGGGAGTAGTATGCAATAGGGGCTTCTGTGCCATTTGGCAACCGGTGGCTGAGCACAGCCCCCACCCCATAGGGAGATGCATCGCAGCTTAACACTAATGGCAGCGTGCCATTGTACTGAATAAGGAGGCTATCGCTAGATAGGAGATTCTTTACCCTTGAATGCCCTAGCTTCCGCCTTTCCCCAAGACCATGCAGCTGTCTTTGCTAGTAATTTATGCAGCGGTTCAGCTACTGTTGCCTTATTTTTAAGAATACCGTAGAAGTTGACCAGACCTAAGAATGCCTGTAACTCCGTTTTGTTCTTTGGAACGGGGCCTTCCTGATGGCCCGTACCTTGCTCTCAGTGGGTGAATCCCTTCCTGTCTATCCGTAGCCCAGGAATTCCACAGATTCAACCCCGATCTGGCATTTGTTCAGTTTAACTTTGAGACCGGCAGACCGGAAAATGCCCAAAACTTTTCGCAGCCTTACCCCTAATTCCTCTAGATTCTCAGCGGATACCAGTACATCGTCAAAGTATGGTATCAGCCCTGGGAGTCCTGCAATAGCCGCCCATTAGGTTCTGAAATAACCCTGGAGCCAGACTAACCCCAAACTGTAACCGGGTACACTTAAACGCCCCTCTGTGAGTCACAATTGTCTGCGCTTCGGCTGTGCTGCTATCTACCGGCAGTTGTTGATAGGCTTGGGTCAAGTCTAGCTTGGCAAAAACTTGCCCTTGCCCCATTGAGTGCAGTAAGTGCTGTACCACCGAACGGGTAAGCACTCTTTGCAACGCTTTGTTAAGCGTTGCCTTGTAGTCAGCGCAAATCCGGACCGACCCGTCCGGTTTGACTGGGGTGACTATAGGGTCTCCCACTTAGCATGGTCAACTGGCACTAGAATTCCTGGTTTACTAGCTTGTCCAGTTCCCGGTCAATCCTGGGCTTTAGAGCGAACGGGACCCTCCTGGCCTTTAAACGGATAGGGGCAACTTGTGGGTCTAAGTTAAATGAGATAGGGGTCCCCTTGTACTTGCCCAGGCAGTCTTTGAACACGTCCCCAAACTCCTTCATGAGTGCGTCTTTGAGGCCGACTTCGTTTCTGAAGATTCCGGTCACTCCCATGCCCAATGCTCGGAACCAGTCCAGACCCAATAAGCTTGGCAGGGTCCCATCGACGATGGTGATGGGCAGAGTTTTCTTGTATTGTCCATACTCTACGTGGACGGACGTTACCCCTCGAACAGGGATGCGATTCCCTTGGTAGTCTTGTACCTTTAATTTCTGTGGTTGCAGCTTGCGCTTTGCGATGGCGGGTAAGGCTCTCACGAGATTGTCCCAGGACATGATCGTGATCGATGAGCCGGTGTCCACCTCCAATCGGCACGGCACCCCCTCAATCTTTGCCTTTGTAAAGATTTTTTTCTCTAGGCGTGTTGATGCGTGACCCACTCTCACGACAGTCTGATTCAACTTCGCGCCTTTTTTAAACTGACCACTCGCGGGCCGCCGCGTTCAGCGCTCTGATTGGCCGGTTTGAATTTTTGGCGGGAAGGTTGGGGTGCTCGACAGGCCTGTGCTATGTGCCCTTCCTTCGCATCACCGACACCACATCCTTAAATTTGCATTGTTGTCGTTGGTGTTGCCCTCCGCAACTCGCGCAGTCACCCGGTCTTCTTTCTCCGGCCTCCCGGTGTGGAAGACTCCTTCCTCTTCCTCACCGTCCAACTCAGCCTGGATCTCCTCGTTGTGGACCGGGGTTGATTTCGCACCAGCCGTTGGTGCGACCTGCTTTTGTAGGGTTTCCGCCGCTTGGGTAGACATCTCGTGAGCCCTGGCTTCGTCCAAGGCGTTTGCCAGCGTTAGGTTGCTTTTAGACAGCAGCCGCCTCCGCAAACGGATGTCCCTGACCCCGCGGATGAGTTGCTCCAGCAATGCCTCATCCAAGTCTCGGTACTCGCAATGTTTTGAGGCTTTCCTCAGGGCGGCCATGTATGCGCTGATGGACTCGCCCTCTTGCTGTCTGCGCTCCCCGAATTCGAACCGTTGCACATACTTGGACGGTGTTGGTGCATAATGGGTTTTCAATAAAGTCTGCAGAGTTTGCCACGGTACCGACTGTACCGGCGTTGGCTCCGCCAGGGATTCTGCGGTGTCGAAAACTTCTGGACCGCAGTGGCTCAGGAAATACGCTCGTTTCCTGTTGTCTGAAACTCCTTGAAGTTCGTTCGCTTCGAGGAAACACTCAAAACGAGCCATGTATGACCCCCATTTTTCCTTAGCTGGGTCGAATGGCGCTGGCGGTGTGTAGCCGGACATCGCTGCTTTCCGCCCCTTGTTTGCTGGGTTCGCGTCTTCCTGGTGAGTTCAGCTCTTTTCCTGGCGCTCTTAGCCTCGAGATCCCACCTTCGTCGCCAGTGTTGGATTCAGGCAATAACGAGGCAGGAGACCAGGATAGTGACAACAGCTCTTTACTATATGGTGAACCCAGCAGCCAGTGCTGGGAAAAACCTCTCTTTATATACAGTTTAGCCGGAGGCTTCAACCAATCAGCAACGTGCTATTTTCCCGCCAAAACTTTTAAAGATACATTACAGGAATGACAGAGTGAAGGCTTGAAGGACCATAGCCTTCCCTCTGTTTGCAAATGTCTAGGCCTCAATTAACAGAAAATAGAGGCCTAAAGTGTGAGATCATGTGAGATCAGTAGCACGAGATCTCGCACTATTGATCTCTCAAGATCTTGTGGTACGTTAGGCCTCTGTTCTCTGTGAATGCATCAAAAACCTGAAGCAATGAAGCAGGCAAAGAAACCAAGACAGAGAGATCTTTGCAAGGTAAGTGAGTCTCCACATGTGAAGTGCCTGTGAAGACCCAGTTGAGGGAGGGGATAGGTGGGGCAAATGTTGCAGAGTCTCTCTGGTCATTCATAATAACTGCCATGGTACTGCAATATTCATAATTTCAGGACTTTGTTTATAAATGCCAGGGAGCATTTATTGAGTAATTTGAATGTTCACTAAAGGAACACTTGTAATCCGGGGATTATCTGTAAAGGAAACACAAATGTCTGATTCCAATGCAGCTTCACCAATGGTCAAAGGAAGTTTTGTGATTTAACAGCTCACGTGTTATCAGAACCCTGGGGAAGAATCTTCAGCTATCAAAGACTAATGCTTTAGGGGTTTTAATTGTGGTGTCATGGCTGAAATATCTAATTTTGAGCTTTTCTATCTTCTTTTCCCTCCCCAAATTGCATAACCCCTTTTTTCCCAATGAAGCATTATAGAGAAACTGAAAGCTTGCAGCAATTCAGCATTCTGATTTTCTGGGTAGACATGTCATCCATCATCTGGGAAAGTGGTAACCCTGGTAAATTTCTTCAGCTTTTTTGTTTGTGTTTAATTGCATACCTTACCACACTGGTATGTGAGTGGGAGACCTTCAGGAAACAAACTATTGTACTTCATTTTTCATTCATAAATTCGACAAAGATCCCCCAAATACCATTTTAACCCAATGTATATATTTTTGGGTCGTAAAGGATAAAGTATGATCAATTATTGTGAAGTGGAGCCTTGGTGGCAAAGTGGTTAGAATGCAGTATTGCAGGCAAACTCTGCCCACTGCCAGGATTTCAATCCTGACAAGCTCGAGGTTGATTCATCCTTCCATCTTTCTGAGGTCAGTAAAATGAGGATCCCAGATTGTTGGGGGCAATACGTTGGCATCTGTAAACTCCTTAGAGAGTGCTGTAAAGGATTGTGATGCAGGATATAAGTCTAAGTGCTATTGCTATTATTCTGGGATACAAAGTATTCCAACTCCTAAACCATAGCCAGCCATGGAAAGGAGAGCTGGACTTCTATGTCACAAACTTCACCTATTCTTTCCTAAAATCCCAATACATTGTCCAAATTCAGCCACTGAAAGTCCCCCATCTCTTCTCTTTCTCAGTGTGCTGGAGAACTGCCTGGAGCCAAAGATCCATGGATGATCCACTACATAATAACAAGATTGCCTTAAACTTAATGCTTGATATTTTTCCGAATGAAAAGAGTTTCACTGCCCCCTTTCAACTGATTTTAAAATGATAATTGTGCAAATAATTAGCATATTTAAGGGACAACAGTAGGATGAGATTCTTTTCTTTTAAAGCTAAAATAATGCAGCAAAGAAGCAGCTGAAAGCTAACAAAGGCCCGCACAGTGGGAGGTTTGTCGCAGCAAACAGCAATTCACACCTGTTAATTACTGCAAACAGGCTTACAGACTGAATTTGTCATGACATTTATCTATTGTTTATAGGCAATCATGATCACCTAAGTTCTTCCCATAATGATCAGACCATCACCAGACTTCAAGCAAATTAGTTGTCTTGTATAAGTCAATAAATTCCGAATGACATTTATGAGGAAAAAAACAACTTCCGTGGAACATCTCCTGCTCAGTGAAAACAAGAGTTTGAGTACTCAGTAGATGCATAAGAGATGTGAAAAAAAGCCAAGTGGCCAGACAGATAAATATTCAGCACAAGCAAACTAGCAATATCACACAGCAGTTATTGCATGTGGGAGGGACAAGTAGGGAAGGAAATGTTCCTCTGCCACTGCCTTGATGGTGTGCCAACATTTGAACATCATTATTTTATTTATGTGTTTATTTTCCCCCCACAAAGATGAGAAATATTTTGCTTTCAGGATAATGTAGTAAATTTTAAGGTTTTCATGGGTATTTTTGTAAATAATCCATAGCAAAACACTCCTTATGAGCAACAGAGAATTAATATCATGTTTGCTGTTGTCTTAGACATACATTCAAATTCTGAACTTGACTCAAAGGGTGTTTCTTAAGGGGTGGGGTAAGAGTGGAAATAAAAATCTCAACACAAATACACATACATCTATTTACTGCCCTAACACATTACAATATATATATATATATATTGTATATATTTACTGCCCTAATACATTACAATATATATATATTTCTTTTGTGTATGCTGAGAGCATATGCACCAGGACAAATTCCTTGTGTGTCCAATCACACTTGGCCAATAAAAATTCTATTCTATTCTAATGTGTTAGGGCAGTAAATAGTATATATATATATATTAAAAAGTTACACATTGTATATCATGCATTAACATCCATTTCATGATGCTAATTAGTACTGGAAACATAATGTTTAATAATCTGTACAAGGCCATCTGAATATTAAATTAAACGAATCTCAATTGAATTTTCACTGAAGTGTTTTATTTTCTCATGTAGTTTTTCCCATTGGTGAAGTGGACTACCGGTATATTTTCCAGGTTTTAAAAAAAAGTATGATTTGGAATGTAAAAGGGTTAAATGGTAAATAGCATGACTTAATGAAAGAAAAATAGATGCAACTTGTTGAATATCTGTGAAATGAAATGAAAGGGGAATGCTACAACAAAATGATTCTGAATGAAGATAGTTGGTCTTATGGAATGGAGTTGATGTAGATTCAACCACCTTAAAGATGCTAAGATTTCTTCTTGAGTTGGATAGCCATATAAATATTTTACATACTGTATATAACAATAAACCAATTAAATAAAAATGTCATGAAGCGTTGTCCTTTCAAATAGAATTTTTTTTTTTAATTGGCCAAGTGTGATTGGACACACAAGGAATTTGTCTTGGCGCATATGCTCTCAGTGTACATAAAAGAAAAGATACGTTCATCAAGGTACAACATTTACAACACAATTGATGGTCAATATATCAATATAAAACATAAGGATTGCCAGCAACAAGTTATAGTCATACAGTCATAAATGGAAAGAGATTGGTGATGGGAACTATGAGAAGATTAATAGTAGTGCAGATTCAGTAAATAGTTTGACAGTGTTGATGGAATTATTTGTTTAGCAGAGTGATGGCCTTTGGGAAAAAACTGTTCTTGTGTCTAGTTATTCTGGTGTGCAGTGCTCTATAGCGTCGTTTTGAGGGTAGGAGTTGAAACAGTTTATGTCCAGGATGCAAGGGGTCTGTAAATATTTTCATGGCCCTCTTCTTGATTCGTGCAGTATACAGGTCCTCAATGGAAGGCAGGTTGGTAGCAATTATTTTTTTCTGCAGTTCTAATTATAGAATAGAATAGAATAGAATAGAATAGAATAGAATAGAATAGAATTTTATTGGCCAAGTGTGATTGGACACACAAGGAATTTGTCTTGGTGCCTATGCTCAGTGTACATAAAAGAAAAGATACGTTCATCAAGGTACAACATTTACAACACAATTGATGGTCAATATATCAATATAAATCATAAGGATTGCCAGCAACAAGTTATAGTCATACAGTCATAAGTGGAAAGAGATTGGTGATGGGAACTATGAGAACATTAATAGTAGTGCAGATTTAGTAAATAGTTTGACAGTGTTGAGGGAATTATTTGTTTAGCCGAGTGATGGCCTTTGGGAAAAACTGTTCTTGTGTCTAGTTGTTCTGGTGTGCAGTGCTCTATAGCGTCGTTTTGAGGGTAGGAGTTGAAACAGTTTATGTCCAGGATGCAAGGGGTCTGTAAATATTTTCATGGCCCTCTTCTTGATTCGTGCAGTATACAGGTCCTCAATGGAAGGCAGGTTGGTAGCAATTATTTTTTTCTGCAGTTCTAATTATAGAATAGAATAGAATAGAATAGAATAGAATAGAATAGAATAGAATTTTATTGGCCAAGTGTGATTGGACACACAAGGAATTTGTCTTGGTGCATATGCTCTCAGTGTACATAAAAGAAAAGATACGTTCATCAAGGTAATTATCCTCTGAAGTCTGTGTTTTTCTTGTTGGGTTGCAGAACCGAACCAGACAGTTATAGAGGTGCAAATGACAGACTCAATAATTCCTCTGTAGAACTGAATCAGCAGCTCCTTGGGCAGTTTGAGCTTACTGAGTTGGCGCAGAAAGAACATTCTTTGCTGTCCTTTTTTAATGATGTTTTTGATGTTAGCTGTCCATTTTAGATCTTGCGATATGATAGAACCTAGAAATTTGAAGGTTTCTACTGTTGATACTGTGTTGTCAAGTATTGTGAGAGGTGGAAGTATGGAAGGGTTTCTCCTAAAGTCTACCACCATTTCTACGGTTTTGAGTGTGTTCAGTTCCAGATTGTTTTGGTTGCACCACAAGGCTAGTTGTTTGACCTCTCGTCTATATGCGGATTCGTCATTGTCTCGAATGAGACCAATCACCACAATTAATATATTTTTTAACAAATCTTCACATAAAAGAGTTTCTAACAGTAAGACAAAATCCAGAGTGACCAGAAACCATTGTTAGCACCCTACTGCTTCTTCAAAGAGAACTTCTTTCAGCATCTGAAAAGCCAAGAATAGAGGTTCTTTCACAATGTTAGAGCAATGAAAAAAAAATACTGTGGTTCTTAGCAAATCTGTGCAGATTTGTTTATAAGCTCTCTCATACAGTGTGGCTCTAAGCTGTACCTCCCTGGGAGACCTTGCAGGATGGGCTAATCCAGTAGGGAGACATTGTTCTGCAGGGGCAACTGAACTTTTTAGTTTTCATAAGGTACTATAAATAGATACTGTAGATACCAGCAGTTTAAATAGGATTTGGTAACCTTCTGGCACCTAGTGAGCTATCCTCACCTCAGCGTTACACTGCTGAGTCGTTTAATATCTACTAGCAGCTTTGCTGCTGCATTTCAAACAAGTTGTACTTTCTGAACTCACTTAAAAGGCAGTCCTATGCAGAGTGCATGTCAGTGGTTTAGTCTTAGGGTGATGAGGGCTTGAATTTCTGTTGTAAGGGGTTCCCAGTTTAAGAAGACCTGAAACCTGACCTGACCTACAGAACTGAAGTTGAAATTGGGAAAGAACCACATTGATTCACTACAAACAATATATCTAGGGCTCAGTTTGAGCTGCTTTTTCATATCTAGTCCCTTGATTCAGAACATTGCAATGCTAACCTCTTTTGAAATAGGAATATACAATTGAAAATCTTAAGCCGATTGATGATACCTCACCCACCTCCTCTATGATATGAATCGTAACCACTTTTCAACTCACAAAATGACTCTAGTTGAAGCCATATTTTTCTTGCTTTGTTTCTTAGTTGCCATACTTGGGGGGGGGAGGGGCACTTATGGAATGTAGAATGTTTTCCTCCAATGTACCAGACATAACAATAATAAGGCTCTTCAGAACCAAGGTCAAATCAGCATGCCCTAGCAATGGCAGGAGGGAGTGCTGAGAATCATCACCTGCTTGGTTGACTAACATGACCTATGACACAAGTGGGGTAGCCAGTATCTATTCTTTAATTATACCAAAGACATGGGAATTATTCAGTGTTGATTTCACCTCTGACCGTGACAATATGATGTACCCAATAAACAGGATTTTTGAGGACGCCAAGGCCTGAGAGTCTTGACTTGGTTGGGAGCATTACTTGGAACCATGACACACCTTCTTTAAAATCTTCCACAAAAAAGGAGACAGGATGGATGATGTATTCCAGTGCCTTCCAGATGACATCACTCCCTTAACCAATGAGCCATTTATATGATACAATCACAAAAATAATCTGAATTGAATTGTATATACTTCAATTATCTTCTCAAAAGAGCTGTGCTGATTCCATTCCAATCATGATGGAAGCTGTGCTACCAAGAACCCTATCCATTTCTTAGAATCCCCTATGATTTCAAAAGATATTATCCCAGTCATTTGCAAGGCTGTTTATTTGATTTATGAAATACAATAACTACTGAAATGAAAACTGACTAATATTTCTACTTAAATCAGTTCCTTTTGAAACTACTGCTCACATTGTATTTCTTCATTATATATGTAGACATTTCTCTTTCTTGGTCCCTTGAAATTCTCCCCTATTTTATCTAGAGTGTTATTTCCATTCATTGTAAAGGTTATACAAGGACAAATACTGAGTTAATTTAAAAAATTCAGAAGCATTAATACCCCTTGTGTTAGCTTAAAAATACACAGAATTCATTTTGTTCTCAGGTATGTTTATTTTCAATTAAAAAATGGCCTGGTTTGGTTTAGCTGTACCTATCCTTATGCCAGCATTGTATGCTGTTCCCAGGCTAGAAAAACTTTAAGTAGATTCCCCTCCAATATCTTATTGACAAATTAAGATTGAAATATTTGTGTCACTTACACAAGGCAAATATACCAGAACAATTCAGTGGAATATTGAATAATATGATGTGCCTCTGGCACAGATGCTTGAAAGAAATGGAAATCCCCCATGTACCTTGTACTTCAATTTCCCCAGCAAGGGGCAGAAAAGAGAAGCATCTTCCTGATCCAAATTGATGACCAATTTCTGCCGCATGGTATGAAGACAGATGACTTGTCATTTTATCCAAGAGGCTGTCAAATTCCTTCTCATTTGAATGTCAAATTCCAATTTCACGTCTTCATTTTCTACCTGGCACTAATTTCCATCTATCTAAGAAAATCTATTTCATTTGACTTATATGCATGAAATCATGATGCCAGACACTGCTTATTAAACTTTCTGACTATGCATTCTGAACCCAGCTGTGGAAGGCAAGTTTTAAAATAACCTCCTCGGTTCCATGTACTCAAATTCAACTTTGTAGGCTGTCATCCACCCTGATAACTATTTATAAACATGTATTGCATCAAACTACAAAGTATTAAATTAGCTTTATTGACCACTAAGCCAATGGAGCACATTAAGTTTCAGTTTTTTACTTTATGGTTCTGAAATATATCATACTTTAACCTAAGGCCAATACTGTGTCATTTTGCAAGGGAGTGTTCTGTCCTCCCTCGCCTCCGTCTGAGTGATGGCTTAATTAGCCGGCACTATCAGCTCTGGCAGCAGAATAGCCAGCGTCTGCCAAGAGCCTCCGTTATCTTCCACGACACTGGTGAGTCACCCAGGAACAAACGTCAGCTCAATCAGTGGATTTGCCTGTTACAAAGAGACACAGCAGCTCTCATTGCCTTTTATATCCTGTGGGGTGTGGCTGCATGACTCAGCACTTCCTAGGCCTGCCCCACCCTTGCTTCTGTTGTTCCCTCCTCTCCTGCCTATGAAACCTAGGGTTCAACCAAGCCTGATTGCCATCATCTGGGTCTGCAGGCGTGGCCTGGGGGGGAAAGAGTCAGGGGACGGAGGTCTCATTATCTCTTCCACCTGGCCTGTTTCCGGCTCCTGGAGCTGAGCCAGGGAAGCCGGTGCTCCTGAGGTAAGTCCTGACGGCCCTTCCCCCTCACTGTCCAAGTCACTTTCTGGCAGCAGGCCCGGCTCCAAGCCACTTTCTGGCAGCAGGGCCGGCTCGGGGGGCGCAGACACAACAGGAGGGAGGGAGGGAAGGAAGGAAGGAAGGAAGGAAGGAAGGAAGGAAGGAAGGAAGGAAGGAAGGAAGGAAGGAAATAAGAAAATAGGAGAACACAAAGAGTTAAAACATTACAAAAGTAAACTGATGCACACTTGTCTGGAAATCAACCTAATCTTACATTTTCCTCCACATAAATCTTTACAGATAGTCCTTGACTTACAACAGTTCATTTAGTGATCATTCAAAGTTAAAATGGTACTGAAAAAAGTGACATGATCTTTTTTCATGCTTACAACTATTGCAGCTTTCTCAAGGTTATGTGATCAAAATTCAGATGCTTGGCATATTACTGATGGTTGCAATGTCCTGGGATCATGTGATCAACTTTTGTGAGCTTCTGACAAGCAAAGTCAATGGGAAAGCCAGATTCATTTAACACCATGTTATTAACAACTGCCATGATTCACTTAACAACTGTGGCAAGAAAGTTCATAAAATGGGTCAAATTCACTTAACAATTGTCTCACTTAGCAACATAAATTTTGGGCTCAATTGCGGTTGTAAGTCGAAAACTACAGTACCTGTAATGGAAAAAAAAACCACACCACAAATGAACTCTGTGTTTGGAGCAAGCTTGCAGATTTCAGGACTAAATTGAACAGATATTAGACCTGGACCAGAAAGTTCTAGTTCAAGGCCTTCTCTACAAGGCCTTCTTTACGGAACATCCTCCCTCATGGCTTTTGAAAAACAATTAAGATCTCATTCTTAATTTTTATTTTGCTGTTCTCTGCACTCACTGGTTGGATGACTAATACAGGGGCTTCATGTAGTTGTTAGGCAGGATAGGGCAAAGTACCAAACACTGTGGTGTCCCACAAAGGAGGTGTTCTTTCGCCCCATCAACATAAACCGGAAATGATCTCAGAGGAAGGATGAAAATCAGCACCATATAGTACTTCCAAGCCCCAATTTCCTCAGATGACTTTCAGTGGTACTGAAGACCACTGAGAGATCAAGAAAAGCCAGTGTGAATGTGAATGCTTTAACCTGATACCACTCCTTCCAGTGGTCATCCAAGTAATACTGTATCATTTTGAACTAATTCTCAAATAGTTCTCATTTTAAGAGTCTTTGTAGCTCAGTGGTAAATTATGTAAATTGTGTATAGAAAATTTATATTCTAACTATGGTCCAAATCCAAGTGAGGGATTTTGAAAAAAAAAAATCAGTGGAGTTGTTCCTATGACTATTTCCAACTGTTTCACTTCCATGACTACAATTATCAGTTTTTCTTGGGTTAAGCTAAATCCTATTGCATCTATGTAAGCCCCCACAGCCCACTACTGGGCAATTGAATGCATTAAGTGGAAAAGCAACTACCCTGTTTCCCCCAAAATAAGACATCCGCTGATAATAAGCCTAATCAGACTTTTGAGCACATGGCAATAAGGCCAAGCGCTTATTTCAGGTTTCAAAAAAATATAAGACAGGGTCTTAT
This sequence comes from Ahaetulla prasina, assembly GCF_028640845.1. Taxonomy (NCBI): domain Eukaryota; kingdom Metazoa; phylum Chordata; class Lepidosauria; order Squamata; family Colubridae; genus Ahaetulla; species Ahaetulla prasina. The sequence goes on along the minus strand of NC_080539.1, from coordinate 289,814,557 downwards.
TTTTGGGAAAACATGGTATCAATCTGTTTTAGATTGCTATTTTAGATATCCTAAAAGGGATGCAGTGTCTCAGTGGCTAAGATGCTGAGCTTGTTGATCAAAAAGTTGGCAGTTCAGTGGTTCGAATCCCTAGGGCTGCATAACAGGGTGAACTCATGCTACTTGTCCCAGCTTCTTCCAATCTAGTAGTTCAAAAGCATGTAAAAATGTAAGTAAAAAAATAGGGACTGGTGTTTAGTCATACCAGCCATATAACCACAGAGACATCTTTAGACAGCACTAGTTTGTCGGCTTTGAAATGGAGATGAGCACCGCCCCCTAGAGTTGGGAACCGTGGGTGGCTCAAGCTGTAAGATAGCCTGTTATTAAACACAGCTGCTTGCAATTACTGCAGGCTCGAGTCCCACCAGGCCCAAGGTTGACTCAGCCTTCCATCCTTTATAAGGTAGGTAAAATGAGGACCCAGATTGTTGGGGGGGCAATAAGTTGACTTTGTATATAAATATACAAATAGGATGAGACTATTGCCTTACACAATGTAAGCCGCCCTGAGTCTTCGGAGAAGGGCGGGATATAAATGTAAAAAAACAAACAAACAAACAAAAAACTAGCACATATTTTCAAGGGGAACCTTTACTTTTACCTATCCCAAATACAACTGAGTCATCTCGTTATAGCTTGCATTAAATACTGTAAAAATAACTAGCATTCCTACTCCCAACATAAAAGAAGGGGGAAATAATTTGACACAGACACACATATATATATACATACACGTTATGCATTGACACAAATTTTATATATATACTTCCCATTCCACTTATTTAAGAATGTAAAAATTAACAATAACAACCAAGGTTACAAGAAGACTGAGTGTTTAATCCAATACTACAAGAGTCAGACAAAACACCAGTTCTGTAAATGCTTCTGTCTAGTTGACATTTTAGCAATAGGAGATCTTATGATTCAATGTCATTGAAGCTTAACTTTTAGAGTGATTTAATAAATCATTACTTGGGGATAAAGAGAAACAGAGAACTGAAACAAACACTGTTGTCTTACTAGTAGTTATGTCTGATTTTAATCCTATATATAGGATGGAAACATATTAGTAATAAGCACATTTGTCCAAGTACTTTGCTATATTGTATTGAAGGTGCTAAAAGATTGTTACAAGTCAGAGACTGATAAGAGGGAACTATTTGCAGTTCCATGTTATGTCCTTGTTCTTTTTGACTTTTCATGTCATTGGTGGCTATTGTTAAGTGATCATTCCCCACTCTCAATCTACCCTTTCAATGATAACAAGCTAAATTGAAAAATCCTTAGTCTTCTCATTTTACAAGGCAGCTGCTTCGTTGTGCTTTGTGTTCAAGGAGAACTTCTATTTTATTTCCTTCTAGGTGGCAGAAAGCATTTCTTTACAAAGGAAAAAAAAGGTTCAAAAAAAGGAATCAAAATAAATGCAACTCAAGAGTAGCCAAAGTAGCAAAGTAAAATAATTAAAATTAATAGATGGATTTGGACTTCTTTATTTATTTATTTTAATCCACCCAGCAATGCAAGTATTTTGAAAGATTATGTAAAAACTTTAAAAATGTATCAGAAGGGTCATGAAAGAGAAAAGCAATAATGAATATAAGTAACAGCATCCCCCTTCTAAAAACTAATTATGATTAGTGTTTCTGCCAAAAAAATTATTATGTTTAAATAAAAACAGTGTTTTACTGTACACGAAAACATCTGAACAAGGTTTGATTATATTCCCAAAACAGACTAACTAGAAGATGACAGCTATAATTCAATTGGATATTTTTGATTAACTCTTGGGAGATATGTTCTTAATTTCTGATGATGCTCCATAAGAAATCATCATAAATCCAAGAAAATGTCATCAAATCTTTATGTTTAGTGACTAGGGTTAGAGTGAAGGCCATATAGGTTTATGGAGAGGCATCATTCCAATGGGCTGGAGCTGTGGTAAGGAAGACTCACTTTGTTTCCATCAAGCTGACAAAGTTTAACCAATGAAGTACGCTGAGACCCACTATTTTAGGGGCAATAGAAGCTGTAGAAGACAGGCAGTCCCTAAATATCCAAGACCTATGCATGCTTACATCCATTGTAGATAGATTAGAAGAGAGCTAGTGCTGTTTTCATTTTAGAAATGTTTAATCATCTTAACCTGTGTGCTTTTTATATTATACAAATAATATAAAATTCATTCAAATGGTCAACTTTTATAGTTTGTGCAATTTATATTTATATGATCACATATTTGCTCATTAACATGGTTGTCTGAAAGATATTGGACCCTGATTGCAAATCGTGTGAATGTTATTCTCAGAATCAACTGACTGCTAACAAATACAGGAATAGATGTTTAGGAGCAGCTTTAGAGAGCAAGCAAATTCAGTTTTCATCCAAATGAAGCAAAAGTGCCATGGTTGGGAAAACCTAAGAAACTGAATTGAGTTATGGGACTATAATTGTCTTGAAGGACCAAGTATATAGCTTGGAGACATTTTAGGAAATGGCATTATTTAAAATAGTCCAGGAGTCGTCAGTTTATAGAAATATCTTTTATCAGTTTCACTTCTATCAATTTCAGTTGATTTTCCATTTGCATTCCTATTGGAATTTAAAAAAAAACAAAAACAGGAATTTGTAAAAGTAAGAAGATTCCTGAAGACATTGAGTATTTTACTGTCAATTCATTCAACACAGAGCTCTCCCTGAAATAGATTTGGAAGATTATTTTTGAGAATGCAGCTGCATTTTTAAAAAATGTTCTTATCACTTAGCACCTGAGATGAAAATAAACAAGATTTAAAAGTGTTGGAAAATTGCCACCACCCTCCCCTTCCCACTTTTTACAGGGGGGGATTTCAGAATAGTTAAATAAGCTAAACAGATTTCACAAAGTACACACATACTTTTCTCTTAAAATTACAATGGTTGTTTTGTCTAAGATTAGTCCTCTTGGGCTTCGATGATATAGGAGTCCTTTCATTAGATCTATTTCTGAAGAAGTAACATGCAGTGGCAGTTTATAGAATGTTCACCTCATCAACTGCTGGGATGTTCCACCTAGTTAGCAGTAATCTCTCAATGATCCTGGAAAATCAGTGGCGTATGAGGGAAATGTCTCTTTTGCAAGCTATTATTCACAAAGATCTATACCTCCACCAAGACTCAGAAAGTAAAATTTTCTCTTCAAACTTTTTATTATTTAGATTTTTTTGAAGGGAGGAGGGTAGAACTACAGGTAAAGAGGAGGCAGATGAGGAGGAGAAGGAGAAAAAAGAGACAGAAAGGGAGATTGTTTTTAAATAACTCAACTGTGAAGTTATATAAATCTTCATAATGACAGAAAGCATTATGCTGGTTGTATAGTATCAGAATTTGCAATATATCATAGTTTAAGAAAAAAATGATTCTTAAAGAAGAAACAGAATTCCACTTTTCTTACTCACCTCAGAACTGCTTTTTTCCTGACTAAAATAGTTGATTTGGGAGGTTTCTCACTTGATTTATTGTGGGTATGAAATCAAGAAGACAGAAAATCTCCCTGCTTCTCTGAGGGAAAGTAGCCAGCTGAGTTGGCAGAAGATCTGTTAGTTTTGGTTGACTCTAATCTGGATCCAGAAGAAAAAGAAAATCAAGCTGAACTGTTCACCACTTTTAAAACTCTAGAGAAGCAGAGAATGATCTGAGTGTAGTGGAATCGGATTGTGACAAAAATTTTGTAATGGATGATGAGGAACCTGCTGTCGCGATCAGCAATGATGAAGCTTCCAATGAAATTGATGACCAGGTACAATCTATGTCATGAAATAATTTATATGGCAAGAACAAATTCAAATGGTCTTCTGCATCTTTTGGAAGCAATAGATCCAGAACAGAATAATCACAATATTGTTGAGCAATTATCTGAATAGGCCAGCAGCTAGATATCTCGGAAATTCACCTACTCCCCTAGAGATTTGGAAATTATTATTTTTTAAAGGAATTATTAGTATCATCATGTAAAAAATAGGGAAGAAAGATTGAAGTTCAAGGATGGAGAAACAAAAAGTGACTTGCGCGATGCAGATTTGATAGAGATCAATACATTTTTTACTTTACTCCTTTATACATCAATTTTTAGATCCAACCATGAAAACATCAAATGTCTTTTTGCTACTGAGGTCATTATGACCTCATGTCTAGGGCATAACTGAAATAGTACATCTGTGGTTAAGGGTTAAATAGTTTTATTATTTTTTGTTTGTGTATCCCTCAGTACTGATGTGGTTAAAAAAGGAGTACTGAAGTTGTGGGATATTCCTTGCTGTGGGATTATTGAATTAAATGGGTGCCATATTTTCTTTAACATTTTATTTCTTCCCCCACCCCTTTTAGATTATTTTTGGTTTGATGTGGGGAGGAAGAAGCATCCCATTCTATATTTTCAGTATAGCCATCTAAAAGTTCCAGTTCTAGTAAAAATTTGGCTTTTAAGACTTAAAAAAAAAAGCAGTTTTCTAGCTTTTCTATCAATTCCCTTCCCCCTGTTCAAGTTATTATCTTTGTGGCTTTTTCCCCCCTTTTAATTTATATTTTCTAATTATTGTTTGTTTATTTCCTTGAACAACAGGGAAAACCACTCCTGAAAAACTTACCAAGATAACTGCAGGGATTAGACCAGGAAGTCATCAGGAATTAACCCTGTAGTCAAAGACATATATTTATGTGCATGGACACGCACATACCAGACTATTTCAATAAATGTATTCCATTTATCAATTATTATGGTTCTACTAGGGAATACTAAGACATATCACAAAGGTGCTTCAAATGTCTTTTTACTCTAGCTTTGAATTAATTATAGATAGAGATTTTAATCAAATTTTAGATCCATTATTAGATCACAATACTAAACCAGCTAAATTTAATTTTCATAGATGAAAAACATTGCCAGCTCATGATCAGAGTTAAATTTGGAAATTATATGACAACTTCTAGATTTTTTGTAATGAGAATATTTTTTCCCCTTTTCAATTTCACAGGACTTAATTATATTTAAATCAAATCCATGGATAAATGTGTTATATATTCCACTGCAATATTTGATCTTCCTCCAGTAGCAATGACAAAGATTGTAAGACCAAAGCCTTTTTTTTTTCAAGATGGTATGTAAATAGTTGTTCAAGGTTCTGTTTCTTTTTAGTAAAATGTATGAAACAGGAGCTGTAAGATTTTTCATTATAATTAGGTATTCTGCAAATATAGTAGAAATTTGGTTTCATGGCATATATTGGTAGTCCTTAGATAACCTGCATGGAAAAATAAAAACAAAGAATTTAAAAAAGAAAAAGTTAGAAGAAAGTTAATGAACTTTTGATATCACAAGTAAGATAATCTACACGAAATCATATAAAAGTTTTAATAGTGCTGAACCAGCAGAAACTTACTTCCCAATTTTCACTTTATACAGTGGTGAATAAATTGTATAATTGATACTCATTGAATTATACAAAGCAAAAACAAACAGAAAAGAGAAAATCGGTAAACTGTTACTTTCCTGACTGAAACAATAAAGTATTATTTTTACTATTGAGAACAGCATAGCTACATTATACATAGATTCTGATTCAATAGATCCTCCTTCTAATCTTTGCTAGAATTTGCAATGCTGAATCAAATGTAACTAAAAAGAAAAGTAATCATTTTCAGACAATATTTTTTCCTAGCTGCACTTTTAACTCCCCATTAAATCTGTAAAATAAAAACAACCTCCTGAGAGTTATCCCATTAAGTGGTATGAGATATATATTATTGATTTTTTTTTTGCTCAGTAACATTGGGAGCTTTTTTTTTTTTTTTGAGAAGGTGTATCTCTTTAAGTGATTATGTAATTGATTTTGAAAGACTGGTAGAAATCATGTTGACTATGCTTATCTTCCTTGGTACATGTGAATGCCAAAATACTGATATCATGCAGATTATAGATAATAATACTACTCGCATACCATCCATCCTACAGGATACAATCTGATTTTATAAAAGCTGAGAAACGTCTAATAACATTACATAATTAATCACTATTTTGAATTTGCACTGAGAAAAATTAAAATCAGCAGTGATGTTTCAAAGGTGCTTTTTCAAAATGCAACTGTACTGGGTTTTTTTTTTTTTTTTGCCCTTTCCTTAAAGGGTGCAATTTTTCACATTTTGAATAGAGAGGACCAATGGTTTGAAAGAGGGGTAAAAGAATCCATCTATGTTAGAATTGAACACACCTCCCTTAACAGAGAGGGAGGAATAAGGCACCACCTATCTCCAGTCTACAATGCAACTCTTGAATCAGTTCCAAGAAGATTCCACAACCTGATTCAAGTGATCCTGATGGCCCAGATAAAGCCTGTTGTGTCTGCGCCCTCCAAGCCAGGCCTCCTGCCAGAAAGTGACTTGGAAAGTGAGGGGGAAGGGCCGTCAGGACTTACCTTGGGAGCACCGGCTTCCCTGGCTCAGCTCCAGGAGCCAGAAGCAGGCCAAGTGGAAGAGATAATGAGGCCTCCGTCCCCTAACTCTTCCCCCCCCGGCCACGCCTTCAGACCCAGCTGATGGCAATCAGGCTTGGTTGAACCCTAGGTTTCGTAGGCAGGAGAGGAGGGAATAACAAAAGCAAGGGTGGTGCAGGCCTAGGAAGTGCTGAGTCATGGAGCCACACCCCATAGGATATAAAGGCAGCAAGAGCTGCTGTGCCTCTTCGTAGCAGGCAAATCAACTGATTAACTAAGAGCTGAAGTTTGTTCCTGGGTGACTCATCGGCATTGAGGGAGATAACAGAGACACTTGGCAGATGCTCGCTATTCTGCTGCCAGAGCTGATAGTGCCGGCTAATTAAGCCATCACTCAGATGGAGGTGAAGGGGGACAGAACAAAGCCCCAAGTGGCCTCAACGATTCTTAGAGTGCTAACAACCAAGTGACTGCAAAAAATGCAATCCTTTTATCCCCCTACCACTCTATCAGAACCTATTCTTCCATCCCCCCATCATCCAGTTTCAACTGTTAGTACCTATCCTTCCATCCCCCACACAATGAGAACTGTTGAAGCTTCTTGAATGAGAAGTAAAACATTTTCTTCTTCTTCCTTAAGGGGAAAAAAAAAACCCAGCCCACTTGCTTTTTGAAAAAAGCACTTTTGTGATAATTATGATTTGGATGACTGACAATCTCCACAATCAGCAGTAATTTTATTAGCATAAAAAAAAATACTTTCAATAAGTGGAAATGGAAATTTAGCTAAAATGTCTTGACCAAATCTGGATTTCTTCCTTTTTCAGTAAATTTGATTTAATATGTGACACTCTAATCTTTCCTTCTAGGGTTATTACAGATGGAAGTACTTCATCTAAAAGATGTCTCAAATTCATCAGTTGTGTTTTTTTTATCTCCTCTAATATTTTATTTGATACTGTATATTTTGACTTGTCTTATTAGACAAATAGAAAATACCGTATTTTTCCAAATATAAGACACACTCTTTCCCCCTAAAAGGGGCTGAAAATTTGGGTGCATCTTATAGTCTGAATGTAACTTTTTCAAAGCTGTTTTTCAGCCTTAACAAGAAGCTAGCAAGTGAAGCAATCTTCCGCACTTTGCCTGCTCCCTCTGACTCTCAGCTGCGCTTTAGAAGGTTTTTTTCAACCCTAATGAGGCGCTAGCGAGTGAAGCAATCTCCGTGCTTTGCCTGCTTTTCCATTGCTTTTCCCTCTCAGCTGTGCTTTAGAAGCTGTTTTTCAGCTCTAATGAGGCGCTAGCGAGTGAAGCGATCTTGTGAGCTTCGCCTGCTTTTCTCATTGCTTTTCTCTCCAAAGATTAGCTGTGCTTTAGAAGCTGATTTTTATCCCCAAGCAAGGGATAAAAGGTGTGTGCGCGTGCTCCAAACCAGCAAACTAATGTGCTGAAGCTGACCAGACTAAGGACGCTAGCCAGATGAATACCTGGTAAGCAGATTTTTTTCCCCTATTTTCCTCCCCAAAAACTAAGCTACTCTGGTTCATTTTATACTCCGAAAAATATGGTAGTTTATGTTGGTTCTCTTGTGGAAAAGACAAAATACTTGAAGAATATACTCTAAGGGCATGAGGGCTCAGATAAATAGATTTAGCAAAACCATGAAACCATCAGGTTATCATTCCTATGACTGTTGTGCATCAAACACAAAGTATTTATACTACTATTAACATTTAATTTCTCATGTGTCTTTTCTCTTACCTATTCTACATAAAGAGCTAATTGCAATTTGCTTTGGGGCAGGAGACACAGTTTCTATCTCTTTGCATTTTTCTAATGATTTTATTTTGTATCAGATTATTTATTTCTGATCAGGATAGAACCTCACACTTTGCATATAATAAAACTTGGGACTGAATACACTACAATTACACAGAGTTGATGTGTTATGTCTTGCTGATAATGATATCAACCTTCTATTCTGAAGTTTACCATTATTGTGTAATTGTTTTATCAGTCATTCTATTAAAAAGAGGATTTTTAAATATGCCAGATAGCTTGGTTTTTAATATATATAAATAGTTATGATGGTATTTATGATATGTTTATGGTAAAAGAGAATTGCTGTAAAAATTAATTTTATTAATTTGTGTAAAAACTTTAAAGTATTTTGAATACTTCTAAGAAAACATATTGATCTTGAAATGGCATTCATTTTAATCACATAACTTTGAGTTTTATTTTATTTGTGTTTAATTTGGTCATTTTGATTCCATTAGGAAATTGAATTTATTCATATGATGTGGATTCACTAGGTTTAAGTTATGCATCCACTTGTTTGTTATAATGGCATTCCAAAATTCAGTACAATTCATCTGATGCCTTAATTAGTGCCACCAAAATGATTCTCACATCAATAGAAGTACAGTTTCAAAAAAACCTCAAAGTAATATGACTGTTGGTCAGATCTCATACTGAACAGAACTAACTGGAAGAAGCACAAAGAACAACAAGGAAAATCAAGGGAATATAAACTAAATTGTGTCATTGATGGAGTGATTCAGCCTTGTTAAAAGATGACTGCATTCCTTAAATACACACCAAAGGCCATATTCCATTCTCTATCGTCCAATCAGAGTGAAGGACATGAAATAATGGATTTCAATTACAGGAAGGTAAATTCCAACTGAATGTTAGCAGATACTTTTTAATGGTATCAACAGTTTGAAAATAGGAACAATTATATCTGAGAGCTAGTGATTTCTCCCTCATTGAATTTGTTGAAGCACAAATCTTTGCTGGGAGCTTTTCATTTAATTCTTCTACCGAGCAGGGATTTGGGTCTGATGGCCTGAATGTCTTCTTCCAAGTCTCCAATTTACTGATTTTATCTAATTATTGTACTGTAATTTAAGGAAGTGGGCGGGGGGAGAAAAATAAAGTGCAAACAGTATTTCAGATAGATTTAACTGTTCTAAATGTTTAAATAAAATCTCTGGGACTCATAACTGAATTAAAGTTCTTAAAAATAACTTTTATAGAATCCAAATCTTTTTCAAGTCCATTCCAGTCTTTAGATTGTACATTGAGAAACATGACAGTTAAATGGTTCTAAACTAATTTAGATTTCTACCATTCTATAGTTTGTGAATTTGTAGAAGAGTCATAAAACAGGTTCACCAGAGGTAAGATACACTCTTTGAGCAAATCTGTGATGATTAAAGTGCCTATTTACTTTAGTGGGTATCATTCAAATTCAAATTTACGATCTGAGAATGCACATATTAAGTTCAATGACACAAACCATTTTAATTTCAGTTTGTTTATTTCTATTATATACATATATTCTTCTATTATATATATAATATTCTATATATATATTCAGAGCTAAATTACAATTTTAAGCTAATCAAGGAGGAGCATTATTCTAAAGAAAGTAAATACTTTGTCTCTCCAACATTAAAAAATAATATAGATTTTAAAAATATATTTAACATACCTGTCTTAAACTTATATCAAAATTTAAACCCTATCAAAATACCTATCAGTAATTTATAGTATGCTGAAATGACTGGTTTAAAGAGTGCATGTATGGTTCTTCCATCTAGTATCAAAGTGGATTGGACAAATAAGGGTTTCCTCTGCTTCTATACTGTGTTTCCCCAAAAACAAGCCCTATCCCTATACTGTGTTCCCCCAAAAGCAAGCCCTATCCTGAAAATAAGCCCTAGATTGATTTTTACATGTGTGCCTAATAAGCCTTATCCCCCAAATAAGCCCTAGTTAAGACCCTGCCCACTCCATTACACTTGGTTGCACGAGGTAGGGCGAGGTACACAGGTAAAAATCAAGCTAGGGCAGGGATGAGGAGGTGGAACTGCCCCACATGCCCTGCCCCCACTTGCCTTATGACAGTTGCAGCCAGGCCTCCCTTGCCCCGACACCTGCCTTGCCTTGCTGGCCCGTTTCTTCTGTGACTGCTTGCCACCGCTTGCTCGCATCACCTCCAGCCTCTATTTTACTATCAGAGGCCTTTAAGAAGGCATCTGCAGCCAAGAAACAAGCTCCAGATTGACAGGTGCAGCACCCCCCCTTGCCTCTGTTTCACTGTCAGAGGCCTTCAGGAAAGGCTTCTGCAGCTGAAAAATGAGCTCCAGATTGACACATGCTGTGATCCCCAGCCTCCGTTTCTTTGTCAGAGGCCTTCGGAAAGGACTCTGCAACTGAGAAACAAGCTCCAGATTGATGCATGCAGTACCCCCTGGCCTCCATTTTGCCATCAGAGCCTTCAGATAGCAAGTGACCACAGGAGATGTGGTCCTGTTGGGAGGCTGTCAGTGCCACCGCCTTGAGGTGAGACAGTGAAAAAGACTTCCCCTAAAAATAAGATCTAATCTTCTTTTGGAGCCCCCCCCCAAAAAAAGACCGGGTTTTATTATTAGGAAAACTCAAAAGACCACAGGTAAAGGAAAAGAATTACCTCAATACCTTTTTCTTTAAACACTGTTTTCCTCCACAAAAGAAACACCTGGTGAAGTTATCAGGAGAAGTATCTGCTGAGAGATCATGTCATGATATTTATCCATGTTTTGGAACTCATTTTCAGCTGTTCCATTACTTGTCTTCATCAGCTTTCCTGCTATGTGCCTATTCTCTTTAAGAAGCTTTCCATGTACTTCCTTGTGGGCAGTGTGTAATCTCTGCCTCTACTGTGGAGTAAATTATATGGCAATTCATCTTGTTATCTTTAATAAATGACAACTTTACAGAGTGCAAAGCATCTGTTTCAGCCCTGACTTAAGGTTAGTGCACTAGATCACTACTAATCATTTATATTCAGTGTGCTGCTTTGCACAGGTTACTATCTTGCAGTAATAGAAAGACACTTTAGGTCTTGATTATGATGGAGAAGTAGCTTTGCTCCTTCTCACACATTTAATGAATGTGTGGATTTTGCAACTCGACTCTCATGCCCCATGTATTCATTTTCTTCCAATGAAGTTTTTACTCTATCTGTCTACAAATTCGTATATACATCTCAGTTTCCCAGTTAACAAACCTTTTTGTGATGTTAGTAGCGTGTGACATAAGGTAACATAGATGTTTTGTATGTCATTCAGCTGTCCAGAAAAAGGAATTGCAACTAAATTCCAAATCAAGAGTAGCCTAGGCCAACAATTTTGTATGTTGTTAACATGTTGTTTGTTTTTAGGGATAGGAGAAGGGTTTGACTGGTTATAGAATGAGCAAATTCCTTTCTTCTGCAAATGTTAAAATGCAATGAATTATGGATTATACCCAAGAGGAACCTAAGTAATGAATGTTAGTTACCAATGAAAGCCAGCAAGCATTGTTTTAAATAATAATAAACTGGCCCATAAGAAACAGCTTAAGAATGGAAAAGAGACATGATAATGGAAAGTATTACATGCCCACTATATTTACAAAAAAAAAAAAAAAGGCAAAGCAAAGGCAGATAACAAGAAGACCTGGCTATGGTTAAGAGCAGAAAAGTTGAAGAATAAGACAGAGGGAATAATTCTGGCTGCACAGGACCAAGCCTTAAAACAAAGGCATGCAAAGACAGAATTGGGAAGACACCATCAGACATCAAATGCTGCCTTCTTCTGCAAAGCTGAACAGTGGATCACCTGGTTAGCTCTTGCAAGAAGATCACACAGATTGACTACAAACAACATGATAATGTAGCAGTAATAGTGATTTGAAGAACTGCAAGAAATACTGTTCGCTTGCAAGCAAGAACTGGTGGGACCACAAAATAGACAAAGTAATTTAAAAAATGAAGACACGAAAGTACTTTGGGACTTTAGAATTCAATCAGACAAGCACCTGCCATATAATATTCTGGTTTTAACAACTGTCAATAAGAAAGACAAAACAGTCTTGATAATAGATGCAACAGTACCTGGAGACAGAGAATAGTACAGTAAGTGCTGGAGGAAATCTATGAAGTACAAAGACCTGCATATGGAAACAGAACAATTGTAGCAAAAGAAAGCAAGGATAACACTAATAGCAATAGGTTCCTTGGGTTAATCCCAAAACATCTGAAGCACCACTTGAACACCATCAGCATTGACAAAATCACCATCAGCCAATTGCAAAAGGCAGCTTTAATCTGAACAGTTTACATTCTGTGATGATTTTTTAACACCATCAAGCAACATCTGCCTACCCACTGTCCTTGGGAAGGACTTGTTTGCTGGATAAAAATGCCAAATCCAGAATTAACTTCCGATTCTGCAACCAGCCATAATAATAATATTGTGATGCTCCATAAAGGAGCATCACTAAAAAAATATATGCTATAGGTAGGCAAATAAGTTGAAAAGAACAAGCTTTGAGGAAGAAAATTTATTGCTTTTTCTTTTCTTTCAGCACCCAGCCAGGGTGGATCTACATGTTAAGTGTTAAATTTAATTAACTACTTTTTCTTCCTTTTTTGGTACATCACTACTTCTACTACTACTACTACTACTACTACTACTACTACTACTACTACTACTACTACTTCTTCTTCTTCTTCTTCTTCTTCTTCTTCTTCTTCTTCTTCTTCTTCTTCTTCTTCTTCTTCTTCATTGTTAGGGTTGAATGTGTGTTTTTGTTTTGTTTTTTTTCATTTTGTTTGTTTTACTGTTTTTTATTTTTTTATGATAAAGCAATAAATTAAAATTAAAAAAGAAAAGAAAAGAACATCCTTGATGGTGACGGTGACGGTGACAAGCCACCTCCATGTTATTTCCACATGGATATGTTTCAGATAAATGCATTAAAAGCGTCAAAACTGAGCAGAGTAAGAAGCTTTTAATCTGTGACTGTTAAGAATTCTGGCAACTGATAGCTCCCAGGTGGTAATATGAGTTTTCTCCTGGGCCTGGATATGTCTTTATTCAAGTCTTTTCAAGACGCTTAGGAATTCTACTACATGGAGTATACTCAACTGTATATCCATACGTAATTAGTGAGACTGCATTTAGTTCACAGATTCATTGCTATAGTCTATACTACAATACTGCCAGATAGAAGCCTTTTGAACTATACAACTGCTCCTGTGTTTCGTTAATCCACAGCCTTCCTATCTCCTTCTCTCATGACTATAACTGAACTTAATGATAAACAATTTATTAATTGTCTCTGAATACCATTTCTGGAGCTTGGAAAAAGATTTCATAATCGGATTGCTTTTATGCCCTCCCAGTTTTTTTTTTCTTTTAAGCAACCTTATGCCTACAAAGACATATAAAGGAGGGAAAGAAAGAAAAAAAAGACAGTAATGAAAGGCTGCCCCCCAGTGTTAAGATAGAACTGGACAATTATAAGAAGCCACAAAGGGCTAATTGGCAATGAATTGTCATTAATTCTCCACCAATTCATATCCATCAAGTAAAATTGCTTACAGTCATATATCTAGAAGCAATACAATTGATTGACTTTACCAGGAAGGAGCAATGATTTAATAGTGTTAGAAAGTAATAAGGGGAAGAGAGGAAGGGCCGGAATCTTTCTGGGAAATCTTTTTTTATTAGTATTTTTCAGCTAACTGCAGAAAATAACTCCTTTTCCTGCATTCCAGAATCTGAACGTACTGATATGCCAAACACATGTTCGCTTAATGGCAAAATATACTTGGGCCCACATTGCACTCCATGATCAGAGAGCACACTGAGGAACCTACAATGTTTAGGATTTAGTTGGTTATTTTTTATATATATAACCATTAGTATTCTTCAAGGTATTCTACTAAATCAGGGGTTTCCAAACTTGGCAACTTTAAGACTTGCAGACTTCAACTCCCAGAGTTCCTTAGCCAGCTTTGCTGGCATACATATTTGATAATTTATTTACATAAATACATATATTTATGCATGGGTTTTATGTCATATATAGTATGCCTTATTTTAATTGTGTTGCTTCTGACACAAAATAAACAAACAAACAATAAACGGAATGTCAGAGATTCACACTGACATGTGATTATTAAAAGGAGTTTCAAGTAGAGACAAAAAGTTCAGTTAGTTAAATCCAAGTTAAATCATTTGTTAGTACCCAGGTTACTCAGTTCAATTGTTTTCAATCTGATATAACACCTACGATAAAAGTTTTGTATTTTTGCTGTCTGCTCATAGCTGGGATCTGCATTAAGCATTTCCGGGCACTGCAAATAGGAGTTTTTAATATGCAGATGAATATGCATAGGGATAGGATCAATAACGTTATTTTTCTTTCTTTCTTTCTTTTCTTTTCTTTTCTTTTCTTTTCTTTTCTTTCTTTCTTTCTTTCTTTCTTTCTTTCTCTCTCTCTCTCTCTCTCTTTTTCTCTCTCTCTCTCCTCTCCTCACCTCTACCTCTACTTCTACCTCTTCCTCTCTGTATTTCTCTATCTCATTCGCATCTTTCTCTGTATCATCTCTGTATCATCTATCTCTAATATCTATCTATCTATCTATCTATCTATCTATCTATCTATCTATCTATCTATCTATCTATCTATCTATCTATCTATCTATCTATCTATCTATCTATCTATCATCTATCTATTTTGAGGGCAATTTCTTCTGTGCCTTTTCTGCTTCAAAATGCCTGGAAACTGGATCGTGTATTTTTCTGGAAAAATATACATGATAGAAATCTCTGACCCTGAGAATAAAAAGGGATTTTTCAAAATGCTGTCATGCAGATGGACATTTTCAAGCATTAAATAAGCAATTAGTATCTTCCCCTTTTACTAAGGCTTCACGTTAGGTGCTCACTAACAAATGAGTGCCAAGGTACACACAAATATTTTCCAATTATTTGCTCTTTAGTGCAGACTTGCTCTTTGCACCAAACCTGCCTATTCTAACTCAGAATAAATGTTGCTTTGTAGATTCTAAGCTGCTTTTAGGAGCTTTGCAACATGGTTGGAAGTGTTGGGAATGTAAAGTGGCTTTTACAAATATATATCTTATATATCATGTATATCTTATTTATTAAAATGAGGTTTTGTTTTCATTTTATTTTTAACATAACATAATAACAGAGTTGGAAGGGACCTTGGAGGTCTTCTAGTCCAACCCCCTGCCGAGGCAGGAAACCCTACACCATTTCAGACAAATGGCTATCCAACATTTTCTTAAAAATTTCCAGTGTTGGATCATTCACAACTTCTGCAGGCAAGTTGTTCCACTTATTGATTGTTCTAACTGTCAGGAAATTTCTCCTTAGTTTAAGTTGCTTCTCTTCTTGATTAGTTCCCACCCATTGCTTCTTGTTCTACCCTCAGGTGCTTTGGGGAATAGTTTGACTCCCTCTTCTTTGTGGCAACCCCTGAGATATTGGAACACTGCTATCATGTCTCCCCTAGTCCTTCTTTTCATTAAACTAGGCATACTGAGTTCCTGCAACCGTTCTTCATATGTTTTAGCCTCCAGTCCCCTAATCATCTTTTTTGCTCTTCTCTGAACTCTTTCTAGAGTCTCAACATCTTTTTTACATCATGGTGACCAAAATCGAATGCAATCTTCCAAGTGTGGCCTTACCAAGGCATTATAAAGTGTTATTAACACTTCACGTGATCTTGATTCTATCCCTCTGTTTATGCAGCCCAGAACTGTGTTGGCTCTTTTGGCAGCTGCTGCACACTGCTGGCTCATATCTAAATGGTTGTCCACTAGGACTCCAAGATCCCTTTCACAGTTACTATAGTTGAGCAAGGTACCACATATATGGTACCTGTGCATTTTATTTTTTTGGCCTAAATGTAGAACCTTACTTTTTTCACTGTTGAATTTCATATTGTTAGATAGCGCCCAATGTTCTAGTCTGTCAAGTTCTTTCTATATCCTAAGGCTATCTTCTGGAGTGTTGGCTATTCCTGCCAGCTTGGTGTCATCTGCAAATTTGATGAGTTCCCCATCTATCCCCTTGTCCAAGTCATTGATGAAGATGTTGAAGAGTACTGGGCGTAAAACAGAGCCTTGGGGTACTCCACTGCATACTTCCCTCCATGTGGATGTAGTTCCATTGAGGACTACACGTTGAGTACGGTTGGTTAGCCACTTATGAATCCATATGGTGGTGATGCTGTCTAACCCACATTTTTCTACTTTATCTAGTAGTAGGTTATGGTCTAGTTTATCAAATGCCTTACTGAAGTCCAAGTAAATTATATCAACAGCATTCCTCTGGTCCACTAATTTTGTCATTTTCTCAAAGAATGCAATGAGATTTTAAACAATGTACTATGTATAATGTGGTGTGCATGTTAAAAAGGGAAAAGTATAGTTTATTCAAACAATAATTATACATTCATTGTTTGAATATACTTAATTTTCACACCATATGGAAGAACAAGCTGTTGAACTCTCAGAAATATAGTATGTCTCCATGTTTTTTAGAGAGGCAAATAGAACAAAGGTGACATTGGGAGCAGAAGAAATCAGCTTTGTAATAAAAGCAGTCATGCATTCTGGATCATACGGAAAATACTAATTTTCAGGAAAGGATAAAGTTAAGAAAACACAGATGAAACTTGGTGTAAATCAGTTTCATTTTCTGCAACTTGATGTATTATCACTGCTAGCAGAATTTATTTCTTCTGAGCTTTTTCTTTTATCATTTTATCAATGTCATGGAGTTCTGAAAAGTAAAATGTGCCAGGAATGACACAACTTTTCTACCTTTCATATATTTATTTCAATATCTTCACTTTATGTATTTCTAAAAACATACAAATTTCTTTGTTATATTAACAGATTGTGTATATTTAATTTTTTTTTAAAAAAAGTTCTTAAATTGAATAAAAACAAAAGCCCTTATTTTCCTAGAAATTTTCCACTTTTTTTTTCTGTTAGCCTGTCTATTGCCAATTAAATGGTATTTTAGAATTTTATAAATTGTTCTATATAATCACTTGAAATATTTGACTACCTGATCTTTGTTAAACTTAAATTTTTATCTTCTCCATATCTAAAAGAAACTTGACGCTTTCTGATAGAAATGGTCATGTCCCTGTCGGAGTCTGAATCCGAAGGGGAAGAGGAACAGCTGATAGAGAGTGAGAGAGTGGATCCATTGGCTGTGGAAGAAACTGGTGAAGTGCAAAGTCAGGCTGAGCAGAGCAGGGGAGAGGTAGAACAAAGGAGAGGGGGTTCTGATGAAGATCTAGGCCCACCCTCTCCTCATCCTAGGCAGCGCAGGGAGGAACAGAGAAGAGAACAATGTGGCTTACGAGGGAGGAAAGAGACCCAATTCTCTTTACAAGGCACAGCTGTTGATGGAGTTTAAAAGTAGAGGCAAATGGGAGGTGTGGTTGTTGGGAACAAACACTGACTTTATCCCTACTCCCAACTAGTTTGATTTACTGCCATGCTACTTTACTTGTGGAATTCCTTATTTTGCTTGCCCTGTCGGATTAATTACCTTGTCTTGCCTTTGGATTTTTTGTTAGAAGTTTTGTGTTTACAACATTTGGGACTGAAGCCAAAGACTATTACAAGTTGGTGGAAGAGCTCTCTCCAGGCTGGAGAGTTGAAAGGGACATTGGGGGCACAGTTGGTGATAATAAAGGGACTCATATCGGTTCTCTGGCTGTGTTACCTTTGTGTCACACCCTGGGTCATCACAGAAATGGCCAAAGTAATTCAAACAATAATTAATAGGCTGCCTCATTAGATCTCTCTGATGCTCTGAACTTTTCAGTTTTTTTTAAAAAGATAATATTATAATACTTCCTGGGAAATTGGGATAATTACAATCTCAACATAGACCACAAGGTTAGTCTCCTAAATTCATGGCATCTTGGGGAGGTTTTATTTTATGTAATCTAAAGTTCATCTAATCCAAGGGGGTCAAACTCAAGGCCCAGGGGCCAGATCCAGCCCAAGGGGTGCTTAGATCTGGCCTGCGAGGCTGCTCTGCCCTAGATCTGGCCTGCATGCAGTCCTCCTGAGCTCCCTTTTTGCTGGCAGGAGGGTGTTGCAGCCAAAAATGGAGTTCAGGAACCCATTTTTGGTGGCAGAGGGCTCGGGCCCCACAGGCGCCCCCAACATGACTTATGTCAAGCTGGCCATGTCCACCCTGGCCCCCTGAGGTCAAACACAACCCTGATGCAGCCTTCAATGAAATTGAGTTTGATACCCCTGATCTAATCAGACTCTGGGGGTGAGGTGGGTACAGAAAAAAGGAACATTCTATAATAAACTCAAAAAGGCAACAAGCAAATGGCTACCTTCTTTATGTAATGCTAATGGCTTTTGTTTATCATAATCAAATCAGAACCAATCAGCTCCTATTGTTGAATTCCTTGAAGGTATAAGATCAGTCTTCCAAGACTGATTCATCACATTAGTTTCTAATTAGCATATTTCTTCTAATTCTTTACTCTACAAAAAATGACTATTCTTTCTAATATGAACAGGAAAAATAATGCCTGTTCAATCTTACCTTGATTTGTGCATTATTTTATTCATTTTTTAAAAAAATATTACAATTAATTAAATTCTAATCAGTCATGTCTAGACTATATGAATAAAGGACATGATGCACCGGCCAGAAAAATATTTGGATTAATGTGTATAGATAAATCAGTGTATTGATATTTTAAAAGTAATAACTGTGGGGTTATGTTGTGACCCAGACCCAAGTAGGTAGCAACACAATCAGTCCATGATAAAATAAACTTTATTTGAACAGCTGGGAATTACTTCATTCTCAGCGTCATTCAACTCAAAGAAAAACAAATGCCTCCCAAACACAAATTCTTCAGTTATTACAAACCATAGTCCAATTAGGCAAACTGCTAAAGGCTCTTCCTGATAAATATCCAGAAGTCACAAAAACACGAAGCAGAGGACACAGCTACAACGTTGTTCTCCAGCAAGCTGAAACACTGGTGCTGGTCTGTTATTAAGCCTTATGGGAGGGGTCAATCATCTCTTGGCTCTACTCCTGAGTTGTCCTCTCTGCTTGAGCTGCTCTTGCCTTTTTGCAGCTCTTCTCATGCGTGCATCAGGAACAAGCTCCCCCTGTTCCGCTTCCTCAGTATTATGGAGGCTCTGGAGGCTCTGGAGTCTGCACCTCACTTCCCGATGGCCCTGGCCTCACCTCAGCCTCATCGCTGTCCGACTCTGTTGCCAGCTCCGTAGGCTGCTGATGGACCACAACAGAATAATATCTGAGTATTGTTACAACTAACATGGATATTACCAATTTTCAAAAACAAACAAACTGAAAAGCCAGGACTGGCATTGGGCAACATTTCCAAAGAAGGGGAAAAAAAGTTCCCCCTGCTGTTACTCGCCATATGAAAAGCAATTGTTTTGGAATGGTTCAATAACGAAGACCTTAAAGAAAGGAATTATCAGCTGTTTAGTATATATTTCATACTTCAATCTACCATGGACCTGCTCAAGTTCATTATAAAATGGAGATCATTCCAACTCTGTTTTCTGGTCATAGCTTACTGATGAGGCTGTTGTATTAGTTATAGCTTAAGCTTTAATAATAATAATAATAATAATAATAATAATAATAATAATAATAATAATAATAATAATAATAATAACAACAACAACAACAACAACAACAACAACAACAACAACAACAACAACAGAGTTGGAAGGGACCTTGGAGGTCTTCTAGTCCAATACCCTGCCCAGGCAGGAAACCCTACATCATTTCAGACAAATGGTTATTCAACATTTTCTTAAAAATTTTCAGTGTTGGATCATTCACAACTTCTGCAGGCAAGTTGTTCCACTGGTTAATTGTTCTAACTGTCAGGAAATTTCTCCTTAATTCTAAGTTGCTTCTCTCCTTGATTAGTTTCTACCCATTGTTTCTTGTTCTACCCTCAGATGCTTTCCCTCTTCTTTGTGGCAACCCCTGAGATATTGGAACATTGCTATCATGTCTCCCCTAGTCCTTCTTTTTGTTCAACTAGGCATACCAAGTTCCTGCAACCATTCTTCATATGTTTTAGCCTCCAGTCCCCTAATCATCTTTGTTGCTCTTCTCTGCACTCTTTCTAGAGTCTCAACATCTTTTTTACATTGTGGCGACCAAAACTGAATGTAGTATTCCAAGTGTGGCCTTACCAAGGCATTATAAAGTGGTATTAACACTTCACGTGATCTTGATTCTATCCCTCTGTTTATGCAGCCCAGAACTGTGTTGGCTTTTTTGGCAGCTGCTGCACACTGCTGGCTCATATCTAAATGGTTGTCCACTAGGATTCCAAGATCCCTCTCACAGGTACTACTATTGAGCAAGGTACCACATATAGGTACCTGTGCATTTTTTTTTTGCCTAAATGTAGAGCCTTACTTTTTTCACTGTTGAATTTCATTTTGTTAGATAGCGCCCAATGTTCAAGTCTGTCAAGATCTTTCTGTAACTTGAGCCTATCTTCTGGAGTGTTGGCTATTCCTGCCAGCTTGGTGTCATCTGCAAATTTGATGAGTTCCGCATCTATCCCCTCGTCCAAGTCATTGATGAAGATGTTGAAGAGTACTGGGCCTAAAACAGAGCCTTGGGGTACTCCACTGCATACTTCCCTCCATGTGGATGTAGTTCCGTTGAGGACTACACGTTGAGTGCGGTTGGTCAGCCAGTTACGAATCCATCTGGTGGTGGTGCTGTCTAACCCACATTTTTCTACTTTATCTAGTAGTAGGTTATGGTCTACTTTATCAAATGCTTTACTGAAGTCCAAGTAAATTATATCGACAGCATTCCTCTGGTCCACTAATTTTGTCACTTTGTCAAAGAATGCAATAAGATTAGTCTGGCATGATCTGTTTTTGACAAACCCATGTTGGCTTTTGGTTATTACTTTGTTTGCTTCTAGGTGTTCAATGATTCGTTGCTTGATTATCTTTTCCAGAATCTTCCCTGGTATTGAGGTCAGGCTGATAGGTCTGTAGTTTCCTGGATCTGTTTTTTTTTTCCTTTTTTGAAGATGGGAACTACATCAGCTCTTTTCCAGTCCTCTGGCAGTTCCCCTGTGCTCCAGGATCTTTGAAAGATATAATTCAGTGGTTCTGAAATTTCGTCTGCCAGTTCCTTCAGAACCCTGGGGTGTAATCCATCCGATCCTGGTGATTTGAACTCGTCTAGGGTAGACATATGTTCACTTACCCTAGACGAGTTCAAATTTCCCCTATTTTAACTTGTGTTCCTAATCTGTTTTTTGTGGTGCTGTTTTTGATAGGTTGGATTGTTTTTTTTCCCTTTTGTGTAAAGACAGATGCAAAAAAATGAGTTAAGTAGATCTGCTTTCTTCCTGTTGCTTGTCACCTTCTTGCCACTTTCTCCCAGCCTTTGGTAGCCTTTGGGACAACTCTGCATAACATGAAGCTTATAAAGAAAACAACAAAAGGAACTATGGTTGACAGAGGGACAGGGTGGGAAAGAATGCTTATATTAGATTTGCAATGCTGTTTTGTAATGCTAAATGATTTGAAATATTTGCAAATAAGATAAAAGCTTTGCAATCATTAGTAAATGTATTATTCCAGTTTCATTTAAAAAATATATATATTCTAGAATTCATGAGTGGAAGGGCACAATTATAAACAGAATTTTATTTCAAGACCATATCAGACATACATGTCATACACTCTTGAATCTTGATGTTGGACCAGACTAAATATCTACAGTCCTTAAGAGATGTACTGTACTATAACTGAGCTGCAAAACCCTACCCAGCATTAGATGGCTGCAAAGAGAACCAGAAACTCTTTATCTATCACGTGTCTAGTAGACCTCTTTTACTGTAAATCCCAAGCAGTGGCATGACTCATGAATTAGTTAGTAGCAGTGGTGAAATTCAGCTGGGTCGGTCGATCTGGTTCTAGTGAACCCGTTGCGCTGGCGGCAGGAGACTCCGCCTACCCACCCGGACGTCATCAAGTCTTGTTTTTGACCCTCTGCACATGCACAAAAGGTTCTGCAAATGCATGGAGGAAGCGCATGTTCACATTTGCGAACCAGGAGCAAAGGTAAGTAAATTTCACCCCTGGTATGTAGCTATATATGTAGCTATATAAAGGACGCGGTGGCTCAGGGGCTAGGACATTGAGCTTGTTGATCGAAAGGTTGGCAGCTCAGCGGTTCAAATCCCTAGTGCTGCCATGTAACGGGGTGAGCTCCCATTACTTGTCCCAGCTTCTGCCAACTAGCAGTTTCGAAAGCACATAAAAATGCAAATAGAAAAAATAGGGACCACCTTTGGTGGGAAGGTAACAGTGTTCCGTGTGTCTTTGGCGTTGAGTCATGCCGGCCACATGACCATGGAGACGTCTTCGGACAGCACTGGCTCTTCGGCTTTGAAACGGAGATGAGCACTGTCCCCTAGAGTCGGCAACGACTAGCACATATGTGCAAGGGGAACCTTTACCTTTTATGTAGCTATAATTTATTGTTGCTGCCCTATGCACTTCACCCAGAAGGAACCGATGATGATGATGATGTTGATGATGATGTTGATATACTTTATAGCCATTACACATGACTAATAATCATTAGCATTTTCATCTACCAATTAATTTATCTAATCTACTTCTACATCCATTTATGGTGGCTGCCATCACTACATTTAAAGAAAAATCAGTGCAGACAAAGCATACCCATTTCAATATCCTATTTAATTTGTTTAAAAGTTTTTCAGTCTTATTTGCTTATTAAGGCCTCCCTATGTTGTGGAAGGTCTTACAAATGCATTAATTGTAACAGCTATTCTGATAGGCAGATTGTTCAAAATTTTGGATATTTTGTAAATTATTGCTCAGTTTTGTAATACTGTTCTCTAAACTGGGTGACAAAACCAAACCAGTAGAATCATCAAAGCCACCATTCTAGTATATTGGTGTGTCATTCTTCACGCTATAACTATAGATAATCTCCAAGGTAAAGGTTAGAGGCAGGATAAAGTAACTCTTTGAAGATAAATTAAGAACAGAGAAATACAATTAGTTAAAAATATTATTATGCAGATTGCCATGTCAGGCAGGTTGAATAAATTAAAATAGTTGAATTTAGTAAAACTTCAGCACCCAATTATTAAAAGGAGAAATTTTGACCGTATTACTAATGGTCTAACCACAAAAGCTGGTGATTTTTTCCTATTTAAATTTTGAAAATATACAAATTGAAAGATATTAATAGAAAAATAATTTCTATAATTATACCTTCTTAATATTTCATACCACAAAAGCAAATACTTTTACTGTGTAGAATTTTTTTTTAAAAAAACCTTGTATATATTTTTTTATTTTATTTACAAATATGTCTTTGCTCCAGATTCCTTCTTTTCCTCTCTCATATGAAAAGTCAGGCTCAGGTGACCTCATATAAAAGTAATTTGTCACTTCATTCTTTCAGGATGGTTCATTCAACTTCATAATCTAGCATCCAGCCTAGGATTTTAAAAGCCAATTTTCCTAAAATTCATGGGCACTGATTGTGGAACAAGAAGTGCTTGGTGCAATAAGGATGATCTTAAGATACAGAAAATTATCTGAACCATCTTATTAATAACTTAGATTTATCACAAGATGAAAAATGTAAGGTCTTGAGGTTAACATTAGATTTTTAACTTGAATTGGATGAACATAAAAAATGGATATGACAGATAAAAAGCTTCAAACTCCTTTTCTTTGATATATTTTATCTTTCTTGTTTCAGTGTCTTTTGACATTGTTTCAGTGTCTTGTTTCAGTGTCTATTTTGCTGGTGAATCTTTTTATGAAGTGAATCTTCATAGATCGATGTGTTATACTATTCTTGGATAAACTCAGCATTAACTGGTGGATATGCAAAATACAAATGCAATTAATGAATATATTTATTGAAGAAAAGCTGGTTTGTATACAGAAAGTAGTATGCTAGGATATCAAGTCTAAACTTTGAAAAAGTTTGGTTGAAAAGTTTTAATACATCAAAATAGAAGGATGCATCAGTATACATACATACATATATACATACATACATTTGCACACACTCACACACACACACACAATCAGGGAGGAGTGGTGGTTCAGTGGTTAAGATGCTGGGCTTGTCAGCTGGCAAGCTGGTGGCCCAAGTTTGAGATCCAAGTGCCACTCAATGGAGTGAGCTCCCATTACTCACCCAAGTTCCTACCAATTTAGCAGTTTGAAAACATGCAAATGCAAGTAGATAAATAGGTATCCTTTAGTAGAAAGATAACAGTACTCCATGATGGAAATGTCTTTGGACAGTACTGGCTCAATGGCCTTGAAACAGAGATGAGCACTATCCACATAGTCAGCAATTACTAGCGGAATAAAATCCACAAGGACTCCTCCTTTTTTTTTTAACAGAGTACAGCATTAAGACAAACCATATGAGCTACTTCCATGCAAACCAAACTGTTGATTTTCATAAGAATAATTCTATTCATGTGAGAAAATTGTTCTTGTTTTGCTAGCATGCTCAAAGGAGCTTACCATGCAGATCTAACCCTAAAATAATGCATTCATTTTTGGCAGCAGCTGCATTGTCATAAAGGCATATAGAATAGCCTTTTCCAAAGCATTCATATGACACAGTAAAGACTAAGATTCTTAAGTAACAGTATTTCCAGGTCCACAATACCATTAGACTTTGACATTCTGCTCTTGTTGATGGTTTTCTCAGACATTTTATAGAAGTGTTTTAATCATCTCCAATTGCTCAAATGCAACATATCAAGAAAACAAAGAAATGTAAAGCAGCAGCAGTATGAACAACTATCTTATCTATAGTGGAGACTGTGATAGATAATTTGTGCAAAGTAGATGAAGATTTTATTCCCATTGTAGCATCTTTTGCAAAAATATTAATGTTTGATTTATTTTCAGTACTGTTAGAATAATGGGGAGAACCTGAGTTTTCTTTTCTTTTGTTTTGGTGTTTTAGTTTTCAAGAGGTTTTTTTTTCATTCGAAAAGCCAAAGCATTGTGTAATGCTTAATTGTATTATTTAGAGAAGGATGACTGGTAAGGAATAGTACAGCAGAGTGATTATTAAAAGGCATAAGTATAGTGGTGTTACAGTAATTGCAGCAACCTGGCTAAATGTCATCAGAGATTAATTATACTCTGAAATGCTTATAACCTGCTATAGTTATCCATTTGAGTTGCTGTCTAAGCAACTATTGTATATTAGCTCACTCGTGATATAGTTCAAGAAGATATCTAGTTCCATACTCTTTTTTTCCCAAGCATCTCCCCTAATATCAAGCCTAATTTTATTCTGCTCAACTTTAAAAGTTACTCTGCTAATGTGTACATAGTTGACCAAAGTTCTGAGCTCACCTATGCAATTTACTTCCAATATTATATTGAACTGGAAATTAAAAATAAGGAGAGAGGAGATGTATTAGAAAGTTTTGGTTTTAAAAAAGTGGGGTTTTTTTTTAAGTTTAATTCTTTGAAAGAAAAAAGGGTGAAAAAGGATTTTTTTCTTTTTTTTTTCCAGTAAAGAATTTGAAAGAATACAATAAATTTTGTAAATAAAAATAGTGAAAGTTAACAAAGATTATTAGGTGCAAATAAAAATACACATTTCCATAGCAAGGAAGATAAAGCAGGAATGGTTACACTGATTATATTATTCAAAGAGGAAAATATGTTCTTATTTGGATATCGCTTCTGAAATTTGTGCTTCTGAAGAAAAAAAAATGACACTTTGACCTTCATTTTGTTGATTAGAAAGAATTGGTGTTATAGAAATGCCAATTTATATATTAATGTGTAAAAACAAAAAAGCTGAGGTTTATCTTGTGCTGGTCTAAGAAGAGTTGGAAGTCAATGCCCCCTTTTCCTTCTTTTTCTCTTTCCCCTTGTATCTCACAACCCCTTTTCCCTGCTCCTTTTCCTTCCCTTAATTTCCTATTTTTCTTCTCTTTGTATTTTATATAATGAAATAAAAATGATAAAAATATAAGGAGAGAGGGAAAATGTATGCTATACAAGAAGAAATGTAATGGAAGCTGCTTAGAATAATAAATGCAAATAGGCAGAAAATTTCACAGAGAAAAATTGCATATAAACATCTGTATCCAGAATTAGAATGATCTGCATTTCTCTAAGGATAACCTAATCTTATAATATTAAGCCCTATTTATGTTTAAACATCCATTCATGCCTTTCCCAGAAATGTTTCACAATGGGATGAGGATCAAACTTAAGACACAAAATCCTCAGGATATCCACTGAAGTGCCACCCAGCTCTTGAATCCTATGTAATTCATAGTCTTAGCCTGAATGCTTTGTTAAGAAAAGTTTACTGAAAAATAAAGCTCCACATATGAGAAGAGAATCATTTCCTACTAAGATAGCTTCCAAATATATGGATTTTAGGGAGCTGAAATGTGCCCTTCTGGAAGATGTGAAGTTTGGGAAACACCATTCTAGATACTCTAATGCCTGCCAGGTAGGGCTTAGTTAAGGATAAGTGCTCTGAATTCCCAAGAGTTAAATTCTTAATAGCTGAAGCTTTACTGGATCAAGTAAGTACACTTACCAGGACCAGGTGGTAGTCTATCCAATAAAATTACTATAATTTCTGGGTTCTTTTTGCATGATTGAACCTCTGCTTATTGACCTCAGGAGTGCTCCTGAAATATACCTAAGATTCTGATTCATTTTCACCCTGGCCTTAATGTGTTCCCAAATAATGGCCAAATGTCCTAATTTAGGAGTCTCATGCTCCTTGACACACCTAAAATCCAGTTCAAAATGGGTTTATTGGGTTTGACTTATCAAATATTTTATATTCTTTATTATATAGAGATGTAGTTCAGATGTAGATATAGATGATATATTATGCAGTATATCTGTGTATTTTTCCAAAATTAATGTCTTATATTTATCCTGTTTTACAGTACTGGCAATAGAATCTGAAATCGTAATATAAAAGGTATATTAAAATTCATATTATTGTCATGTCTCTAAAATGAATCATTGCTCTGAAATGGAAAGTATAGTGTTTAATGGAGAACCATCTCTGTTCAACACTGGATATGAGACACAAAGATCAGGATAAGCCTGCTGCCAATTAGAATGATTAGTACTGGTCTAGAATGGTCTACTACTTTGTAAATGTGTACACTTGTACATGAACAATTTGACTATAGAATCACACTACATCAAGGAGAGAAAAGTAATTTAATTGGTTTGAAAACAATTTCAAAGACCATATTTATTTAATTATTCTTTCTATGGTTCATTTTCCAGTTAGGAAGTTCACCTTTGCCCATGAAAAATGGAATGACAAGCAGGAAACATTTTATTCTTGTAAATTGCAAAACCCTGCAGAATAAGAATCCATCTGTTACTATCATGTAAACAGGCCAAAAGTACTAAGGGAAGGTTGGCACTCTGACTGCCTCAGCTGGACAAGGTCTCTGCCAACCCTTTGCCCCAGAGTTCCTGTTCGCTGTAGAGAACTGGCTGCTGGCAGCTCATTTCGTACCCACTCAAAAAAGCACCAAAAAAAAAAAATCTGCTGAATTAACAGATGTAGAGAACAAGGGTGGCAAAACAGGTTGCACAATGAGTGATAGACTGATATAACTGTCATTAGATCTTTCTGATAAATGGACTGCAGATTAATTGGCAGCCTTATTAATTAAATAATTAATTTAGGTAGCTGGAAAGATCATGCCTTCCCATTTTTATTCGGGAAATAAGACTAATGGCTGGATGCTAAAAATGGAAACACAATAAGTAGCAATAACCTACCAAGTCTTTGAGCTTAATTGCCATGCTTCAGGACTTCCAACTCTCACTGAAATAGTTGATTGTGACTTATATAGTTTTTTTCCTAAGGGAAACTGTACAGAAATAGCAGATTGGATACAAGGAAAAATAAACGCGCATTCAGAATAGAACAGATTTGAAAGCTTGCTGACATTACATGGGGTGAATGCATGCTTGTGTCAGAGATAAGGAATCACTAAAGATGATAATGGTTATTGATATAATTCCACCGATTCTCATTGTGTATTTTAGAAAGTCTGGGCTATAGCTTGAATTGCACACCAAGACCAGAATATGTTGAGATGGCATAAAAAAAGACTGGTATCTAAACATGTCTGAGTTATACATGACCATCAGGTGAAATTTATCCAATAAAATGCAAGCAAACATCTCCCTAAAACAGGAGTGTCAAACTTGCAGCCTGCGGGCCGGATGCATCAGGTGCTGGCCCCACCCCTTCCTGGTTTAGCGAAGGGGGGAAAAGTTCCAATATGTCACATGATGCCACTGTGATTACGTGAGTTTGACACCCCTGTCCTAAAGTTTGCAGCTTTGACCATAAACCTATAAAAGCCTATTTCATTACAGAATATATATTATCTTTTTGGCAAAAATAGTATCTAATCTACCTGTTTTGTATTTATTTATTTATTTATTAATTAATCAAATTTTTATACCGCCCTTCTCCCGAAGGACTCAGGGTGGTTTACAGCCAGATAAAAACACCAAACAAAATAAATATAGAATAAAATACAATTTAAAAAACTGATTCCATTTGGCCTATGTTAAAAATGCGATTAAAAGAATAAAATCCACTCAAATTAAAACCAGATAAAATCAAAACCCTATTTCATAATTAAGAATCATTAGTATTATTATTATTATGGTTTGTAGCACAGTGAGTCAGATGTTTAGACTGGATTTGGTATTTTTATTTATCTCTTGAGTGTTTCCCAAGGATCTGGGATTGGCAGAAGTTGTTTGATGGTGTTAAAAGGTACGGCCACAGGATGTAATCTCTTCCAAATAAAGTTGCCTTTTGAAATTGACTGATAGATGGTGATTTCATCAATGTTAATGGTGTTCAGGTGGTGCTCCAGATGTTTGGGGATTGCACCCAAGGTGTCTATTACCATTGATACCATCTTTGTTTTCATTTGCTCTACTTCCTTTTATTATTAATATTATATCTTAGCAGGAGTTCAGACATCTGGAAAAAGTAAGATTTACTTCCAAGTTCTAATATAAAGCTTTAACAATTTTTGTTTTAATTGCCATTGCTGTTACTCTAACATCAACCCCCATTTTGATTTAGAGGAGATTGGATTTTCACATCTGTGCTAATTTTATGGTACACTTGTGAACTAACTTTGAGTAAACAATTAAGCACCTGATTGCAAATCTATTGCCTATAATAAGGAAAATGTTTAGTGGTGGAATATGTTGCTTAGTTAATTCAGAATTTAGGATGGAATAAAAAAGGCTAATTCATCCCATTGATCAGAGATCCAATCATTTTATAATCAAAGTAGCAAAGACCATGACAACATAAGTCTAGGTCTGGTTGGGTATTGAAAAAAGACCTAGGAACTATGACAGAATATGGATTCAGCTTCCAAAGGGCATG
Source organism: Ahaetulla prasina (assembly GCF_028640845.1). NCBI lineage: Eukaryota > Metazoa > Chordata > Lepidosauria > Squamata > Colubridae > Ahaetulla > Ahaetulla prasina. The sequence goes on along the minus strand of NC_080539.1, from coordinate 289,784,658 downwards.
CAATTCTTCCCTTTTCATCTTCCTCCTGAATATCTAGACTTTGGAGGTTGAATCCATGTACCTGGGAGATATCAGACATCCTCCATCTACTTCTCACCCTGGATAGTGATTGTTGAAGATTTGGCATTGCTTTTAATAAAAAGAATCATGATGGGTGGTGAACTTGTATTGGCCTAGACAGTGTTGCACTACTAACTAGTTGAATACATGGGGAAAAATCCTTGAAACATTTGTGAGTAGGAGGATTGAAGGACTGACTGAACATCAGGAGATTCCCAGGGGACAAAACTACCCAGCACAGAGCATTCTGAAAATCAGAAGAGACAGAGGAAGATTGTCACAGAAGAAGAAGAAGCAGCTGCCCGCTTGAGAGAGACAGAATGCCAGAAATTACATTGACTCCTTTCTTAGCTCTAAATAAAAAAGTAAGCAATGTATTTAGTAATAAAGCAGTAAACATGTGTTAAAGCAACATTATAGACTATGTGATATGAATATTAATCCACTTTTCAAGGCATTTTATGACTATTATATCAGGCAGAGAGTGGTAGATTGTATTTCTGTGCAAATATATTTTTGCCAAAAAAGATGGTAAGAAGTGAAAGTAAATGCTGTTTGAAGTTTTTATGTCTTTTTGTTTTTTAAAAAAGAAGGATTCATAGATAGGTGTTCTTAATTGAGTCCCGTTTTGAAATCTTTGAGTTCACAAAAACCTTGACAAGCAAACACAGGATTATTATACCGTCCCTATCGTAATGTTCCCTTTAGTTGTATTCATTTTATGTATTTAATTCATGCTTAGATATATATTATTTAATATGTATTTTACAATATATATATATATATATAGGTCTTTGGTTGTTCGGGTTTTCTCCCGTGTAAAAGTGGAAGTGTCTTGGCGACGTTTCGACGAAGTTTCATTCGTCATCTTCAGGCTTCAGCTTCGTGCTTCTGGGAGCAATGTGTGATCGCAGCTGTTTCTTCCTTTTAACTGCTAGTGGGGGTTTGAACTGATTGGGTGGGAGCTTGGCTGCGCTCTGATTGGATGGGGATTTTTCTGTGCTCTGATTGGCTGGGGGTGTGTCCTGTGTTGGTGGGGGCTTGGTTGTGCTCAGTCTAGTCTGTGCTGCAGGGGGATTTGAGCTGGTGAGCTGCATAGCTGTTGTTTGACTTTGTGGTCGTGCTACATCTTCATAGTGGGTGTCAGTCTGCTGCATGAATGGATTGGAGGGGTTTGAAATGGCTAATGTTGCAGCTGCGGTGTGGCTTCTGGTCCTTGGTCGTGCTTCATGATCAGTGTGGGTTTGGGTCTGCTTTCTGGGTGGATGTGCGGTGGTGACATCCTGTGTGGACCTTGTGAGTGTGTTTTCTGAGGTTTTCACCGGTGTTTGTATGTAGGTCTTTGGTTGTTCGGGTTTTCTCCCGTGTAAAATTGGAAGACTGACACCCACTATGAAGATGTAGCACGACCACAAAGCCAAACAACAGCTATGCAGCTCACCAGCTCAAATCCCCCACCCAAACAGGACACACCCCCAGCCAATCAGAGCACAGCCAAACTCCCACCCAATCAGCTCAAACCCCACTAGCAGTTAAAAGGAAGAAACAGCTGCGATCACACATTGCTCCCAGAAGCACGGCTGAAGCCTGAAGATGACGAATGAGACTTCGTCAAACGTCGCCAAGACACTTCCAATTTTACATGGAGAAAACCCGAACAACCAAAGACCTATATACAAACACCCGTGAAAACCTCAGAAAACAAATATATATATATGGTTGTTCGGGTTTTCTCCCGTGTAAAATTGGAAGACTGACACCCACTATGAAGATGTAGCACGACCACAAAGCCAAACAACAGCTATGCAGCTCACCAGCTCAAATCCCCCACCCAAACAGGACACACCCCCAGCCAATCAGAGCACAGCCAAACTCCCACCCAATCAGTTCAAACCCCCACTAGCAGTTAAAAGAAAGAAACAGCTGCGATCGCACACTGCTCCCAGAAGCACGAAGCTGAAGCCTGAAGATGACGAATGAGACTTCGTCGAAACGTCGCCAAGACACTTCCAATTTTACATGGGAGAAAACCCGAACAACCAAAGACCTACATATATATATATATATATATATATATATATATATATATATATATATATATATATATATATATATATATATATATATATATATATCCATGTAAGCTTTGCAACACTTTTCCATGGCATCAAAGAACATAGTCTGTGTTTATATTCTGTAACATATCATAACACAAAATTGAAAACCAAAATCATCATCATCATCATTCATCATCATCATCACCATCATCCAACTGAGAAAAAAGTATATGGAAATATGGAAACAAACTAACAATATATTCACTTGGAATGGTTTAGTTATCATATAGTCACAAAATTAAATTCAAATTAATAAATTCAGTTTAATTGAAATTGTACTGTGATCTACTAAATCCAGAACTTGACTAAAGTCCCCAACTATAAATATCTGATTGAAAGTTTAAGTAAAAAACAGCATAAAAATCTATGTAGAAGATCTGGATAATCTCAAGTACAACCATAATGATTAATAAATGTATTTTTATTGCAATTTTTAATTATTAATATTGAAAGCAATCCTTCTGACTAACTTTTTTGTTTTACCATGAATTTAGAACACATATTAATCAGTGTTAACATTTGCCAATCCATTTCTTAGATAAAAGGTCCTTCTGCAATGGAAGAATATGCATTTAAAAAAAAAAGAAAGATTATTTCAGGCTTTAATTTGCCTAATTTATTGAAAACCTGTCTCCTTTAGGGAATCTCACCTTAGGACCCTAACATTTCAAGAAATTGATAGAGATGACATAAACATTAAAAGGTATAAATAAATGAACAGTCAAAAATAAAAAGGGCTATTATATATCTATATCTATAAGAGAAAAGGAGAAATAATTCATTAAGGACGCCAAAATGGTAGTATCTGCAGAAAGCTACAAAAATGCACGTGATGATGTCCAACCCTTACATATTTGCATCCAAACATTTGTCAAAATTAAATAGGTTGATGTATTTCCTTTATTTAAAAAAGGAACAGAGAAAAGGAGGAAAAATGTTAGATATAAGGTACAGAAGAAAAAAAATTACAATAACTCCTAGGACATGTCAGATACAGTACTGCCCTTTGGTAGTCAACAAAAAAAAAGCACAACATAGGATAGAATATAAAAATAAAAACATTTCTGACCCTCCAAGGAGATGATGGAAGTGGAAGACATCTGAAATCTTTTACATGGAGACTTGAAACACATCTATACCTCTGTGCTCTGAAAACTGAAAGAAAAGTGGACTGGATCAGGGGTGAAATTCACTTACCTTCCCACTGGTTTGCCAATGTGCGCGCGCCACATGCTCGCTCCGCTCACTCGTGCCATCGTCTCCGCATGCGCAGAGGCTTAAAATGTTATAAAAAAGCAACGTCATGATGTCCACGCGGGTGGCCGGAGCCTCCTGCAGCCACCGCTACCGGTTTGCCCGAGCCAGATAGAACCAGCTGGATTTCACCCCTGGACTGGATATCCCATTCTATTCTTTATTATTATTATTGTTTTGCTCCTTGACTTCCATTACTAGAATTTGCAGAACATTCGCTTATTTAATTGTCAGTGTTGGGTCATTGGCATAGAGCAGCTTCTTCCAATTCTGCTTCCCTTGATATGTATCCAGCACATATTAGGAATATTAACTGAGTTCTAAAGAAGGTATCAGCATGCCTAATGAATTAATTCCTGACAATCCTCCAAATAGTGGCAATATAGTTTCACTTGACAATAAATGAGTTTTCACTGCTTCCAGATTTCTTTTGTTACAGCAAGAATACCCTTTCAGTCTTTGGATTGAAAGATTGCAACTTTGGTATGTGTGTGTGTGTGTGTGTGTGTGTGTGTGTGTAAAGAGAGAGAGAGAATAAAAATGTTTTCAAATGCAGTGTGCTGTAGTTGTATGCCACCTCCAAGAAGATGAATTGTTTATAGTTTGTTTTGACCAAACTATTTTGTTTTGATCTCTATTGTTAACTTACGAAACAAGGATATATACCTAATTGGGCAGGTTTCTGTGTAAACTCTGGAAGACTGGGACGTTAGGTTAATTGAATATTGAAATTAACTGTCAATATATTGAATTGTGTATACTTTGGAAATACATAATAGGTTTGACAGTGGAAATAAAAAAAAACAGTTTTGAGAGACATAGAGAGAAATTATGAGAGGTAAAATATAAACAAATGTAAATCTCATGTGAGAAGATTAAAATGAAAGGAAAAAATACCTTTATACCAGAATAATATAATCCTTTTTTTCTGCTTTACCCTCCCCGTCTCTTTCTCTCTCTCTCTCTCCCTCTCTCTCTCTCTCTCTCTCTCTCTCTCTCTCTCTCACACACACACACACACACACACACACGAAAATTGAGAGAAAAAAAGTAAACTAGTTGGCTATTCAGAGAGGTGCCAAATCCATCTATTAATATCAGTTTCTGAACTGTATATATCCAACAGGTCACTTGTCACCACAATCGCAAATCAAAAACTGGGAAATGTTGGCTTTACAATATTGTCTCCCAGATTTGATGGTAATTGAAATGCAAATGTGAATGGGAACTCTCTCTAAAAGCAGCCAGTGATGTTTCTGTAATTTATATTTTCTTGCTGACTTAAAGTTTTTACTGCAATCATTGACTGTAAAGTGATAGCAGGGACATAGCTGAGTTTCTGAAGCTGTTGAATAAGTGCATATATTTATTGTTTGCTAATATTTCAGAATCAAATTGTTCAGATCTGCTACTTATTCATACAATCTAAATGTCCCTGACTTCTTGGCATTAAGGCCTCTAAAAATACTTATTGTGTTTATGCATTTTGCAACTTTATCCCTTTTCTGATGCTGTGAAAGTGTGTTTGTGTGTTTAATGATTTATTTCCAGTTGACTGGCTCATGCTACAATACTGAGCAAGGATTTCAATGTTCCTTTAAATCTATTGGGGGGACGGGTTCTAGAGAAAATTGTTGCTGAACCACTCTCAATAATCTTAATCAATATGGATGAAGATGAGCAATGGTAGGTGTTAAAAATTCAGTGATATTCAGACTGGTTAGCTTTGTAATTTTAGAAGTACTTGCATAGAGCTCCTCTACATGAAGTGACATATTTAATGGATAAGGATCATTTTTCTGTGCTGAACAGCCCTTTGCTAAGATAAGTATATGTGCAAAAGGACACTCCATTTGGCTTCTGGCCAATGCAATCGGTAGACAATGTGGCTAGCATGCACAGCACTATAGCAGCTGTCTGTGTAGCATTTTGAATTCCTCACGTGTATGTGCATCACGGTTTCTTACTGACTGTTCTATAAGCACGTTAGTGGTCCTTTATGGGAGAAAGTAGGAAAAAAAGCTATTTACAACATCCAATCAGTCTAGGCCATGATGTGTTTTCTTCCTCAACTTAAACATGTGCATAGTTCCAAACACATCTAGATAGTAAGAAAGGGGAAAAGAAGAGACCATTGATAATGTAATACCTGATTTTTTTGTTGTTGATGATTCTATTAAAGGTAAAGGTTCCCCTCGCACATATGTGCTAGTTGTTCCCGACTCTAGGGGGTGGTGCTCATATCCGTTTCAAAGTCAAAGAGCCAGTGCTGTCCGAAGACATCTCCGTGGTCATGTGGCCAGCATGACTAAATGCCACAGGCACACAGAATGCTGTTACCTTCCCACCAAATGTGGTCCCTATTTTTCTACTTATATTTTTTATGTGCTTTTGAACTGCTAGGTTGGCAGAAGCTGGGACAAGTAACAGAAGCTCACCCTATTATGCAGCACTAGGGATTCGAACCGCTGAACTGCCGATCTTTTGATCAACAAGCTCAGCGTCTTAGCCACTAAGCCACCACATCCCTCTGATGATTCTATTACTGAGTGCCAATTCATCAAAGTTTAAATTTAAAATAGATGTTTAAGTTCAAGCTGGTGTACGAGATGAGCAGGTTGAGTCCAAAAGTAGGGTCAAATGCATCATCAGCTTGGAGTCATTGCACTCCCACAAGAAACCCAAGTCCAGCCCCCCTCCCCACTCCTGTGAATCCCATTGACTCTTATGTAGCACCAATTTGGCTTGACTATTATTAGATCAGATTCTTGTGTATAGATAGCATGTGATAAAATTTTAGTGCTTTGAACTCAACTCCTGTTCCACGTTATTTGCACCTGAGACCTGGTGTCCAAGAATCTTCTTTTGAATAGAATTCTGCTAATTCTATTTTTTTTTAAGCTAGGTACAGCAGTGGCCAAAATTGTGGAAACCTTTTGGGAAAAGTATATTTTTGAAGTTTGATGGCTAATAATACCACTTTTTGGGTGGAGTTTCAACATAATCATATTCCACTGCTGGAATGGCCTGGAAATATCCCAGACCTTTACCCAACTGACATTCTATGGATCTGACTAAACAAACTTTTAGTCAGAAGTGACCCAGCGTTAAACCCAGTTAATAGAAGCAATCATTCAATCTTGGTTTCACATTATAACAGCCGCAAAACTAAAAGACTTGGTTCACTCCATGGGAAAATGTTGTAAGGCTGTAATTCATGCTAAAAGTTACCCAGCTAAGTATTAACTGACATGGTGATAATTTTTGTATATCTCATTTTTTCTATGGTGATAATTTTTTTATATCTCATTTTTTCTACGTTTCACTTTTCTTCTTTATACTGTAACTGCTATTTGAATAGCAAACCTTTCATAAAAGTTATTGCATTACATTCTTGATTAAATTATCTTTCCATTGATATATAATTTTATGGTACTACTAAAAAAAAGTGGTGTTATTATCTATGTTTGTCCGAAAATAAGACCCTGTCTTATATTTTTTTGAACCCTGAAATAAGTGCTTGGCCTTATTTTTGGGAAGGTCTTATTATTTTGGGGCACGTGCAGTGAGATGGGGCTCCTCTTGCCGTCCTACCTGATTTCCAGCTATGTCTCCCTAACCCTAACCAGAGGAAATGGCGGGGACTGGCTGCGCATACATTTAAATATTTTCGGGGAAGGCTTATTTTCGGGGAGGGCTTATTTTCAAGTGGGCTTATTTTTGGGGAGAGGCTTATTTTAGTGCATGTGCTCAAAAGCCCAATTGGGCTTATTATCAGGGGATGTCTTATTTTTGGGGAAACACAGTAGAAAATACACTTTCTCAAAAGGTTTCCACATTTTTGGCCACTACTCTCTCGGGTGCACTTTAAGGTTTTGGTTACTACCTTCAAAGCACTCCATGGCTTAGGGCCTGGGTACTTACGGGACCGCCTACTGTTACCTCATGCCTCCCACTGACCCGTACGCTCACACAGAGAGGGACTTCTCAGGGTGCCGTCTGCCAAACAGTGTCGGCTGGCGGCCCCCAGGGGAAGATCCTTCTCTGTGGGGGCTCATACCCTCTGGAACAAACTTCCCCCTGGTTTATGCCAAATATCTGACCTTCGGACCTTTTGCCGCGAATTGAAAATGTATTTATTTATTCGCGCGGGGCTGGCTTAAATTTTGTTGTACTTTAAATTTATATTTTATATTTCTAAATTTTATATGAATTTTAATGGGGTTTTTAGAATTTTAAATGTTTTAATGTTTTTCAGCCAAATTGTATAATAAATTTTTTAATTTTGTTTTAATTGTATATTGTATTGTTTTTGGGTTTTTTATTCTGGCTGTACACCGCCCTGAGTCCTTCGGGAGAAGGGCGGTATAGAAATCTAATAAATAATAATAATAATAATAATAATAATAATAATAATAATAATAATAATAATAATAATAATAATAATAATAATAATAATAATACTGTACATTAAGACAGAAGCCACTTGCAGCACAATATATAGCTTAAGTTCTACTACTGAAAGGCAGCAGTTGGACAATTCTTCAAAGGTCAGCATGAATAGCCTCTTGGCGTATAATAGCTGAAGGCATATTCACCAAGTTCTACTGCTATCAGAAAAGGATTTTTTCTTTCAATGTTAAAATGCATATCTTGTACAAATACAATAAACATATTGATTTTTCCATTGCTAAAGTTAAACATAAATATACATTAAGCATCTATGGTGAAAAACAATGGAAGCATAGCCATAGGCAGTATTTGCACCTCCCAGCCTTACTTCACTGACTTCATCTCTCAGGCCTCTTTGAACTATGAGCTGATGCAGATTCTAAGACAGTAAGGTAGAAAGAGAGGCAAAGGAATCAAACAGACATCTCCCCATTCACAAAATTGTCAAAGAGAAAAAGGTCATAGGCATAGAGACATGTTTGGTTCCTTGACCCAGCCTGTATTTGGGTGATGGAAGCTAACAGATTCAAATACTTCCGGGGCAATAAATAAGTAAGCAAACAGATATGATGCAAGAGAAGTCTAGAATTGTGTCAAAATATTAATATGAGTTTGAAATCACCCATCTGAAAATAATCCCTTGAAAAGTTTTCATTGCAATAAAAGAAATAGGCAGTCTTGAGAATACAGCCAATATAGTAGGTTCAAAGGACTAGAAGATGTAAAAATCTAGAGTTGGGGGAAAATATCATAGCTGTACCTTTTATAATTAATATGTGCATCTGGAGAGTTTGTTTTGTACAATGGTTAAGGCATCAGGCTAGAAACTGGGTGACTGTGAGTCCAAATCCTGCCTTAGGCACAAGTTTGCTTTGGGTCAATTCCTTTCTCTTAGCCTTAAAAAGGAGTCAGTGCAGTGGTGGGTTGCTATGGTACGCAGCGGTTTGGGAGAACTGGTAGCACTGACGATCACCTGATATTACCTTTGTCATGGTCAGATCACTCTCTCCTTCGCCTGGACTTTCTGACCACCACTCAACACCGCAGGGAGACGGAACCAATACGTTGGTTCCATCCCAGGCACCTGATGGAGCCGGAGAGGTTCCGGACGGAGCTTGGGCCGTTTCCTGAGGGTCTGGCTCACGGCACAGCTGAGGAACTAGTTGCGGCTTGGGAACTGGCCGCGACTGGGGCTTTAGACCGTGTCATGCCTTTGCGGCCTCTGACCCGGCGTAGGTCTCAACCAGCTCCTTGGTTCTCTGAGGAGCTGAGGGAGATGAAACCCCGGAGAAGACGCCTAGAGAGTTCTTGGAGGTCCAGTCATTCGGAGGCTGATCGGACACTAGTTAGGTCATATAATAGGACCTACCTAGTGGCATTGAGGGAAGCGAGACGTTGTTACGTCTCCTCCCTCATTGTGTCGGAAGATAACCGCCCGGCCGCCCTGTTTCGGGTGACTCGCTCTCTCCTTCAACAGGGGGAGCGGGATGATTCGTTACAGGGACGTGCCGAGGAGTTTAGTGGTTATCTATATGATAAAATCGTTCAGCTTTGGGATGGTCTGGATCAAAATTGGGTGGATCCAGGTGAGATGTCGGAGAGCTGTCTTGTTGAGACTGTTTGGGATGAGTTTGATTCTGTGGCTCCCGAGGACATGGACAGGTTACTGGGGAGGTTGAATGCCACCACATGTTTACTGGACCCGTGCCCCTCCTGGTTGGTACTGGCCACGCAGGAGGTGACACGAGGCTGGCTCCAGGGGATTATGAATGCTTCTTTGTTGGAGGGGATCTTTCCAGCCGCCTTGAAAGAGGCGGTGGTGAGACCTCTCCTCAAGAAGCCTTCCCTGAACCCAGCTGTATTAGGTAATTATTGTCCGGTCTCCAACCTTCGCTTTGTGGTGAAGGTTGTAGAGAGTGTGGTGGCATGTCAATTACCCTGGTACCTGGATGAAACTGTCTATCTAGACCCGTTCCAGTCTGGCTATCGGCCCGGATACAGCACTGAGACGGCTTTGGTCACGTTGGTTGATGATCTCTGGAGGGCCAGGGATAAGGGTTATTCCTCTGCCTTGGTCCTATTAGACCTCTCAGCGGCTTTTGATACCATCGACCATGGTATCTTGCTGCACCGATTGGAGGGATTGGGAGTGGGAGGCACCGTTTATCGGTGGTTCTCCTCCTATCTCTCTGATCGGTTGCAGACGGTGTTGACGGGAGGGCAGAGGTCGACCCCGAGGCGTCTCACTTGTGGGGTACCACAGGGGTCGATTCTCTCGCCCCCTCCTGTTCAACATCTATATGAAGCCGCTGGGTGAGATCATCAGTGGTTTTGGTGTGAGGTACCAACTGTACGCTGATGACACTCAGCTGTACTTTTCCACACCGGGCCACCCCAATGAAGCTATCGAAGTGCTGTCCTGGTGTCTGGAGGCCGTACGGGTCTGGATGGAGAGAAACAGGCTCAAGCTCAATGCCTCCAAGACAGAGTGGCTGTGGATGCCGGCACCCTGGTACAGTACAGCTGACTGTTGGGGGCGAGTCATTGGCCCCAATGGAGAGGGTGTGCAACTTGGGTGTTCTCCTGGATGGACGGCTGTCTTTTGAAGACCATTTGACGGCCGTCTCCAGGAGAGCTTTTTACCAGGTTCGCCTGGTTTGCCAGTTGCGCCCCTTTCTAAACCGGGATGCCCTATGCACGGTCATTCATGCTCTCGTGACATCTTGTCTGGATTACTGCAATGCTCTCTACATGGGGTTCCCCTTGAAGAGCACCAGGAGGCTCCAGTTGGTCCAGAATGCGGCTGCGCGGATGATAGAGGGAGCCCCTCGTGGCTCCCATGTGACACCTCTCCTGCGCAGACTGCACTGGCTACCTGTGGCCTTTCAGGTGCACTTCAAGGTTTTGGTAACTATCTTCAAAGCGCTCCATGGCATAGGGCCGGGTTACCTACGGGACCGTCTGCTGCCACCGATTGCACCGACCCGTGCACTCTCACAGGGAGAGACTCCTCAGGGTGCCATCAGCCAGGCAGTGCCAACTGGTGACACCCAGGGGAAGGGCCTTTTCTGTGGGGGCTCCCACCCTCTGGAACGAATTTCCCCAGGACTTCGCCAACTTCCTGACCTTCGAACCTTTCGCCGCAAGCTTAAGACACATCTATTTATTTGCGCAGGACTGGACTAGAATTTTAAATTTTAAATTTGGTTTTAACGGGGTTTTATTATTTTTATTGCATTTTTTTAATATTCGGCCTTATTTAATAAGTTTTTTAATTGGTGTTTTATTTTGTATTTATATGTATGTTTTTATTAGGCTGTAAACCGCCCTGAGTCCCTCGGGAGATAGGGCAGTATAAAAATATAATTAATTAAATAAATAAATAAATAAATAAATAAATAAATAAATAAATAAATAAATAAATAAATAATATTTGGAAAGTATAATTGGACTTACTTTGAGGTTCTTATTCTGGCTACAAGAAAATGAAACTACACTTCTTCCAATAAGAAGGCAGGACTAAAGCATCATCCAGTGGAGAAAACTCTTCATGACTCAATTGTCTCTCGATTTCCACTATAGGAAAAAAAATCTAAAAGACTTTAATATAATTGCTTCTCGGAAAGAATTTTTATGGAATATAATGTTATAATATTGAGCCCACACATCCATTACTCTGAAAGTAAAATTAAAAGAGTGTTTAACTATGCTATTTTTTAAATTCAATACCTATACGATTATATTTTTAGCTGCTTGTTGTTATACTAATTTTGGATTGAATATTCTTAGACTGAAAGGCCGTTTAGGAAAGGGCAACTATTAATGTGTAAGTTAGTATTAAATATCATTTTTGCAACATATGCATATTTAGTTCTGAAAAGCTATTGTGAAGATTTTCCCTCCCTCCCTCCCTCCCTCCTTCTATGTAGTTATTCTGGAGACTACTCTAGAACAGGGCTGCCAAGGTCCCGCCAAACCCACTCCCAGTTTACTGAAGGGGGAAAAAGTCCCAATATATCATGTGATGGTGCCGTGACAATGGGAGTTTGACACCCCTGCTCTAGAAGACAACCATTCAGCTGTTTATTAAATCACAGTGTCTACTTGGAAATGAAGTCTTTATCTGACAAAGCTCCCCAGGCATATAAATGGCTGTATTCCTTTAATTTCCTGTCATCCAATGGCAGGAGAAAGTCTTATTAGCAAACAACAATTCTGGCATTTTGTTTTGTTTTTCTTTTCTTTTTTTTTAAAGCTCAGCATTTGTTAATAATGTTATCCACAAATCACAGATCAGGGGATAGAGCAAATTAAATCACATACAGGTTTTATTTTGAGAAAATAAACAGTTTTGGATTCTGATACAAGCAGTGTTACATCTTAGGAGCAAGTACAATTCTTGTAAGGAACCTTTTTTGAAATTCAGAAACTATCTTCATTTTGTAAAATAGTTAAACCCAGAGGCCAAGATGAATACAATATAAGCTAATTTGCTTATTCTGGTGTTGGCTTTCAACATCTGGAGTGGTATTCTTCACCAATATAATAAGCTCATTTGAGGTATTGTGAGATAGTTGTATATCTCCAAATTTTTCTTGCATTTTTCTTAGACATGTTCTTCATTTTTTATTTTTCTCTTTATATTCCTTCTATTAGTTTGGCTGTCCTTTGCAATGGCAAGTGGATAGTTAATCCAGAAACTGAATCACTATTAAAAATGGATCTGTACAGACTATTCATGTTAGATGGAATTAGAAAATGAACTAAAAGGAATAATAACAACATAAAAACAGGATGAAATGAAAAGTCTAGGAGCGCTTAGGAACATCTATGCACAACTTGCCAACTTGATCATAATGTCAACTCAAAACACCATAAAATTATTCACAAACATCCTGACAATAAGGTAGAAAAAATGAAGATTCGTTGTCAGAGAAAGAAAAAAAATGTATCTAAAAACCCATTTTCCGTAGCTGAAGTCATTTGAAGAAGTCAGCTTCTTTTTAACATTAAGTATTCTTTAAGGAACTATTTCGGGTTTCAACTGGTGAACCAAATAACATATACATATTGCAGTGAATTTTGGGAAATGTTCAAGGATTACTGTAAGTTTCTATAGGAAACTGACCATTTCAAAATGATGTCCCATATTACTCGGTCAAACACCAAACATCACTTTATAACTGCATATTGTAGGGGATGGTTGATCGGAATAGATTTTCTTCCTGAAATGCTTATAATCTAGTCACTTATTAAGTTTATTTATTTATTTATTTATTTATTTATTTATTTATTTATTTATTTATTTATTTATTTATTTATTTATTTATTTATTTGTCACAACAGTATATATAAGCATAAGCATGAAAATAACTATATAATATGTAAGCATATATATATAAGTATGTAATAACTATATTAATTGGATATAATGAAAGGAAACAATAGGACAGGAATATCTTACCTTATTTTTCCTCTGACTTTCTGTATGCCCCCATCATGGGATTGCCAAGGAAGTTAACAAGGTTTTGAAAACAAATCTTGGATTAATTTATTTTTATTAATTTAATTCTGAAACCTCAGCATAAAAACTAGACAGACAGCTGGTTCAACTTTTTTAAAATCTTGTCAACATCTAAATGTCAACAAAAAGGGGGTTCCAATGAAGATCTTAAAAACTCTGGCCTTTGATGTGTCTGCTTTCCGAATTAGAGTCAGACACATGGAAGCAGAGAGAATTGAAAACATTGAAATAATTTCTGACACGGTTCTTCTGCGTACCTCCAAAAAAGATCTGTGACTAGAGCTAGTGAATTGAAGAGTCATTCCCTGACTATGACATACAATAATTACAACCTTTCTCTTCCTTCTTCCTGACATTTCTCTTGTTAAGGACAGATTGTATGCAAGGGGATTAAATATTAATCCAGTTTGGTTTAAGCTACTGTTGAAAATATAATAGCATTCAAATCAGACTTTCTGTGCTTTGAAGACTTTCAGTTTGGATCTGCTTTAGTTCAGTATTCAGACTTTGTCCAAAGCCAGGGCCTATCTCCATTTAATAGCCACCCTGAGAAAAATCCTAATATATAGTTTTAAAAGTCTGTTTTATGCCCTCTCAGAATGTTCTTTTCCAGTAGATACCTTAATTGATTGTTGTTGTTAGTTGCGAAGTCATGTCTGACCCATCGTCACCCCATAGACAATGTTCCTCCAGGTCTTCCTGTCCTCTACCATCCTCTGGAGTCCATTTAAGCTCACACTTACTGCTTCAGTGACTCCATCCAGCCCGCTCGTTCTCTGTCATCTCTTTCTTCTTTTGCCCTCAATCTTTCCCAGCATTAGGCTCTTCTCCAGTGAGTCCTTCCTTCTCATTAGGTGGACAAAGTATTTGCTTAATTGATTAATTTACTTCATATAGATCAGACTGCACCTCGAGTAGACAACAAAATGGTAAAACATTGTTTTAAACACTTGGCAGGGGGAAACAAAATTAATTTGCAATTGGTTGAGATAAGCAGTAAAGAAAGGCATCATGTTGCATGGATGACATTGATTAAGAAGGAGTGTGATGTTCTGTAACCATCAGTCCATGCCTGAACAAGTTTCCTGTGAGATTAATTTTATAGAGCTTTCAGAATGAAGTTGTCCTGGAATAATCAAGAATAGCATAGTAACAGCACAGAGACCAAGTTTTATTTTGCTTTTAATACTTTTTATTGTGACACATAAAGATGGGAAAAGTTTAATGATGGAAACATGAATGATCTAATTATGATCTATAAATGCTATGTAGTGAAATTATTAAGAATAGTAATAGAAGTGTTTCTCTGAATCCTTATCTATTTCAGCAACTATTTTCATACCTCTACCTACAATATGGTTGCATTTAATGCTGGAAATCCATGATGATGGATATATACTTAATTTGCGCAAACTGGTGGAACCTTTTTGCCAATTATATTTATTTTGCAAGGAAAATAGTGTATATTTATTATTTTTCATGACTTTTTTTCCAATTTATTCTGCTTAGGAATGCATTTTCTATCCAATAACTTATCATCATGATTGTGATCCAGGCTTCCTAGTATTGCCAGGATACACTGCATTTGAAATTCAGAACATTTAAAGTTAAGTTTATGCTCAGCAGGTATTCTGATCATGTCTGCTTGCTGTTATACTAATCATCCTGAAGCCTGCCAGCATTAGTGCAAAGCAGAATCTGTTTAAAAAAAATCGAACTGCTAAATTTGTTCTCTAAAGTGATATTTGCTTTTGACAATTAGATGATGATGCAAATGTAGGAAAGAGTATAAATACAGAAGATGTTTCCTTGAAACAGATATTGGAAGGTTGCTCTGAAATCATAACACTGCATTTACTACATAACTGTGAGCATTTTTAGTGATTTGGATCGATAATATACAATCCTGAGAACAATTCATTTTGCCATTCAGAGGAAAGAGCCATAGATTTGTCTGGCTTAGTGAAATTTGGGTTTGGATATCCACAGCTTCTGAAGTTATTCAACTCTATTTCTACATGTTGTCTAAATCAGTTGAAGCACAAGCACTGAACCATTTTGGTTCTGTAATAAGTAGAATTAGGAAAATGAAGCCTGAGAAAGTAGAAGTACCATGGGTAGATTTTTCTTTAAATCAAAAAAGGCAGGGGAAAATTCAAAACAACTTTTTAATGAAGTTTTATGATTTCTGGAAAAAGTCTTAATGCCACTGAGGGAGACAGGTAGTTCAAAAATGTTAAAAAAATAAATAAATTAATTAAATTTATTTGTCCGAGGTAAAAGTAACTTCATTTGTATCTCCTTCTAGATCTACCAACTTCTGCTAGCTGACATCAGCATACTAGAAGCAACCCTTATATTCGTATAGATATTCTAACTCTAGATATTCTGTATAGATTGCTGTAAAATTGCTGTCTTTGGGAATGGTTTGAAAACTACAATTAATGGAAAAAACAATATCTAGCATTTTGTTTGGGACAGTTCACTGGGAATTTATCTTGTTAAGACCCAAATGCGCTTTTTCAAAAGGCAACTGGACTTGTTTTTTCCTTGAAAATGTTTTGCTTCTTCATCCAAGAAGCTTCCTTACTTCAGAACTTCTTTGAAATGTTTTCAAGAGGGGAAAAAAATCTTTTGAAAAAAGCACCTTTGGGACAACTATGACCTGGATGTCTGATAATCTCCGTAGATGACTTCTTAAGAATTATCCAATACAATAAATTGCTTTTGATCTTTTAAGCTTATCATGGTTTGAAATCTAAACATCTTCAGCTTTTCCTATGTAGAATAACCTTTGTTATATAATAATATGACCAATCCTCTCTCATAATTATTTTTCTCACAGTATCGGGAATTAAGAAAGTAGCCGAGAAGAGGATTTCCTCTTTGACAGCCACTTACCGATGGAAATTTATCCCCAGAAATTAAGGGATATTTTTCAGCCATCTGCTTATGATTTATTGATTTTAATTCCCATACGCATGTTATATATCAGAATAATATCTGATAGGATTTTATCTTTTAAACTCCCTGATTTGGATTTCTTTCTTTCTTTTTTTTTTTGCTGCTTTGCATGGCAAATCGTCTGTTCTACAGAGGGACGACTGCCAGAAATTTAGCACAGATATTCCAGGATTCCATTTAAAGATAGAATCCGACCTGAATGGCATTGATCTATCTCCACTTAAAATTATGACACAACTTCACAAACCTCCTGGACAAGGTGGCATTTTGAACATAATTGTAGGAAATCTTTAGGCTGAGGCTGGTGGCTGTTATCAATATAGCTTAGACCAGGGGTCTCCAACCTTAGCAACTTTAAGCCCGGAGGACTTCAACTCTCAGAATTTCCCAGCCAGCAAAGCTAGGAGTTGAAGTCCTTCAGGCTTAAAGTTGCCAAGGTTGGAGACCTCCGGCTTAGACAGTTGTAAACATGCAAATATTTTGAGACTGAATGGATTTTCTTTTAAAATTCCTAGAACCAAGTTCCATAGTCACCAGCGATATTGAGTCGGTTCTAACTTCAAGTCTATTGATAAAAAGAATCAAGGGAAACCCAATTCTTCCTCCCAATTGCTTGATTACTTCATTTATGTTCATTTTATAAATGGTCTGTTCTATGCTTTGTCTCATTCTGGTGGCACAACAATAAAATAAATATAAGGAGCTAAAAACAAATAGAATAGAGAAATTCAGTCACTAAAAGTGCAACTCAAGAGGAACATAAAACAGCTGGATTAGTTTAAAAATACATTGCCACAGCAGGAGCTTAAAACAGATTAAAAGCTTGGTACAAAACGGTGGTGTAAGTTCACAACAGCAAAATCTTCCCACCTTTATAAATCAGAATACATTCAGATGGTGTTGCTAACTTTTTCCTCTTTAAGAACTGATTGATATTTCACTACCTAAACAAACATCTATATTAAGGGTAATTAGGGCTGGACTGATTATTCTTACCGAGGCTGATTTAGTAATTCATGTTCTTAGTAACTTACTTTTCTGGGAAGATCTCCTGCCACATGGAAACAGCCAGCCCCAAAGATCAAAGCAAGTAAAGTAAATAAGCGATTTTATTCATCATATGTTCATCGAACTTTCTTTCTAATTAGCTTAGGGAAAAATATATGTATTTTTTTGGTTTTATCCAAATAGCTGTGAAGTAGGGAAAAAAGAGTTAGGGAACTTATGGCATTTTAGAGATTAATAAATGTACTAATGCTTATGCATTCATAGGTCAAACCCTGATCTTTTTAAAAGTTGTTGGTTTTGCGCAAGAGACAACCACAATGTCTCCTCCTCAGTATTTTATGCTCAGTTATTGATTCACTCAGTCATAAATGATTTTTGCCTTATTCTACAGCATGAATTCCCTTCTATAGCTGAAACCTTGTTCTCATTCCATTACGGTTGATTCAATCATTCATTTGCTTGAAGATCACACCATTTTTCCTGACCTATAAATATGTAAGAAACCTTTCACCAAGCATTTTACTTACTATCACTTCCCCAATAGGCTTTCAGCCTTGTTTTTTCCGTTTGTATAGTCAAAACTCTCCATGTTGTTTCAAGATTAAAGATTAAAAGTATAAAATAAATAAATGTTATAGTAAATGTCATAATAATACTTAAAATAATTTAAATACAAAAAAAGGGAAGAAACTGGCAACAGTGACATGATCTAATTAGACTGGAAAAGGAGAAACAGAAAATGATCTTTAGTGAATGTGTCTTGCTCAAAAAGATGATGTCGAAAATCAGCGTTGAAGCCTCATAGGTGGATGAATGTTGATCACATATCACCAATTCAAAATTATATTCCATTAAGAAATTAATGATATAGTTGTTTAAAGCACAGTGGTAGTTGAATATCATGCAAGTACTTAAGAGTTCAACATTCTTTCAGACAAGTTTAATACCACTGCTGTGTCACTATTTTTAACAGTGTTATTACTGACAATGTTCAAGCTGTCAGTAAAACACTTGCTAAACTGAAATAATTGCTGTGTGTGATTTTTAATCTTTGAATCAAGTATGTTCTAATTAACAAATGGAAATATGCAGAGCTGACACATGTTAATTATAATTCTGTGCCTACTGTAGATAGTTTAACAGTCATTTACTATTTCAATAACAAGCCTTCATCTCCAGTAAGTCATGTGGGAAGTGGAAGACAAATAACATAATATAACATAACATGCTAATGAAAATAATGTCAGATTTGTAGCACAAGACTTCTTACAATGTTTATGGCCAGACAATATAGCCAAGCTATTCTTAGCTTGATTGCTGAAGAAATCATCTCAGTTTTAAACAGCCATGCGTGCAAAGGTATAATATTGCAGGTCATGTCTTTGCTCTTACTCATTAAATTTCAGAGCTATGTCAAAAAAATTGAAACAGAATCAATCCGCATGTTCCTTTAGAATCTCAGTCCATCTGTGATGGAATGTAGCCCAGATTCCCAGGAAGGAGGGAATACATTCCAGAGGAGCAAAAGACCAGTTCAGATAGTGTGTGTGAGGATGAGGGTGAAGACAACTCCTCCCTAATAGTTCCTAAAATATGTGCTTTATAGGGTGGTAGTTTGGCAGGAGCCTGTATATAGATGGGGAACAATAAAGATATCTGCTTGGAAAAAATTTTCTTTATTTCTTAGTTTTTGAAGCCTGACCCCATCTAAATTTCTAAAACATAGGTAGGACGAACCTTTCTTTGGGGAAACCTGCTGATGGAAGAATACCAAATATTAAAGATATTAGAACCTGTTGTAGAAGTTATAAGATCTATATTTTAAAAAATGATTATGAAATAAATCATATATTATAATTTTAGGTAGCTACAGACAATAGATACTAGATGGCTTTGAGCAGGCTTTTTGTATCTTACTCGCATAGTTCAGATTCTCTGGGAACATCCTGAGCCTATAATATATTACACAGGGTCCACAGAAACCTATGGCTGTCCAACCAACCAAGGACTATACTGATTGAGGTTGCTGAATATTCTAGTTAAACAACATTTGGAGAAATTTGAGCTCTCACATGATCCAAAGAATCTTCTTCTAAGGATTTGTGCATCTCTAAGATGTAACGTATTTTTTACATCTCTAAGATGTAACATAACAATATTTATACATGTAATCTGCATGTACAGATAGTCCTTGACTTGCAACCACAAATTTATGTTGTTAAGTGAGAATTTGTTAAATGAGTTTTGCTCCATTTTTTGACCTTTCTTGCCACAGTTGTTAAGTGAATCTCTGCAGTTGATAAGTTAGTAAGCTGGCCGCTAAATGAATCCGGCTTCCCCATTGTCTTTGCTTGTCAGAAGGTCACACAAAAGGTGATTATATGATTTTGCAACACTGCAACAGTCGCAATAGCAATAGCAATAGCAATAGCAATAGCACTTAGACTTATATGCTATTTCATAGTGCTTCACAGCCATCTCTAAGCGGTTTACAGAGTCAGCATATTGCACCCAACAAGCTGGGTCTTCATTTTACCGATCTCGGAAGGATGGAAGGCTGAATCAACTTTGAACTCAGCCCATTTGGGATGAGTTTGACCCTGTGGCTCCCGAGGATGTGGACAGGTTGTTGGGGAGGCTTCACGGCACGACATGTTTACTGGACCCGTGCCCTTCCTGGCTGGTACTGGCCACTCAGGCGGTGACACGAGGCTGGCTTCAGAGGATTATCAACGCTTCTTTGTTGGAAGGGGTTTTCCCTGCCGCCTTGAAAGAGGCGGTGGTGAGACCCCTCCTTAAGAAGCCCTCCCTGGACCCAGCTATTTTGGGTAATTATCGTCCAGTCTCCAACCTTCGCTTTGTTGCGAAGGTTGTAGAGAGTGCCGTGGCGCGACAGCTACCCCAATACCTGGATGAAGACGTCTATCTAGACCCGTTCCAGTCCGGCTTCCGACCCGGATACAGCACGGAGACAGCTTTGGTCGCATTGGTGGATGATCTCTGGAGGGCTAGGGACAGGGGTTATTCCACTGCCCTGGTCCTATTAGACCTCTCAGCGGCGTTTGATACCATCGACCATGGTATCTTGCTGCGCCGGTTGGGGGATTGGGAGTGGAGGCACCGATATCGGTGGTTCTCCTCCTATCTCTCCAACCGTCGCAGACGGTGTTGACAGGGGGCAGAGGTCGACCTCGAGGGGCCTCACTTGTGGGGTCCCTCAGGGTCGATTCTCTCGCCTGCTGTTCAACATCTACATGAAGCCGTTGGGTGAGATCATCAGTGGTTTCGGGGTGAGATACCAGCAGTACGCTGATGACACCCAGCTGTACTTTTCCACCCCGGACCACCCCAATGAAGTTGTTGAAGTGCTGTCCCGGTGTTTAGAAGTCGTACGGGTCTGGATGGGGAGAAACAGGCTCAAGCTTAATCCCTCCAAGACGGAGTGGCTGTGGATGCCGGCACCCCGATTCAGTCAGCTGCAGCTGTGGCTGGCTGTTGGAGGCGAGTTATTGGCCCAAAGGATAGGGTGCGCAACTTAGGTGTCCTCCTGGATGATCGGCTGTCGTTTGAAGATCATTTGACGGCCGTCTCCAGGAGGGCCTTCCACCAGGTTCGCCTGGTTCGGCAGTTGCGCCCCTTCCTTGATCGGGATGCCTTATGCACAGTCACTCATGCGCTCCTTACCTCTCGCTTGGATTACTGTAATGCTCTCTACATGGGGCTCCCCTTGAAGTGCACTCGGAGGCTTCAGTTAGTCCAGAATGCAGCTGCGCGGGTGATAGAG
Source organism: Ahaetulla prasina (assembly GCF_028640845.1). Lineage (NCBI taxonomy): Eukaryota > Metazoa > Chordata > Lepidosauria > Squamata > Colubridae > Ahaetulla > Ahaetulla prasina. Next base: position 289,763,495 of record NC_080539.1, on the reverse strand, counting down.
GGAGCTACACGTAGCTCCCATGTAACACCGATCCTGCGCAGGCTGCACTGGCTGCCTGTGGCCTTCCGAGTGCACTTTAAGGTGTTGGTTATGACCTTTAAAGCGCTCCATGGCTTAGGACCTGGGTACTTACGGGACCGCCTTCTGCTACCACATGCCTCCCACCGACCCGTACGCTCCCATAGAGAGGGACTTCTCAGGGTGCCGTCCGCCAAACAATGCCGGCTGGCGGCCCCCAGGGGAAGGGCCTTCTCTGTGGGGGCGCCCACACTCTGGAACGAGCTTCCCCCGGGTTTACGTCAATTACCTGACCTTCGGACATTTCGTCGCGAACTGAAGACACATCTCTTTATTCGCGCGGGGCTGGCTTGAATTAGATTTAATGTGAAATTTTATCAATTTTTTAAACGGGGTTTTTTAGTATGGAAATTCTTAATTTCAGGCTAATTTAAATAAGTTTTTTTTAAACGGTATTTTAATCTGTATATTGTATTGTTTTATCTTGCCTGTACACCGCCCTGAGTCCTTCGGGAGAAGGGCGGTATAAAAATCAAATAAATAAAATAAATAAACTGGTGAGATTTAATCTGCCAAACTGCTGACAGCTGGTGATCAGCAGAAGTAGCCTGCAGTACTGCACGCTAACCATTGGGCCACTGTGGCTCTTAAGCATGAAGCAGTTGCCAAACATCTTGAATTTTGATCACATGACCATGGGGATGCTGCAATGGTCATAAATGTGAAAAGCGATCCTAAGTTACTTTTTTCAGTGCGGTTGTAACTTTGAACTGTTGTAAGTTGAGCACTACCTGTCCTCTTTTAAGCTGCTTCTAAGCTGTGCCGACGTTGGTTTGGACTGAGACATAGTATAAACTATTCATGTGAGAAAAGCAAGCTACCATGTTCTTCAGTGGATAGTTTCCTTGCTAATCTACTTTTCCATCTAATTTTCTTCCCAAAAGAACAATTGTTAACTATTTTGCATCCTGTACAGTTTGGGGGTGTGTGTGTCTTCTGACAGATAGCTCTATAGCTTCTCTTTTTATCCTTTCTAGAAGACCCATCATATATTCCTTTACTCTTTTTCTTGGTCTTTCATTGACTATTATGTAGAATGCTTTCTTTTCTCTGATTGCTGTTCTCCAATCATTGTTGAATCATGGTGAGTTATTTCCTTGTGATCTCTTATATTCTCTAGTAGCTAGCATTAAGATCTATCTGATGGTACCCTGATATTCACTCTTCTCTGTACATCTGTACTTTTGTCATAGATTCCATTCATTTATTTATCTCAAAAATTTATTTCTTGTAAAAGAAGAACTGGGCAATGTGGGTAAGCCTCTAATCTTATGATGTGGCTCATGATTGTGAATATTGAATGAGAGATATCATGCCCAGAAATAACACTGAATGGATTAAATTTAGAAATCATCAGTCTAACCTATCAGTCTAAAGTTAATACAATCCAATGTGAGCTGTAGTGGCACCACTATGATATGATCAATCACAAAGATGGTTTGTGTTAAGTTCTGGAAGTAACGAGGCTGGAGACCAGGGTAGTGACAACAGCTCTTTAATATAGGGTGAACCCAGCAGCAGGCTGGGGGAAAAACCTCTCCTTTTATACAGTTCTGCTGGAGGCTTCGTCCAATCAGCAACGTGCTGATTTCCCACTCAAATATTTAAAGGTACAAACGTTAATACATAACACTCCTCCCCTCCCAGAAAACACTTTGTCTCTATTTACATATTTATTTACATGTTATTTTTCGACGTAGTCACGCAAATAACCTGGGCGTCTCCTAGTTCTTTCTGACCTGCGCGGTTCAGTTCTGGGTGGTGTTTTGAGCTGGTCGGAGGGGCTGTTTTCTCCTCCCAGCTCTTTCTCTGGGCCATCGGGCTCTGGATTATTGGCCGACTCTTTTCTTGGCCATCCGCCTTGGATTAATTTTGAATTTTCCTGCTGTTTCCTCGGGACCTGATGGCGTCGCTGGAACTCTGGGACCTCAGCTAAGTCTTGCGCCCCCGGTCATTGTCAGCTGTGGATTCAAAATGGTATTGGTCATTATCTGTCTCTATTGGTCTGGTTTGGTCAGTTATTCGCTTCCTTAACTGATCTATGTGGCGCCCACACTCGGTTGTCTGGTAGCTCTACCACGACGATTTTGGGCCGGTTATCTTTGTTATTTGTCCTGCGAACCAACTAGGGCCGCCCCATAGTTTCGGCCCACACCCGTCGCCTATGCTCATTTCCCTTGTCTTTTCTAGTTCCCCTTGTAACCCTCGGTGTGTAATGGGGTTCAAACGGTCAAGTGGGCACCGGAGTTTCCGTCCCATTAGCAATTCGGCTGGGCTTTTCCAGTGGCCGTGCTTGGGGTTCTGTGCTGGACGCTAGGAAAGTCTATTTTGTTTGCCAGTCACCTGGCTTGAGCCTGACAATGCCTCCTTAGCGCCCGGACGGAACGCCTGCAAGGCCATTCGACGAGGGTGGAAAGGCGCAGAGGGCATGTCGGATGCCTTCCTCTGCCAGGTATTCTTCAAACTGGGCTGCCGTGAATTGGGCTCATTGTCGGACACCAGAGTGTCCGCAACCCGTGAGTTGCGAATAGGTGGCGAGGGTTGCGATTACTGCTCGGCCGTAGTGGACTTCATGAGTATGATCTCCAACCATTTGGAAAATGCGCCCACCACCACTAGGAACGTTTGGCCGTGAAAGGGCCAGCAAAATCAATGTGGATTCTTGACCAGGCCCTTGGGGCTTTTCCCATTCTCTGACTGGGGCTGTTGGGGTAGAGGTCTGGACTCTGGCAAGCTTGGCATTTCCCTACCCTCTCAGCAATCTCTGCGCCCATGAGTGGCCACCATACATAGCTTCTAGCTAACCCTTCATCCTTACGATGCCTGGGTGACCTCGTGGAGGAGGTCCAATACCTTTCCCCTTAACTTAACAGGAATTATTACACGATCACCCCATAACAGGCACCCCTTGAGCCGAGAGCTCATCTCGCTTTTTAACAAATTCTTTGAACTGCTCGCCGGCGCAGCGGGCCACCCTCTCTGTACCCAACCGAGTACAGTCCTTAACACAATGTCCGGTATGATGCCCGAGCCACTTCCTTAGATGTGACTGGGCCAGAGTCCAACGAGTCAATAAGGAGGATGGGCGTCCCGGAGTGGGGTCTTCGGTCGCCCCTGGTAGTGGGCATCGGCTTAAGCGCCTGCATGCCCCACTTCTTTCCTGGTCGATGCTGCAGCTTGTACGAATAAGCGGCTAAGAATATAGTCCATCGGGTCAAGCGTGGCGAAAGTGCCACAGGCGTTGGCGGTCGCCAGCCAGTAATCCTAGTAGCGGTCTGTGGTCAGTCACGATTTCAAAATTCCGCCCAAAGACATACTCGTGGAATTTTTGACCCCTGATACAATGGCTAGTGCTTCTTGTCTAATTGGCTGTAGTTCCTCTCTGGGAGGACATCGTTCTAGAGTAGAACGCTATAGGGGCTTCTGTGCCATTTGGAAGTCTATGGCTGAGTACAGCCCCACCCCATAAGGGGATGCATCGCAAACCAGCACTAGGGTAGTGAGTCGTGATATTGGATGAGCAGGCTATCACTTGAGAGCAGGTTCTTTACTGCTTCAAAAGCCCTATTTTCTGACTTTCCCAAGACCAAACAGTATTTTTCCTAAGAGCCTATGCAGCGGTTCCAACGGTTGCTTTGTTCTTTAAAAAGACCGAAAATTAACCAATCCCAGGAATGCCTGCAGCTCTGCTTTGTTTTTGGGCGCTGGAGCCTTCCTAATTGCCTTAACCTTGCTCTCAGTAGGGTGAATTCTTTCTTGTCTATCCGTAGCCCAAGAAATCGACCGATTCGACCCCTATCTGGCATTTATTTGTCTTGACTTTTAACCGCTGTCCGGAAAATGCTCAAGACCTTTCTTAACCGCTCCCCAATTCCTCCATGTTTTCCCTGAAATTAGGACATCATCAAGTAGGAACTACCCTGGGAGCCCTTGCAGTAGTCGTTCCATCAGGTTTTGAACAGCCCTGGTGCCACACTAACCCCAAATTGCAATCGGTGCACTTGAAGGCCCCCTGTGCGCTACAATCGCTTGGGCTTCGCCAGCGGGCGCTCACTGGCAGTTGTTGGTAGGCTTGGGCCAAGTCTAACTTTGCAAAGACTTGCCCTTGCCCCAAAGAGTGCAATAAGTGTTGCACCACGGAACCGCAAGCGCTTTTCTGTAAGGCTTTGTTGCCGCCTTGTAGTCAGCGCAAATTCTAATTGACCCGTCCGGTTTGATGGGGTGACGATTACGCCTCCCACTTTGCGTGATCGACTGGCACCAAAATCCCTGATTTATGAGCTTGTCCAGCTCCTTATCGATTTTTGGTTTTAGGGCAAAAGGACTCTCCTCGCCTTAAGCCTAATGGGGCTACCTGGGGTCTAAGTTGAAGGAAATAGGGGTCCCTTGTACTTGCCCAGGCAGTCCTTGAAGACATCTTCGAACTCGTTAAAGAGAATGTCTTTCCAATTGCAGTCACTTCTGTAGATGCCAGTCACTCCCATGCCCAGGGCACGAAACCAGTCTAGTCCCAACAGACTGGGCAGAGTTCCTTCGACGATCGTGATGGGCAGGGTCTTCTTGTGTGGCCGTACTCGACTCGGACGGAGGTGGTCCTCGAACAGGGATGCGATTCCCTGGTAGTCGTGGACTCGTAGTCGTTGTGCTTGCAGGTGGCGCCGCGACGGACGGCAGCGACCGCCAAAGTGTCCCAGGACATGATGGTGATCGCTGATCCCGTGTCTACTTCAAGCCGCACCGCACTCTCTATTTTTGGCCTGGTGAAGATCTTCTTCTCCACTTTGTCGAGGCGCGCCTATGACCACAGTTGTTAAGTGAATCTCTGCAGTTGATAAGTTAGTAAGGTGGCCCCTAAGTGAATCCGGCTTCCCCATTGTCTTTGCTTGTCAGAAGGTCACACAAAAGGTGATTATATGATTTTGCAACACTGCAACAGTCGCAATAGCAATAGCAATAGCAATAGCACTTAGACTTATATGCTATTTCATAGTGCTTCACAGCCATCTCTAAGCGGTTTACAGAGTCAGCATATTGCACCCAACAAGCTGGGTCTTCATTTTACCGATCTCGGAAGGATGGAAGGCTGAATCAACTTTGAACTCAGCCCATTTGGGATGAGTTTGACCCTGTGGCTCCCGAGGACGTGGACAGGTTGTTGGGGAGGCTTCACGGCACGACATGTTTACTGGACCCGTGCCCTTCCTGGCTGGTACTGGCCACTCAGGCGGTGACACGAGGCTGGCTTCAGAGGATTATCAACGCTTCTTTGTTGGAAGGGGTTTTCCCTGCCGCCTTGAAAGAGGCGGTGGTGAGACCCCTCCTTAAGAAGCCCTCCCTGGACCCAGCTATTTTGGGTAATTATCGTCCAGTCTCCAACCTTCGCTTTGTTGCGAAGGTTGTAGAGAGTGCCGTGGCGCGACAGCTACCCCAATACCTGGATGAAGACGTCTATCTAGACCCGTTCCAGTCCGGCTTCCGACCCGGATACAGCACGGAGACAGCTTTGGTCGCATTGGTGGATGATCTCTGGAGGGCTAGGGACAGGGGTTATTCCTCTGCCCTGGTCCTATTAGACCTCTCAGCGGCGTTTGATACCATCGACCATGGTATCTTGCTGCGTCGGTTGGGGGGATTGGGAGTGGGAGGCACCGTATATCGGTGGTTCTCCTCCTATCTCTCCAACTGTCAGACGGTGTTGACAGGGGGGCAGAGGTCGACCTCGAGGGGCCTCACTTGTGGGGTCCCTCAGGGGTCGATTCTCTCGCCCCTGCTGTTCAACATCTACATGAAGCCGTTGGGTGAGATCATCAGTGGTTTCGGGGTGAGATACCAGCAGTACGCTGATGACACCCAGCTGTACTTTTCCACCCCGGACCACCCCAATGAAGTTGTTGAAGTGCTGTCCCGGTGTTTAGAAGTCGTACAGGTCTGGATGGGGAGAAACAGGCTCAAGCTTAATCCCTCCAAGACGGAGTGGCTGTGGATGCCGGCACCCCGATTCAGTCAGCTGCAGCCGTGGCTGGCTGTTGGAGGCGAGTTATTGGCCCCAAAGGATAGGGTGCGCAACTTAGGTGTCCTCCTGGATGATCGGCTGTTGTTTGAAGATCATTTGACGGCCGTCTCCAGGAGGGCCTTCCACCAGGTTCGCCTGGTTCGGCAGTTGCGCCCCTTCCTTGATCGGGATGCCTTATGCACAGTCACTCATGCGCTCCTTACCTCTCGCTTGGATTACTGTAATGCTCTCTACATGGGGCTCCCCTGAAGTGCACTCGGAGGCTTCAGTTAGTCAGAATGCAGCTGCTGGGATAGAGGAGCTACACGTGGCTCCCATGTAACACCGATCCTGCGCAGGCTGCACTGGCTGCCTGTGGCCTTCGAGTGCACTTTAAGGTGTTGGTTATGACCTTTAAAGCGCTCCATGGCTTAGGACCTGGGTACTTACGGGACCGCCTTCTGCTACCACATGCCTCCCACCGACCCGTGCGCTCCCATAGAGGGACTTCTCAGGGTGCCGTCCGCCAAACAATGCCGGCTGGGCCCCAGGAAGGGCCTTCTCTGTGGGGGCTCCACACTCTGGAATGAGCTTCCCGGGTTTCGTCAATTACCTGACCTTCGGACATTTCTGAACTGAAGACACATCTCTTTATTCGCGGCTGGCTTGAATTAGATTTAATGTGAAATTTTATCAATTTTTAAACGGGTTTTTAGTATGGAAATTTTAATTTCAGGCTAATTTAAATAAGTTTTTTAAATGGTATTTTAATCTGTATATTGTTTTATCTTGCCTGTACACGCCCTGAGTCCTTCGGGAGAAGGGCGGTATAAAAATCAAATAAATAAAATAAATAAACTGGTGAGATTTAATCTGCCAAACTGCTGACAGCTGGTGATCAGCAGAAGTAGCCTGCAGTACTGCACGCTAACCATTGGGCCACTGTGGCTCTTAAGCATGAAGCAGTTGCCAAACATCTTGAATTTTGATCACATGACCATGGGGATGCTGCAATGGTCATAAATGTGAAAAGCGATCCTAAGTTACTTTTTTCAGTGCGGTTGTAACTTTGAACTGTTGTAAGTTGAGCACTACCTGTCCTCTTTTAAGCTGCTTCTAAGCTGTGCCGACGTTGGTTTGGACTGAGACATAGTATAAACTATTCATGTGAGAAAAGCAAGCTACCATGTTCTTCAGTGGATAGTTTCCTTGCTAATCTACTTTTCCATCTAATTTTCTTCCCAAAAGAACAATTGTTAACTATTTTGCATCCTGTACAGTTTGGGGGTGTGTGTGTCTTCTGACAGATAGCTCTATAGCTTCTCTTTTTATCCTTTCTAGAAGACCCATCATATATTCCTTTACTCTTTTTCTTGGTCTTTCATTGACTATTATGTAGAATGCTTTCTTTTCTCTGATTGCTGTTCTCCAATCATTGTTGAATCATGGTGAGTTATTTCCTTGTGATCTCTTATATTCTCTAGTAGCTAGCATTAAGATCTATCTGATGGTACCCTGATATTCACTCTTCTCTGTACATCTGTACTTTTGTCATAGATTCCATTCATTTATTTATCTCAAAAATTTATTTCTTGTAAAAGAAGAACTGGGCAATGTGGGTAAGCCTCTAATCTTATGATGTGGCTCATGATTGTGAATATTGAATGAGAGATATCATGCCCAGAAATAACACTGAATGGATTAAATTTAGAAATCATCAGTCTAACCTATCAGTCTAAAGTTAATACAATCCAATGTGAGCTGTAGTGGCACCACTATGATATGATCAATCACAAAGATGGTTTGGGTCAACATTTCAGAAGCAGGAATGGTTGGCAATGGTTTGAAGATATTTTAGATAATAGATTATTTATGTGGACAACTGTAAGATCATCTTGTTGTGATCAAGGCCCAAATAGTGATTACCAAACACAATTCAGTCCTGAACAAACTTATTTTATTAGAAAAGCTGAGAATTAATTCATTCTCAGCTTAGTCCAAAACAAATTCTTTATAAACAGTCCTTCAGCCTTATCACCAACCTTTGTTGTCTTTGTCAACCTGCCAAAGGCTTTTCTTGGCAAAAGAGACACTGACAAGAAGCAATGGAATTTAATGTTGCTTTTCTACAAAGAACCCAATGGCTCGTTGCTGCTCTTTTAAGTCTTACGGGAGTGGCCAATCATTTTCTGGCCTTACTCCCGAGTCATCCTTTTTGCTTCAGCTGCTCTTGCCTTCAGGCAGCTCTTCTCATGCATGCACTAGGAACAGGCTTCTCCTTTTCAACTGCCTCTCTGCTGTTTGCCTCTGGAGGCTCCGGAGTCCATGCATCACTCCCAGATAGCCCTGGCCCCATCTCTGCCTCCGATGCAGAGCCCTTGTCTGGGTTTTACAAATCCCCTGATTCCAGGACTGGCCCATCATCCTCCCCAGCTTCCTCTCTGTCCAACTCTGCTGCCAGGTCCATAGGCTGTTGGCGGACCACAAAACATCTGGAGAAAGAATGCAGTGTTAGTAGTTCGCAAAACATGAAAAAAAAAATCCCAATTGTTCCCCATAAGTGCAGCATCCACTTTTGGGGGAATCAACTGAGTATTGACCCATTGTTTGCAAGAGGAATTGAATGACCAGCTGGTTATCCAAGCCTGAGGTTATGCCCTAAGAAAGAATGGTCTTGCCCAAAGTCATCCATCTAGATTTCATGTCTAAGGTAGGATTAGAATTCACAGTCTTCTGATTTCTACCCTAGTGCTATAAACACTAGGTCAAACTAGTCAGCCCAGGAAAAGAAGAAAGTGTTACAGAAAAGCTTAGAAAGTTTCTGCTTTGTTTCTATTTGGCATTATAAGAGAGAGCAAAGGGAAAACACCGCCTGGGTTTTCAAGAGTGTGCTTCTACAGCCTATATAAGTAAGATAGAGATCAAATATTTTTTGTAGAGTCTGATTTTTGACCTGGTCTAATTTGAAAAACTGACAGTGACTTAAATTAGTTGGATCTAAGGGATCCATTCTGCCCTTTAAAATTCTAGAGGGGCTTTTAGAGTAGCAAACATGGTTTTGCATTTAGACTTTAGTATATGAGCTGCTTATTTCTGCAGCATCTAAAATAAGGATATCATGACTTATCTTTGATGTAATGTTAGGTGAAATCAATGTGTTTCCATTTATGAGGAAGCAGTATTACAGGAGGTGAACTACCAGGATTTATTAGAATCAGCTTGGACTGAAATAAAAAGGTTCTGAATGCATTGCAGGGAAGATACCATGACTCCACATGGCTAAATTCAATGGTTGAACAATTATTATGTTAAAACCAATCCATACATTAAGAATAAATAGAGTCCAAGCAAAGAAAAAAATCCAATTCACCCATCCAAAGTTCTGAAATAAGTGAAAAATCCTTTTCTCATTCAGAGGAGTGATATGGCCTCACCAATTTTATTCTACCCACTGTGATGCTCAATGCTTAAAATCACATTGCCTATAACTTCTGGGTTCCAAACAAAATGTTGTAACACTAAATTTGAACACATATAGGGCAGTGGTGGGATTCAAATTTTTTTACAACCAGTTCTGTGTCCATGGCTTGGTGGGCATGGCATGGCATAGCTTGGTGGGCATGGCAGGGGAAGGATACTGTAAAATCTCCATTCCCTCCCCACTCCAGGGGAAGGTTACTGTAGCATCCCCATTTGTCCTGATCAGTTGGGACTTGGGAGGCAGAGAATAGATGGGGCGGGGCCAGTCAGAAGGTGGTATTTACCGGTTCTCCGAACTACTCAAAATTTCCACTACCGGTTCTCCAAAACTGGTCAGAACCTGCTGAAACCCACCTCTGATATTGGGACATGCTTGGATTTATGTCTGGTGTCATCAGGCAAGATGAATGTCAAATTTCTTCCAGAGAGTTTATCTATTGTTTTTATTACTTTCTTGTAATGGTTCCACTGCAATGGAATTATTTAATTGTTACACTTGGTGCCATTTATAGATCTCATAAGAGAAGAGATATGCTAGTCTGTGGCAGTTAAAGACTAACAAATTTGATCACAAGGCATATGCTTTCATGAAGTGTAAATCATTTCAACAGATAGATGGAATGATTGAACTGATGTAGGATTAAAGGAAGGATGATGTAAAGCAACCAGCTTTGTTTAAAACAGTGGTTCTCAACCTTTATAGTGCTGTGACCCCTTTAATACAATTCCCCATGATGTGGCGACCCCAATCGTAAAATTATTTTTTTTAGGCAGCTATCTCAGCGCGCCTCAGCAGCTGCAGAAGGGGAAAAAAAGAAGCAAACTGTTTTTTTTAATTTATCGTGCCTGAAGCCATATTGGCTAGCGATCTGAACTGCTTGCGATTGCCTTGAGGACGGAGGCATTAAAGCGGAGACTCCTCCCCTATTAAGTTTATCGTGCCTGAAGCCAGATTAGGCTAGCGATTGGGATTGACATCAGAGCAAAGATTTCTCTCTTTTTTAATTCATCGCGCCTGAATTCGCACCTGAATTCATCGCGCCTCAATTCGCGATTCTTCGACTCGCAAGTATACTTCCCATATTTCTGATGGTCTTAGGCGACCCCTGGAAAATCGTCATTTGACCCTCAACGGGGTCGCGACCCACAGGTTGAGAACCGCTGGCTTAAAAGCTGACTGAGTCTTAAAGTCTTAATCTTAAAGTTGCCAAGGTTTGAGACCCCTGATGTAAAGGAAGGGAGAAAGAAAGAGCGATTAAACAGATGTAGGATACATATGAATACACAATAACAGAATTGGAAACGAACTTGGAAATCTTCTAATCCAATCCCCTGCCCATGCAGGAGACCATTATACCATTCCACACAAAAGGCTGTCCAATCTCTTCTTAAAAACCTCTATTGTTGGAACACCCACAATTCTGAAGGCAAGCTGTACAATTGATTGTTTTCACTGTCAGGAAATTTCTGCTTAGTTCTAGTTGGATCTCTCTTTGATAAATTTCCATCAGTTTCTTCAGTTTGCCTTCAGGTTTTTTGGAAAATAGGTTGTCCCTCTCTTTTTTGGTGACAGCCTCTCAACATTAGAAGATAGATTACAAGTCCTCATCAATTAGCAAGTACAATATTTTTTTTAAAAAAAACATTTATGTTTGATTGTCTGTTAAGATCTAAAATAGTCTGAAATATTTAATGTTTGTGATTCTACAGCCAGACTTTATGCAAAACAATTAATGGCAAAATTTGCATCAGAACTCAAAGCAAGACAAAGTAATATGTCAGAACATATAATTTACAGATCTCAAGGTTGTTGTTTTAATTACATCAGCATTATAGAGCAAGAAGTTGTCAAAAGGTTTCAGACTATCTCAGAAGATGTTTTTCAATAACATCATTTTTTATAGGAAACTATGGTATAGAAATATTATTCTTTCCACTTTGCATTACTAAAAAGAGAATACAAAAATAAGTATGTAAATATGACTGGCAGGACATATTCTACTAGAATAAATAATTTTTATTTAATTTCATTTTCTTTTAATTGCTCTGACATTCTGGTCTCCTTTTATTTTGATCTGCCTCAAGTTTGATAAAAGTTCCATCATTTTATAATGTTGATACAACAGAAAAACTTTTCAAGGAGAAGGATCTCCATATTTATTTTATTTATTTTATTTATTTTATTTGATTTTTATACCGACCTTCTCCCGAAGGACTCAGGGCGGTGTACAGGCAGAAGTAAAAAAGACAATACAATGTACAATTTAAAATGTGAATTAAAAAACTTATTATAATTAGCCCGAAACTTTAAAATATATAAAAAACTAAAATCCCATTTAAGATTAATATTAAAATTTAAAATTTAAAAACCAATAAAATTCAATAAAATTCAAGCCAGCCCTGCGAATGAAAAGATGTGTCTTCAGTTAGAGCGGAAGGTCGAAGGTCAGGTATTTGGCGTAAACCGGGAAGCTCGTTCCAGAGTGTGGAGCCCCACAGAGAAGGACCTTCCTGGGGCCGCCAGCCGGCATTGCTTGGCGGACGGCACCCTGAGAAGTCCCTCTGTGAGAGCGACGGGTCGGTGGGAGGCATGAGGTAACAGCAGGCGGTCCCGTAAGTACCCAGGCCCTAAGCCATGGAGCGCTTTAAAGGTCGTAACCAACACCTTAAAGTGCACTCGAAAGGCCACAGGCAGCCAGTGCAGTTCATGAGGAGCGGTGTTACGTGGGAGCTCAGTAGCTCCTCTATCACCAGCGCAGCTGCATTCTGGACTAACTGAAGCCTCGAGTGCACCTCAAGAGCCCCATGTAGAGAGCATTACAATAATCCAAGCGAGAGGTAACGAGCGCGTGAGTGACTGTGCACAAGGCATCCCGATCAAGGAAGGGGCGCAACTGCCGAACCAGGCGAACCTGGTGGAAGGCCCTCCTGGAGACGGCCGTCAAATGATCTTCAAACGACAGCCGTTCATCCAGGAGGACACCTAAGTTGTGCACCCTATCCTTTGGGCCAATAACTCGCCGCCAACAGTCAGCTGCGGCTGCAGCTGACTGAATCGGGATGCCGGCATCCACAGCCACTCCGTCTTGGAGGGATTAAGCTTGAGCCTGTTTCTCCCCATCCAGACCCGTACGGCCTCCAAACACCGGGACAGCACTTCAACAACTTCATTGGGGTGGCCCGGGGTGGAAAAGTACAGCTGGGTGTCGTCAGCGTACTGCTGGTATCTCACCCCGAAGCCACTGATGATCTCACCCAACGGCTTCATATAGATGTTGAACAGAAGGGGCGAGAGAATCGACCCCTGCGGCACCCCACAAGTGAGGCACCTCGCGGTCGACCTCTGCCCCCCTGTCAACACCGTCTGCGGCCGGTCAGAGAGATAGGAGGGGGACCACCGATACACGGTGCCTCCCACTCCCAATCCCCCCAACCGGCGCAGCAAGATACCATGGTCGATGGTATCAAAAGCCGCTGAGAGGTCTAATAGGACCAGGGCAGAGGAATAACCCCTGTCCCTGGCCCTCCAGAGATCATCCACCAATGCGACCAAAGCTGTCTCCGTGCTGTATCCGGGTCGGAAGCCGGACTGGAACGGGTCTAGATAGACATCTTCATCCAGGTATTGGGGTAGCTGCCGCGCCACAGCACTCTCTACAACCTTCGCAACGAATCGAGGGTTGGAGACTGGACGATAATTACCCAAAATAGCTGGGTCCAAAGAGGGCTTCTTGAGGAGGGGTCTCACCACCGCCTCTTTCAAGGCGGCAGGAAGACCCTTCCAACAAGGAAGCATTGATAATCCTCTGGAGCCAGCCTCGTGTCACCTCCTGAGTGGCCAGTACCAGCCAGGAAGGGCACGGGTCCAGTAAACATGTAGTGGCGTGAAGCCTCCCCAACAACCTGTCCACGTCCTCGGGAGCCACAGGGTCAAACTCATCCCAAACAGACTCAACAAGACGTGCCTCCTCTCCCTCGCTTGGATCATCCCAATTTCGGTCCAGACTATCCCGGAGCTGAGCGATTTTATCGTATAGATAACCACTAAACTCCTCGGCACGTCCCTGCAACGGGTCATCCTGCACCTCCTGATGAAAGAGGGAGCGGGTCACCCGAAACAGGGCGGCCGGGCAGTTATCTGCCGACGCAATGAGGGTGGAGGCGTAAGAACGCCTCGCCTCCCTCATTGCCACTAGGTAGGTCCTAGAATAGGTCCTAACTAGTGTCCGATCAGCTTCGGAACGGCTGGACCTCCAGGTGCTCTCTAGGCGTCTTCTCCGGCGTTTCATCTCCCTCAGCCCCTCGGAGAACCAAGGGGCCGGACGAGATCTGCGCCGGGTCAGAGGCCGCAAAGGCACGACACGGTCCAAGGCCCCAGCCGCCGCCTGTTCCCAGGCCACAACTAGTTCCTCAGTCGTGCCGTGGGCCAGATCCTCAGGAAATGGCCCAAGCTCCGTCAGGAACCTCTCGGGGTCCATCAGGCGCCTGGGACGGAACCAACGAATAGGTTCCGTCTCCCTGCGATGGTGGGTGGCGGTTCGGAAGTCTAGACGAAGGAGGAAATGATCGGTCCATGACATTGGTTCTGTTACTATATCATCTAATACCAGATCATTTAACCACTGTCCAGAGATATAAATCAAATCCAGCGTGCCTCCCCCCATGTGCGTAGGGCCATCATTTACTCGAATCAGGTCCAAGGCCGTCATGGAGGCCTGGAACTCCCGAGCTGCAGTCGATAACAGGCCAGCTGATGGCAGGTTGAAATCCCCCATGACTATAAGTCTGGGGGTCTCAACCGCCACAGCGGCGAGTACCTCCAACAGCTCGGGCAGGGCTGTGGTCACGCAGCAAGGAGCCAGGTACGCGATCAACAAGCCCAACTGATTCCTATGGCCCCACCTCACATAGAGGGATTCACAGCCGGCAATCTGAGGAACAGTGGCCTCCCTCGGCTCTAGATCTTCCTTAATGTTGCCTTTGAAATGTCACTAATAGCAATATGTTTGAAGAACCTTCATTTCAAAAACAGTTCAGGTTATCTGTTACCAAAACCAAGATCTGTTTTTGAATCTTGATTAAAAAATATAAAACTTTCCTCCTTCTACAGACTATAATAACAATTAAGAAACACTATGACTTCTCTTCTCTAAACCCTGACAAAAGTCCAGTGTTTGTTTGTGCTTATCTATGCCTGTAAATGTATATGTGTGTATGCATTTCAAATGTTTTATTTATTTATATACTAATATAGCTAGGATATAGCTAGTAATCTACTGATTGGCAGAACTGGGTAGAATATGCAAGAATACATACCTATTCAAAATCTAGCCTATTTAAATTGATTATCAGCAATGAAAGGTAACATAAAGGGCCTCTATTGGCTCAACAGACTAATGCAGTCTGTTATTAACTACTTGCAATTACTGCAGGTTCAAGTCCCACCAGGCCCAAGGTTGACTCAGCCTTCCATTCTTTATAAGGTAGGTAAAATGAGGACCCAGATTGTTGGGGGCAATAAGTTGACTTTGTATATAATATACAAATGGATGAAGACTATTGCTTGACATAGTGTAAGCCACCCTGAGTCTTCGGAGAAGGACGGGATATGAATGCAAATAAAACAAAAACAAAAACAAAAAAAACATACAAGTGATTTTATTACTTTCTATTTGTTTATCAATTATAGCTGTTGAAATGTAGAATTTCTCATGCAATGTATGGAGTGTCAATCAATCAATAATCAATAATCAATCAATTAATCAATCAATTAATCTCAGAGCATATATTTTGATAGTGAGGATGAGAGTTACAAAAACATATATTTTCAGACATGAATAGATTTTGTGCCAAACCAAAGTGAATACCATATTTTTCAGAGTATAAGATGCTCCTTTCCCCCCCCCCAAAGAGGGTGAAAATTTGGGTGTGTCTTATACACACAATGTAGCACTGCCCACTAGCCGGCCCCCACCTTTTGGCTTCTGCTTCCCAGCAATTTACCTCCTTGCAGAAATTAGCAAACAGCCCGTTTCAGCTTCAGTATAACCTGATTAGCACAAGCAGTTGATTGTTGATTGGATCGGCTTCCCAACCCTCAGCTGTTTCAGGCTGCAGGGATTGCCATCGCCTATTGCCATGCAGGCCTCCACTGCTTGCTGCAATGAGGCAAATTGCTGGGAAGCAGAGGTAGATTCTTTTTCTTGTGCTAATCAGGCTGTGCTGAAAATGAAACTAAAGCAGGCTGTTTGCTGTTTGCTGTTTGCTGTTTGCTGTTTGCTGCAACAAGGCAAATTGCTGGGAGGCAGAGGCAGAATTATTGTGTCTTATTTTCTTCTTTGTGTCCTTTTGTTGTAAAATTTCTTTCTAGAATCAACAATTAGCTGGAATTTAAAAAGCATTTGACTAACTTAATTAAAATGTTACCTGAAGGGAAAAAAAGAGAGGGGGGGGAAGCTTTACATCTAACAAATTGCATGCTTAATAACTTTCTGATTCTGATTACAATACCAATCTATGCAAAGAAAAAAACTTAAAACAGTTCCAAACTGGTAAAATTTCATATTATTTCCCATATCCATGCACTAGGGTATATCTTGCTTTGCTCCCCCAAAAAGATAGGTACGTTTTATAGTCCAGAACATCTTATACTCCAAAAAATACAGTATGCATGTATGCCAAATATCAGATTATATATTTGATTATATTTTAGGTGGCAGTATCTTGGCTCTATTTAGATGTAGTTGTTGTGGTCCACCAGCAGCCGGGGGAACTAGCAGCAAAGTCGGACAGTGAGAAGGCTGGGAAGGAACATGGGCCAGACTCTGGGGAAGGTCCGGACGAGGGCTCTGCATCGGAGGCAGAGGTAGGGCCAGGGCCATCTGGGAGCAATGCACAGACCTGGAGCCTTCAGAGGCGGACAGCAGAGAGGCAAAGGAACAGGAGGAGCCTGTTCCTAGTGCACACATGCAAAGAGCTGCCAGGGAGTAAGGCCAGGAGATGATTGGCCCCTCCCATAAGGCTTAAAACAGCAGCTATGGCTCTTGGGCTCTTTGTAGGAAAGCAACATTGCTACATTTGTTCTAGCCGTTGTCTCTGGCTTCTGAACTTCCTGGGGGCTTTTCCAAGAAAAGCCTTTGGCAGGGTGCCAAAGAGGACAAAGGTTTGTGATAAGGCCAAAAGACTTTTCTGAAGGATTTGTTTTGGAATTAATTTGGAATAAACTGAGAATGAAATAATTATCAGTTTTTCTAATAAATTACTTTTGTTTAGGACTGATTGTGTCTGGTAATAACTACTTGGGCCTAGGTCACAACAGTACTTTGTGTACTGTAAGAGCTTTTCCAAACTGGAAAATTTTCTAACATACAACATATTTCCTTACTATAGTGATATTGCAATAGATTGTGCCACTTTGATGAGAGACATCCAGCAGCTGCCATACTTAAGCTTTGTAACTTATAGATAGAATCCGTTTCTCACAGATTTAAAAAAATCCAGGTTAATACTTAATTTCTTCACTGAAAAAGCATTAGCAGCCATTCCTTTAAAATAAGTACCATAACTGTATGCCTGCATACATAACTCACTCGCACACACACACACACACACACACACACACACACACACACACAAACAGCTCTCCATGAAGATGTTATCTGTCAGAATGTTGGGGTTTCATGTCCAATAAATCAGAAATAATTGCTGGAAGAATGTATTTGTGCAGGTGTATGATTTTTTTTAAAGGTGATGCATGATAAGGACAGGCATAGTTCAGCAGCTAGCTTATCTCCTATCAGGAGAATCAGAGAACAAGGTCATGGACCAAAAAGTGACAGACTGAATAACAAAGAGGGAACAGAGTATGCACACAATTCTCTGTCTATACTTCATTATCCTTTTGGTCACCAGTTTTGGAACAGATGGAACCAGTACCAATGAAGTTGCTCTTCTCACAGATAATTGCCATAGCCGTTGAACATAAAATGAGGACAAAGCAAAGTGGTAAAGAAATGTTCTGTAGGCAGAAAAGCCCACGTTCAACCTCTGGTATTACAAACAGACCCTAGGAAATCCTTTTGCCTTAAATTATAAAAACAAAAACCACTCACCATTATCCAGAAAACTGGATTTGCAGACTTGTGCATATATTAAGAGTGGGTTTTTTTTTCTGTCCTACTTTTAGTCATTGAGAAGAGAAAGGGCTGTAGTTTATGTCAGATGAAATAGGATGACACTCTTCAAATAGTGAAAGGTTGAATATGGAAGTTCGTTCTACCACCCTAGAAGGAAGAAATAAAGGATTTAAATTACAAAAGGCATCCTAACAATAAGAATGGTTCGACTAATTATCTAAAGGGGAGATGGGCAGTAGTGGGTTGCTACTGGTTCTCCCCAGTTCACAAAAACCGGTAGTAAACATTTTGAGTAGTTCGGAGAACCAGTAGTAAAAATTCTGCCTGGCCCTGCCCCCAATCTATTGCTGCCTCCCGACTGCCAGCTATCGGCTAGAAGGAAAAAATCAAGACTCACTTGTCGAAGAAGGAAAAAAAAACAAGACACCATCCCTTTAAATTGAGAAGCCAAGAGGCCTCCCAAATCGGCTAGCTTCTCAGCCAGGAGATCGCTTGGCAAAGAAGAAGGGCTGGGGGAAACGCTGTTGTTTTAAATTGACAGAGCGGCTAGAAGCTCCCTTCTGGGTCAGCTGAACAACAATTTGGATAAGAGGAGGAATTCTTATATGGTTCAATGTTTTTGAAGTTTTGGGGTTTGTGCAACATGGGCTTTGTGTTTCTAAAAAAGTTTGGGCGATTTCCATTGTGAAGTATCCTGTCTTGAATGAGTTTTCTGCCTGCTTGTAAATGGAGCCGAACTGCCAGCTTCCACTTTATATTATCTGTAATATAATTATTACAGATAGCTGTTTCTGCTTACAAAGTTTCCTTTATGCAGCTGGCAGGAATGTGGAATTCCAGGCAGGTTCCTTGCTAGCAGCTTGATTATTCCTTAATTATCTGGGATATTTTATTTGGGAAATGAAGAGAGGGGAGTTTGATTCCTTCCCAGAACAGATTAGTGGGGTGGGGAGGAAATGGGGATTTTGAAGTAACCTTCCCCTGGAGTGGGGAGGGAATGGGGATTTTAGGCTTGCTGTCAAACATCAGCCATAATACTAATAATAGAATAGAATAGAATAGAATAGAATAGAATAGAATAGAATAGAATAGAATAGAATAGAATTTTATTGGCCAAGTGTGATTGGACACACAAGGAATTTGTCTTGGTGCATATGCTCTCAGTGTACATAAAAGAAAAGATACGTTCATCAAGGTACAACATTTACAACACAATTGATGGTCAATATATCAATATAAATCATAAGGATTGCCAGCAACAAAGTTACAGTCATACAGTCATAAGTGGAAAGAGATTGGTGATGGGAACTATGAGACGATTAATAGTAGTGCAGATTCAGTAAATAGTTTGACAGTGTTGATGGAATTATTTGTTTAGCAAAGTGATGGCCTTCGGGAAAAAACTGTTCTTGTGTCTAGTTGTTCTGGTGTGCAGTGCTCTATAGCGTCGTTTTGAGGGTAGGAGTTGAAACAGTTTATGTCCAGGATGTGAGGGGTCTGTAAATATTTTCACGGCCCTCTTCTTGATTCGTGCAGTATACAGGTCCTCAATGGAAGGCAGGTTGGTAACAATTAT
This sequence comes from Ahaetulla prasina, assembly GCF_028640845.1. Taxonomy (NCBI): domain Eukaryota; kingdom Metazoa; phylum Chordata; class Lepidosauria; order Squamata; family Colubridae; genus Ahaetulla; species Ahaetulla prasina. The sequence continues at coordinate 289,744,234 of NC_080539.1, read as the reverse complement.
ACTAATTGATTATACTAATGATTGTTTTGAACAATATGCAGGTTGTATTACATGAATGGCTATTTTATGTGTGAAATTATGACTGAAACCTATATAGGTTCACACTGTCAGGAAGTTTTTCCTTAGTTTTATGTTGCTTCTCTCTTTGTTGAGTTTCCATCCATTGCTTCTTGTTTTGCCTTCTGGTGCTTTGGAAAATACTTCCCCCCCCACTTCTTTCTAGCAGCCCCTTAAAAGCATGTTGCCTATCATACTCTTGGGCAAAGCATGTGAGCTATTTCCTCCTTTTAGTGGTCATGAAAGTGCATCTATAGCAGAGGTCTCTAACCTTGGCCACTTTAAGACTTTAAGACAGCAAAGCTGGCTGAGGAATTCTGGGAGTTGAAGTCCATAAGTCTTAAAGTGGCCAAGTTTGGAGACCCCTGATCTATAGTATGTAGATAATAAAGTTGAAAAAAGGTGAACAACATTTTTGCAGAACTATAGATACGTTGTGACAAGGAATGGCTGGGAGGGGAAGGGCCAGGCGAGGTACCCCTTGACATGAGAGACATTAAGTTGGTCAGGCCTACCCAGTCATATGACCATCAAGCCACACCCACTGTCACATGACCACCAAGCCACGCCCACATAACAAGCCACGCCCACAGAATCGGTAGTAAAAAAATTTAGAACCCACCCCTGGAGATGGGCTACCCTTTGCTGAATGTGCTGAATTAGAGACTGGACAATCTGAAACGGCTATTTTGATTTGGATTCCTCCATTAAGCAAGATTTGTTGGTTCTTCCAACACTATACCTCTAAAAATCAGAAGATAAAAGGTAACATTTTGGATTTTCCTTTTTGGTTTTTTGTGACAATGTGTAAAAAGAGGTGTCACTGAAAAGAGGTGCCTGTTTAGCCTGAGTGAAGCACCTCTGAGTGAATCCATAAGAGCATTTTTTTAGTGGCTGCTTAGAAATATATCTCCATTTGAATTGGCTACTTAATTTTGCTTGTATTCACTCTGGAGTGATAAATGCATGTACACATACACCAAAACAATTTTGAGTACATCCATATTTGGCAGATAGAACACTGAAAAAGCTGTTGTCTCTAACTGACAAAAAGAAAATAGAGGGAGAGTTGATTAAATAATTTTAGAACATGCCTCCAAAATTTCTTTCCCTAAAGAATATTAGTACAAATTAGACTATGTTCTCATTAAGGAAGTTTGTTAAATATTTATGCACTCATGACACGTAATGCTGAGCTAGAAGCTAGTTCTAAACAGGCAGTCTTTTGTCCTGTCACATTTTCATTTATTGATTCCTTCACTACAATGATACCTATCTTAATATTATTATTTTTTTCTTTTTTTTAGTATAGACTAAATATTTTTTCCTCTGATAAAAAGCCAGCTAATGGGTTTTGCAAGAAAATGTGCGTAAAATGACAACTATAGATAAATACTGAAAATATTCAAATATGCCAACTCACTAGAGCCACTGATATGCATCTGTTAATATCTTGTACTGCCTGTAAAAGGCTGTTGATTTTCATATTTTGCGAGCATTCAGTTGACAACACCACCCTGGTTGTTAGGTTCTTGCTTTCCCCTGTTGCAAACACAAAATTAGAAGCACCATCAGATGAACAAAATATTTTTGCAGAGCTGCTGGGTGGGTTGGCTTCTGAGACCAAACATCATATTTCTTTAGAGCAGAAGTATACCTACTTAGCTAATATGCGGAGAGGGCAGAGGAAGGGCCTGAAATATTTAGAGTGATTTTGTGGTATCGTATGTGAAGATTTAATTCAAAGCAACAAGTGAGTTTGCAGATAGGTGGTCAAAGTCAAGATGGCAGCCAAAGCCATGTAAGGGAATGGGACAACTTGCCACAGCCAACTCACCATAGCAAACTCACTGCGGCTAACTCGCCAAGGCCACTTGCCGCAGCCAACTCAACATGGGCAACTTGGCACAGAACAACTCACCATACCCAATTCACCACGAGACAACTCATTGTGGTTTAATTTAACAATTCTATTTAATTATTTAAAATAAAAAAAAAATATTTTAATTTTTGCCATTCACATTTCATTCTGTTCCTCCTTTTGCATCTTTCTTTAATGATTCTATTCTACCACTTTTTTGATATTAATGTAACTCTTGTCTCAGAGTGCATTGTCCTGTGGCGAGTTGGCCGTGGCAAGTTGGTCGTGACGAATTGTCATAGACTCCAATGTAATCAAAGACCTCTCTATTTTTTTATGTATGACACACACCTACAAAGGATCACATGATTGTAGCCACCATCTTGACATTTTTTGACTTCCTCTCTGAAGAGTACTCTCTCAGGTCTTGCTATATATATATAGGTGAAGAATTGTTTCTTATAGAGATGAATGAAGAATTCTGGGAATGTAAACTAAGAGTATCTACAATATTCTCAGAAAAACACTGGATGTGTAAAATTCATTCCAGCTGCCTGATAAACAAGCAGGCACCTGTATTAATCAGTGACACATAGGTAGTAATAGATGCTGTGGCAGATAATCACTTTAGTAAGAAAGGCAAAGACCTTGCTCCATACAGTGCAGGGGAAGGCTATAGTACAGTCAATAACATGTAGTGCATGTTATCAAGAAAACTGCATGGATAGACAGGATAAAGTGATTGACAACATAGTGCTAGATGAGGAGCCTCACAGATCGAATGGCAGTCAACATGCTACTGAGGAAATGCTGAGGATCTTTTGTCATACTAATAGTGTTTATGACATGGCTAGATTAAAGTTTATGGGATGTCTTGTTGCTGATGTTTCCATGCAGGAAGGGAAAAGCTGATGCTGCACAAACAGGATTATAATGGAAATGCGGAACATAAGAAGCATAAAAAATGGGAAAGCTTGACACAGTGAAATATGAAATGAATCAATTATACCTTGACATCTTAGGCATCAATTAATTGAAGTGGCCTGGAACGGGACACTTTTAGGCAAAAGATCGCACTGTTTACTATTCAGGGCACTGAAAAATAAAGAAAAAAATGAGGTTGCTTTTATTCAGAAAGGATTTAACAAAGACTATGTTCAATGCAATCAGTGAATGAATAATATCAATTAAACTTTATATATAAACTTTAGTATGATGAATATCCAACTTCAGGCTCTAAAAACTGATGCAGGAGGGGTTGGATGAATGATTTGTTTAATTATTTATTTCAATATAGAGACCATGTGACTCTAGAATGACTCTGGGCTGTTTATAGTAACAATAATAACAATTTAAAAATATCAATAAAGAGAAAAGAATGTGTATCCAAGTAAATATACTCAATTTAACCAAAAATGTCAGCAATAGGCTTCCACAATCTCCACAGACATTATGCACTGGAATATGGTTAGCACTATTTTGACACTAGATAAGGGTCAACAGAATTCAAGTGGGTTTGGACTCTTTGTTACTATGTCGAGATTCTAGGCTAATTTGTCTTTTGACTCCACCTCCAGGTTCTGCTACTTCTTTTCCTACAGTTGGAGGGAGAGACAAAAAAAGAACAATCAGCAACAAGATTAATGGACTTGATTTACTATAGCAGTGGGTGAAACAGGTGGGTGAAATGACAGGTGGTGCAGACCATCTTTTGTCTGTCTTCTTATCATCTTATATGTTTGGAAAAAGTTGACAATGACATAATGGTGCAAGAATTCTCTAGGTAAATTCATCTAAATGTACTTACTTTTTTTTGTTTTTCCCTATTCCTTCCATCAGAAAATGGCTAATCTAAATGTACTTACTGAAGACTTCACAAATCTTCACCTGGACCTTCCAAAGTATTAAAAGGTAGACTGTCTATGACCAATCCTGGAGATGTGATTGATTTTTCAACCAAAAACTGTCTACTATTGACCTCACCCCATTTCTAAGAGGGCTATAAGGGGCGTGCATGAGAGCACAAAAGTGCCTACCGTTCCTGTCCTATTGTTCCCTTCATCATATCAAATTGATATAGTTGATGCACATTTTTATACATATATGTATATTTTCTTCAAAATATGTTGTTTTATCTATAACAATTGTTTGTGTATTCTGTTGTGACAAAATAAATAAATAAATAAATTTCAATGCTAGAGCCAGTTTAATTACAATAATGTAAGGATGAGTATCTGTAAAGAGCTTCTATCCCTTAAATCCCCTCCTGGGAAACTGCATTGACTTCAGTAATAAGGTAAAGGTAAAGGTTCCCCTCTCACATATGTGCTAGTCATTCCCGACTCTAGGGGGCAGTGCTCATTTCTGTTTCAAAGCTGAAGATCCAGCGCTTTCTGAAGACGTCTCCGTGGTCATGTGGCCAGCATGACTAATACTGGCTCTTATACTATCTTATGCATATACTGTTTTGCCTACCTAATGAGAAGGAAGGACTCACTGGAGAACAGCCTAATCCTGGGAACAATTGAGGGCAAAAGTGTTTGATTCGGGCAATAATGAGGCAGGAGACCAGATGAGTGACAACAGCTCTTTAGTTTATAGTGAACCCAGCAGCGAACAACAGACAAACCCCTCTTTATATACAGTTCAGTCGGAGGCAACAGCCAATCAGCAACGTGCTATTTCCCGCTCCAATTTCCCTCCAAAACTCTTAAAGATACATTACACTCCTCCCCTCCCAGAAAACATTTTACCCCTATTTACATAAAATTAGCATCTTATTTCTCTACGTAGTCACGCAAGTAGACTGGGCATCTCCTAACTCTTTTGGACCTGCGCAATTCATTTTCTGGGAGTGAGTCGAGCTGACCGGAGGGACTGTTTGTTCCTCTCAGCTCCTCCTCTAGGCCATCCGGCCCTGGATTATTTGCAGAATCATCCCTGCTTCCTTCAGGATGGACCGGTTGGTGTTGCTAGACCTCATCGAACCCAGATAAGTCTCGCGTTTGCCCCGGGTTTGAGTCAGCTGTGAATTCAAACATTTGATAGTCAGGGCCTGTTTCTGGACTTTTGGTTGTTCTTTTTCTTAATTGGTCTATGTGGCGCTTCCAAACCCGGCCATCCTCTATCTCTACCCGATACGATTTGGGTCCGGTTATTTCAAGGACTGTCCCCTTTACCCAACTTGGGCCTTCTCCGTAATTGTGTGCCCATACTGGGCTTCCCACTGTCATTTCTCTTGTTTTACCGTTTGTCCCTTTATACCCGTCTGGGGTGTAGTTTGGGTTTAACCGGTCTAATGGGCACCTAAGCTTCCTGCCCATCAGTAGCTCTGCTGGGCTGCGGCCAGTTGCTACACAAGGGGTTCTGTGTTGTACTGCTAGGAAGGTGTCAATTTTTAATTGCCAATCGCCTGGCCTGATTCTTGACAATGCTTCCTTTGCACTCCGTACGAAACGTTCTGCAAGGCCGTTCGTCGCAGGGTGGAACGGCGCCGAGAGGACATGCCGGATGCCCTCTTCTGCCAAGTACCCCTCAAACAGTGTCGCTGTGAATTGAGGGCCGTTGTCGGAAACTAGGGTGTCGGGTAACCCGTGGGTTACAAATAGGCACCGCAGGGCTGAGATTACGGCCTCGGCTGTCATGGATCTCATAAGAATGATTTCCAGCCATTTGGAATATGCATCGACTACCACTAGGAATGTTTGCCCATGGAAGGGGCCGGCAAAATCGATGTGGATCCTAGACCATGGGCCCTGGGGTCTCTCCCACTCCCGAGTTGGGGCCGTTGGTGGTAGTGGTCTGGACTCCTGGCAGGCTTGGCATTTTCCTACCCTGTCACTAATCTCCGTGTCCATTAAGGGCCACCACACATAGCTCCTTGCTAAACCCTTCATTCTCACAATCCCAGGGTGGCCCTCGTGCAGGAGTTCCAAAACTTTTTTCCTCAATTTCTCCGGGATCACCACTCTATCCCCCCAGAGCAGACACCCTCCTTGAGCCGACAACTCCCCGCGTTTCTTTACATAATCCTTAAACCGCTCGCCCGGCGCAGCGGGCCATCCTCTTTGCACCCAACCAATTACAGTTCTTATTGTAATGTCCTTGTAAGAAGCCCGAGCCACCTCCTTGGAAGTGACTGGACCCGAGTCCAAAGAGTCAATTAGCAGGACGGGTGTGCCCGGAGTGGGGTCTTCGATAGTCTCTGGTAGTGGGCATCTGCTCAAAGCGTCTGCATGCTTTAACTCTTTTCCTGGCCGATGCAACAATTTGTAGGAATACGCAGCCAGAAAGATAGTCCATCGGGTCAGTCTAGGCGACAGTGCCACGGGCGTTGGGCGGTCGCCTGCCAACAGACCTAGTAGGGGTCTATGGTCTGTGACGATTTCGAAATCACGGCCAAATACATATTCATGGAACTTCTTTACTCCGGAAACTATGGCCAACGCTTCTCTATCTAGCTGACTATAGTTTCTTTCAGCCGATGACATTGTTCGGGAGTAAAATGCTATAGGGGCTTCTGTGCCGTTTGGTAACCGATGGCTGAGCACAGCCCCCACCCCGTAGGGAGATGCATCACAAACTAACACCAATGGCAGTGTGCCATTGTATTGAATTAGTAGGCTATTGCTAGTCAGAAGGTTTTTTACTGCTTTGAATGCCCTAGCTTCTGCCTTACCCCAAGACCACACAGCTGTCTTCGATAGTAATTTGTGTAGCGGTTCGGCTATGGTTGCCTTGTTTTTTAAAAATACCGCGTAAAAGTTGACCAGACCTAAGAACGCCTGTAACTCCGTTTTGTTTTGGGGAGCTGGGGCCTTCCTGATTGCCCTAACCTTGCTCTCAGTGGGGTGGATTCCTTCCTTGTCTATTCGATAGCCCAGGAATTCCACGGATCCTACCCCTATCTGGCATTTATTCAGTTTGACTTTTAGACCGGCGGACCGGAAAATGCCCAGAACTTTTCTCAACCGTACCCCTAATTCTTCTAGATTTTCGGCGGATACCAGTACGTCGTCAAAGTACGGTACCACCCCGAGGAGTCCCTGCAATAGCCGCTCCATTAGGTTCTGAAATAACCCTGGAGCCACACTAACCCCAAACTGTAACCGGGTGCATTTAAAAGCACCCCTGTGCGTTACGATCGTTTGTGCTTCGGCCGTGTTGCTATCTACGGGTAACTGCTGATAGGCTTGGGCCAAATCTAGCTTGGCGAAGACCTGGCCGTGCCCTAAAGAGTGCAGTAAGTGTTGTACTACTGGAACGGGGTAGGCACTCTTCTGCAACGCTTTATTAAGCGTTGCCTTGTAGTCAGCACAAATCCGGACCGACCCGTCCGGTTTGATCGGGGTGACTATAGGTGTCTCCCACTTTGCGTGGTCAACTGGCACTAGTATTCCCTGGCTTACTAGTTTGTCCAGTTCCCGGTCAATTTTGGGCTTCAGGGCGAACGGGACCCTCCTAGCCTTTAACCGGATCGGGGCAACCTGTGGGTCAAGGTTAAAGGAGATCGGGGTCCCCTCGTACTTGCCCAAACAGTCTTTGAAGACGTCCCCGAACTCCTTCATGAGTGCGTCCTTTAGGTCGACGTCGTTCCAAAAGACTCCGGTCACTCCCATGCCCAATGCCCGGAACCAGTCCAGTCCCAACAAGCTCGGCAAGGTTCCGTCGACCACGGTGATGGGCAGGGTCTTGTTGTGTTGTCCATACTTGACTTGGACGGACGTTACCCCTCGGACGGGGATGCGATTTCCTTGGTAATCTTGTACCCTTAGTTTCTGTGGTTGCAGCTTGCGCTTCGCGACGGCTGGCAAACGTTTCACGAGAGTGTCCCAGGACATGATCGTGATCGATGAACCGGTGTCCACTTCCATTCGGCACGGCACCCCTTCAATGTGCGTTTTAGTAAAAATCTTTTTTTCAAGGCGCGTGGCTGCTTGGCCTACTCTCACGGCAGTCTGATTAAGTTTCGCGCCTTTTTTGAATCGACCAATCACGGGCCTCTTCGTCGTTCCCACGCTCTGATTGGTCGGTTTGAATTTTTGGCGGGAAGGTTGGGGTGCTCGACAGGCCTGTGCTATGTGCCCCTTCCTTTCGCACCGCCGACAAGTCGCATCCTTAAATTTGCAGTCTTGTCGTTTGTGTTGTCCCCCGCAACTCGCGCATTCGTCCCGGTCGTCTTTCCTTGGCCTCCCGGTGTGGAAGACTTCTTCCTCTTCCTCGCCGTCCTCTTCGGCCTGGACTTCCTCATTGTGGACCGGGGTTGTTTTCGCCCCAGTCCCCTGCGCGATCGGTGTTTGCAGGGTTTCTGCCGCTTGGGTGGACATCTCGTGAGCCCTGGCCTCGTCCAAGGCGACGGCCAGTGTTAGGTTGCTTCTGGACAGCAGCCGCCGTCGCAATCGGATGTCTCTGACCCCGCAGATGAGTTGGTCGAGTAATGCGTCTTCCAAGTCTCGATATTCGCAATGGTTAGCGGCTTTTCTCAGCGCTGCCATGTATTCGCGAATCGATTCGCCCTCTCGTTGCATCCGTTGCCGCAATTCGAACCTTTGGACAAATTTTGAGGGCGTCGGTGCGTAGTGAGCCCGAAGGGCGGTCTGCAGGGTTTGCCACGGTACCGACTGTACCGGCGTTGGTTCCGAAAGCGACTCTGCGGTGTCGAAGACTTCCGAACCGCAGTGGCTTAGGAAGTATGCTCTCTTCCTGTTGTCAGAAACCCCCTGGAGTTCGTTTGCTTCGAGGAAACACTCGAAACGAGCCATGTATGACCCCCATTTTTCTTTGGCTGGGTCGAATGGCGCTGGCGGTGTATAGCTGGACATCGTTGCTATCCGCCCTTATTTTGCTGGGTTCGTTCCTGGCGCTCTTTTGCCTCGAAATCGCACCTTCGTCGCCAGTGTTTGATTCGGGCAATAACGAGGCAGGAGACCAGATGAGTGACAACAGCTCTTTAGTTTATAGTGAACCCAGCAGCGAACAACAGACAAACCCCTCTTTATATACAGTTCAGTCGGAGGCAACAGCCAATCAGCAATGTGCTATTTCCCGCTCCAATTTCCCTCCAAAACTCTTAAAGATACATTACAAAAAGAATATGGGGATGACAGAGAATTAGGTGGCTGGTTGGAGTCACTGAAGCAGTTGGCGTGAGCTTAAATGGACTCTTGGGGATGGTAGAGGACAGGAAGGCCTGGGGGGATATTGTTCATGGGGTCGCAATGGGTTGGACATGACTTTGCGACTAACAACAACAATACTGACTCTGAACCTCCCTTTGATTATGCCACCACATTTAATTTCTTACTACTTTGAAGTTGGGATCCCATGAAAATTATAATGTGAAGCCTTTTGTTAAATCATTAATTTCTTGTGATTTTCTGTATTTATTAGTAAACAACTTCAAAAATACAAAATGTGTCTGGCATGTAAACTTTAAAAATGCTTATTACAGTAAGCATATTATATACTTGTTTTCTTATGGGGATGATTTGATATCCCTGCATACAACTTTTCTTGGGTGGGAGTAGGTTTAACTAATGCAGTTCATTCTCCATGAACTTAATTTATTTTTTACAACCTTATGCAAACGTTGATTTATTGATTTATTTTTAATGAGACAACAGTTGTGCCTAAAGCATATGCTAAACATAACGAGGCATAACTTTGTAGTAGAGCTAAAGGAAAAAATCATTGCATTCTTCTTTTTTTCCCCAAAAGGTATCATAGTCCTAAAATTAATTTTTTCATTAACATACACAACATAAAACACTTTCTTCTTCTAATTTCTACAGATAAGACAGAGGAAGTTGAGACTATCATATAATATGTAAGTGAGCAAGGGGAAAGAATGCATTGTATTAAACTCAGGGAAGATTTTCTATGTAAAACCTTGCAATCTAAAATGAGGCTGGTGCTACTTAAAAGCATGGGAAACATATTTCTTCAAAAGTTAAATTGAACTTCTGAAGTTTTCTGTGAACCACTAGAAAAATGTGTGATTAGTAGGCAGTTAGCACTTTCACAGGGAAACAAAAACAATCCTTCTTCATTTCAAAAGGTTTATTTTATTTATTTAGTAAATGACCATATAACATTGAGTTCAGGAGGGTTGTAATTTACCTTCTTCATCAAACTCAATATAAGTGAAAAGCATGACTTCATTTTGCTTCCCAAGTTACCTTCTTCTGAATAGCAGTCATAAATGTGGTGGGCTAAGAATTTCTCTAGAGCAGTGATGGTGAACTTTTTTGGCACTGAGTGCTGAGAAGGTTGCGTGGAAATGGCACACACGTTCATTGGGGCTGCAATCCAGAAAAGCCAAACTTCCAGATTCTAGCGCGCATGCACACCTGATGATCAGCTGGCCAGCATGCATGCACAGGCCAGTTTTCAGCACTGCCATGTGCGTGAAGGGATCACGCTCTGGAAAAGCCAAACTTCTGGGTCCTGGCACGCATGCGTGTCCAATGATCAGCTGGCGGGCGTGCATGCACACACTGGTTTTCAGCATGTGAAGGTCAGCTGAATGTTGCACAGGTGTGCATGCCAGAAACCCAGAAGACAAACAGGCAAGGCCATGCATGCCGGGTGACATGGCTTCGCATGCTACTTTGGGCACACGTGCCATAGGTTCACCATCACAGGTCTAGCGTAAGGGGACATGAACATAAACAATCCTCAACGCTACATGGCTATAGACTCAATGAAATATTACCTGAGGGATTCATTTGCTGTAAGTAAGAACAAGATGAAGGATAGAAAACCTTTAATGGCCAAAACTTACACATAAGTGGATGGGGAGTAGGGAGGGCTGCAAAATATGAAATGTTTTCAAAGAGATAGATGGGGCAAAAATGTAGAGGCCACTGTTTGTTAAAAAAAAACAATACAAGAACAAGCCATGTGCAAGGAAATCATAGGAAACATGTGTTAAACGTTAACAATCACGATTGAAGGGATTCTGAAGGCTACAAAAAAGGGGGTAGGCAGTAGGTCAGACTAAGGATATTTGGCTCCAACTATGACTAACTAATCATATGTGCCTGAGATACCGACAGTCTGGTTAGGTATCATAACTATTTCTGATTGAAATATTCATCTTTCGTTTTTTCTCTTTTAAAACCCTGTGAGTTAATAACTACCGTTGCATCTCACGGTAGGCAATGCCAGTTTAGTAAAGTGTTATGTTAATCTCACATCATTCATCTTTATTTGTTGAGAAAGAACATTTTGTTTTTTCTCTAAACATACATAGATGTATGCAAGTCTAAAATCCCCCAGTCCTTTTACTCACTTTTTTCCTAACTTCCCCCCTACCCAACAGTTACAAGGAACACTTAATAGAAACATGATAGAAATATGATTCCTTAGGAATAATTTTTGCCAAACTTTATCAGTATTTAATATGTGATTTCAACATAGATTTGCATTATGGAATCCTGGTATTGGCTATTTTCTATTTTGGTAGTGCCTTTTTTATTATTAATTTATTTGTTTTATTTTATTACCCAATTCCATTTCAACAAGTCCATATTATAATGAAAGAAACTTGTTTCATTTAATCATTGTAGTAATCTAGTCATTACAAACTATTATGATCAGATATTACAAAAGCTTAGATCCTATCACTATGTACTGTATGTGTATCTGAAATTCTCCACCACCACCCCCATCTCTTACTTTACTTGGTATCTCATATGTTAATGCCCCATTTCTTGAACTGGAGAGATCCTGAAGCACCTGATACAAACACAGAGCTAGATCACTTCATTAGCTTAATTAGGAACTGATTGAACTACACACTTCTACTTTATTACTTATCCCAAAGTCAATGCGGTTTTGGAGAGTATTAATAAGCAAAATGGGTACTTTAAAACTTTCCTGACATGCTTATGAGTGCAAATAATTTGAGTGAGGGTTGTTTAGGACAGGAGTCTCCAACCTTGGTCCCTTTAAGACTTGTGGACTTCAATTCCCAGAGTTCCTCAGCCAGCTTTGCTGGCTGAGGGGCTCTGAGAGTTGAAGTCCACAAGTCTTAAAGGAACCAAGGTTGAAGACCCCTGGTTTAGGAGGTAGAATAGATGATTTTTGCCTCTGCAGTACTTAAAGCACCTAATTTGCCCTTGAAGCTCCTTCAATATCAAATTTAAAAATGAAAGGCCCATTCCTTCCACTGATGTCAGGAAGATGCCAGTTATATATTTTATGAGTATGAGTTCTTTCCTTTTTTTTTCATTTTAAGGAAAAACAAATATGGATTCCAGTTGCAAGAAAACTTTTTACCTCTGGTCTAGGATATCCCAGGAGGACATGATAAGATCATGCTGACAGTTTCTGCTTAGTTTACCATTGGTACCACTTATATAGATTCAGTACCTGCATACAATAATACCCCATCATGGCTACCGTAGATTGAACACTGTCTGTGAAAATGTGTGGCTTTTAAAATTTCTCCTGGTGACAGCTTTGCATCCACCAAACAAGCCTAAATGAATTAAGACTGAATTCACACATCTGTCTTATATACTTTGACAATTAATTTCCTTTATGGCCTTTAGCATGTTGGCACATTCTCAGCTGACAACTGCATCACAACATTTGGGAAATTGAACAATCAAAGCAAATCAAACAACTGTGTTCCAATTCAAATTGGAGAAGTGGAAATTAGGTCACTGTGGTTAAAAATGCAGGCTGAAACTAATACCCTTCATTCCAGAGTCATAGAAAACTTCAAGTATATGAGGACAATTTCAAGAAATATTTACATCAGAAAAAAAAGGCAAGGTGAGCCACTGTGTTTATCTACTACTTTCTTTTATTTAGAGGGCAACACAGGAATCATCATCATCATCATCATCATCATCATCATCATCATCATCTGGCATAAACCAGTGCAGTGTTTCCAGTGGTACTCGGCACACTGGGAGCTGTGCCTAAAGGCCTAGGCAAGCACTTAAAAGCAATTGGCGCTGACAAGATCACCATTGGTCAGCTGCAGAAGGCCACCTTACTGAGATCTGCTCGCATCACACAGTCCTAAACGCTTGGGAAGTGTTCGACTAGTGATCTGTAATACGAAATCCAGCATAGTTATCTTGTTTGCTGTGTATACTGTCATAATAATAATAATAATAATAATAATAATAATAATAATAATAATAATAATAATAATAATAATAATAATAATAATAATACTTTTTTGTGTGACTACCACGTTTTAAATATATTTCTAATGAAACACAGTATATCCTATAAGTAGGGAAAATCAGAAAACAAACAGCAAATATGCTTTAGGAAGATAGCTAGTCCTTAACTGTTAAAATGACCCTGCCTGAAACTAGTAAAATCTTATTCATCTGAGCCTGACAAATAGCCATGTTCTTCATGAAAATGTGGGGCCAACTGGCAATAGTATAGCCATAGGCAATGGCACTGACCATGCTATTAAAGACTCACTCACCTTCATAACCTTGAACATGTTTCCCATGAGTCTTTTGTTCATGATACCTGCAGGTCAAACTGTCCAATCCTTTTTAAAGTCAAAATTTAAAAGGGAATACAGGGAACCAGTGCAAAAATATTTCAGCTGCCTAAAATATCACATTCCATTGGCCTTCTTTATGGGTAGGAAGGATATTCCTCCATCCTAACTTCATGCAATTTTTGAATTAGAGAGAGGGATTTATTTGACTTATAATTAGCAAGTGGCATGGACTCAGAGATGTTTAAGATTAGCTTAATCTGATTAATAATTAAGGTATCCTAAGGATCCATCTCCCAACTGATGAGAGGGAAAAATGAAACATTGAAGAAGGAGATGTTAAGTATTTTGGGGCTAGGTTGCTGGCAGAACATATATTATATTATACATATAATATATCAGTATATATTGCTGGTCATATGAAAAGAAAGGCCAACATAAAGGGTTACACTACAAGGCTCAGTTATTTTTGTTTCATTTAATAATGGTATGCCTATTTAAACAGAATGTTATCAAACAATGTCTTCAGTTCAAGAGAGGAGATGTGTTATATCCCAAGTAAGTTGCCATGTATAACAAATGTTGCAGACTATTCTTCACTCTGGCCATTTCTATCAATAAATTTACTAATACAATTTTTCCACTTCATACATTTCACATTGCTTTTCTTTAATCTTTTTGTTTGTTCACAGCCTTTCTTCCAGGTCTTTATTTATATGTATAGTGCATTGTTTATTTGTCTGATTTTTGTTCTGCCTTTATTATTTGTTATAAATACCTTGAAGCAATGAATATAGCTAATATAGGTAGTCCTCGATTTATGACCACAATCTAGTCCACAATTTTGGTTGTTAAGTGAGACATTTGTTAAATGAGCTTGCTCCATTTTATGACTTTTCTTGTCACAGTTGTTAAGTGAATCACTGCAGGTGTTAACTTAATAACATGGCTGATAAGTGAATCTGGCTTCACCATTGACTTTGCATGTCAGAAGGTCACAAAACGGGATCATGTGATCCTGGGACACAGTAACAGTCAAAAAGTTTGAACCAGTTGCCAAATATCTGAATTTTGACCACATGATCATGGGGATGATGCAAAGGTTGCAACTGTGAAAAACGGTCATAAGTCACATTTTTCAGGGCCATTGTAACTTCGAACGGTCACTAAATGAACTGTTGTAAGTCAAGGACTACATTTATTCCTTTCTCCTCCTATTTTTCCCACAACAACCGTCCTTTGAAATGATGGAGAGAGAGTGACTGGCCCAAAGTTACCCAGCCATTTTTTTCATGCCTAAAGTGGGATTAGGATTCATGGACTAGAACTACATATATTCATCTAATTATCTAGCAACTTCACTGAACACTTCACACAACCTATGAAACATAGATCTTAAGAAAATTAATCCCTATAATGTATTATTGCGGTACAGTCCTCTATATTATTAGAGTTCGGTCTCTGTTAATGCATTCAGAAATAACTCATGACTTCTGTTACAGCACTATTAAATAGGCTTGCTTAAGATATTGCTGGATTCTGTGCTGTGATTCTTTTCCTTTCAGGATGTAACTTTTCAACTAGCTACCTCCACAAGTACATAGTATAAGGTGAGTGATTAAAAATAAGCATGAAATATGAACAAAAAAGTCCACAGCACAGATTTCCCTGGGTAATGAAATACATTACATGTATGTTAAAAATAAATAGTATACAACCTCAGACATTTGAAAAAGGAACCCTTATTTTTCTGATCAGTCACTGACTTTCCTTTGAATCCTCAGTTACACTAAGATTTTGGAAGGCAAAATTAATCTTTAAACAATCCTCAGCTAAGCAAGGCTGCTTAACTGAGAAATTAATGTCTGATTCCTAACTCTTACCTGATGGAAGTTTTCAATCTGAGACTGTCCTTTGAACTGAGCAAATATGAGAAAATTCTCAAAGGTGAAAAATTGAGTTTCTTCGGAATTCATGACTGAATTGACAGAATATTGATAAAGGAGTGAATACTGATGCACACCCATCTATTTAAAGATCCATAAATTTAAAGATTTGAAAAGAGTCAGTATCTTGCATCCTGCGCTTACTTAATGATTATAAAATTTGAATGCAGCTATAACATTTGACATCAGATTTTCTTAGTTAGAGAAGATCGTTTTTTAGATGATGATAATGACAATGATTGAAAAAGACGGGTAATTTCTTAATACAAGGTCTACAATTGCACATATATTCAAATTTAAAAAGCAATCAGATATCTATTTAATAAGGCTGTGTCATGCTGTAGACTCCAAAGTGATGTTTTGGAGTTTATGGAGGCATAAATAGTACTTCTGGCATTTTATAAAGAATTTATACATTTTCCAGAGTTCACCTGATTGTTTCAAGTGATTTCAGGAAACAATACAGCTGCATTGCATAGGCTAATATTACTGTATTTGTATATTGAATTCAATATGATTTATTAACATTTTGATAAATCTATTTATCTATTTAGGAAGCTATTTTACCCACCAATCAAAAGAAGTTCTAGGTGGGTTTCAAATACACTTGACTGATATAAACGTAATAGAATCTGGCAGGAAGTTGAAGAACAGGATCTTATCATCTCAATCTTTTAGAAATCATTTCTAGGAAACATGCCCTCCAACCTCACCCCAATTTAATCTTCTGAAGGACGGTTTCTCCTCCCGTAGAGAACTTGGGTAGATTATCTGAATTGTTTGAAGTCACAAAAGGTCACTGTTGTAACTCAAAAGAAATCCATTTTTTTTAATGAAGGTCAGAATCTCATGTGGAAACTCATCCATCTGTTGTAGCAATAATGCTGGTAATGTTAGAGACTTAAAAAAAACCCTATCAGAATTCTCTAAAGATGTTGTAATTTTTTTAAAAAAAATACCAGATTTCTTTTCTTTTTTTCCTCAGGATATCTATAATGACTAGGAAAGAAATGTAAAAATGAAGCAAGAGGGTTGAATTAAATAATGTTACATATACAACAACAACAACAACAACAACAACAACAACAACAACAACAACAATATTGTCTGCTATTAGAGATATTCCTATTTACTTTATTTGCCTTACATAACAATCATAGCAGATCTACCTTCTTATTTTCGGCCAGGGGAAGCCTATTATTTTCCTGTAAAACCTACAATTTTTTTCCACACAGGAAATCAATATTTTGAGTTGACAGTTTTTAATTTGCTACTTCTGGAGTGGTACTTAAATATGAGGGCTAATTATTATTCGATGGAGAAACATGACATTTTCTCTCATTTATGCCATTTCCTTTCTCCATAATAGGGTGCTCAAGTTTTTCTAGGTAGGAAGAAATTTTCCTAACAAATGCTAAATGTTAAAGGCACGTATACAAATAAATAGTGGAAAAAATAAATATTTCTTTCACTACTCCTTCTATTCCAAAAGAAATGTCATTTTATAACCTGAAAAATCCTGACCCAAAGGATCATTTCCAGAAGCAGTTTCAAAATCAGTTCACATACATCATAACTGGTGCTGGCAGCTAAAATTGAGTAATCAATGAGCTCTCCTGCTGATTAACACAATCAATTAAGCACAATCAAAAAACAAAAGAAGTTATTCAATCAACAGTGTCCCACCCAGAAACTCCTATCAATTTTATTCCCTTCCCTTGAAAGTACAATCCCACTTTTAAGTTCCATCTTCCAAACTCTCTGCTGTCTTCCTAATGTGCCATAAAGCCAGTGTTCTTAAAACTGAAACATCTGCTTGGTTTCATATCCTTTTATATTGGTTTCAGCTACTTTTTTTTCTCTCTTGGACAGTCTAATTGTGCTAATCTTGGTTGACAACTTTCTGGAGCCAGGTATTGACAAAATTAAAATGTTCAGACTTTTCATAGGTATCATCCTTCCAGATGGATTATCAATGTGCATTAGGCATTCTTAAGCAGTATAAAACTTTTTCTCAAAAATGTATTTTTGAGTGGTAATACTCATTTAATCTACTCAGTATACTGTATGTACCTTAGCTTTATAAATGTCTTCAAATTCAGATGAGCTTTATTTAGGTTTGGATCTAATGACCTTCCAAAAGCTGGGACCAAGGGAAGGTACTGAGACAGCCTGTTTGAATGGAGATTCTGCTGCTGTGAGGGTAGACAGTTGAAATGATAGTTCACATGGTGTTAGATTCGGGCAATAAAGAGGCAGGAGACCAGTGAGTGACAACAGCTCTTTATAGTGAACCCAGCAAAAGACATCTGGCAAAACCCCTCTTTATATACAGTTTTGGCTGAGGCTTCAACCAATCAGCAACGTGCTTGTTCCCGCCCAAATTTCCCTCCAAAACTTTAAAGATACATTACACATGGTATTGTCCTATTTGCTTTATATTTATCTTTAGCAGAAATTATCTCATTTTTTAGTAAAGAATTCTGGTTTTGCTGACTCTTATTATCTCCATTGATTAATACCAGATCAATCTGATTCTATTGCTTAAATATCATAAGTACATTTTCTTTAAGTAGTTCTTCTATATTTTGTCAATCATACAATTTTTTTAAGCCACTCAAAATCTTTTGGAGTGAACAACTAAATAGCAACAGCAGCAGTAGTAGTAGTAGTAATAGTCCCAGTGGTTATTCATTTGTGTGTGTGTGTTTGTGTATAATAACAGTAACAACAACATTTGTTTATCCCAGGTCCTTGGAAAGGACTTGATAGGTGGATAAAAATGCCTGATTTTTATTTTCATTTTTTTTCATATTTCCGAACCACCCATTTCCCTCAAAGGGTCTAAACATCTGACTGACTGTATGACCAGCCATAATAATAGTAATAAATGTAGCAACTGTAAAATTCAGCTGCACCTCCTACTTAGAGATAGTTCTGTCCTCACACAACTTCTACCATTGCCCTCTAATTTAATCTGGTAGTTTCTGACATGGACACAGAGTAGGTTGAGAAGAAGAAACAATAGATAAGAAAGGATTGGATCTAGATAGCAATAGCAATAGAAGTTAGACTTACAGTATATATTATTTCATAGTGCTCTGCAGCCCTCTATAAACAGTTTAAAGAGTTAGCATATTGCCCCCAACAATCTGGGTCCTCATTTTACTGACCTTGGAAGGATGGAAGGCTGAGTCAACCTTGAGGCCTATCAACATTGAACTCTTGGCAGTGGACATAGTGCCTATACCTGCTGTTGAAGTTCTTTCAGTCCACTCAGAAACTTAATTTTTTTGGGGTGTCTTTCCTTATTTTAAGGGTGGGTGACTTCACTTAGTTTCTCACTTTTCTAATTTTAAGACTCATTCAAGCCCATTTCCACATTAGGGAGCCATTTTGTCTGTAGTTCTCCAAAGGCATAACAACTTTTGCACAAATATTGGAAAAAGCATCAACTGTTGAAAGCAATCTAAGAAGTAATACATTTTAAAAAACTAATTAATATAACCATCATTTTCCACACTTTTCCAAGTATTTTGTCCACATTCTATCAATATAGACATATATTACAAAAGTCAGAAATGTGTAAATATTGGAGAACAAGAATGTTTCAGTTTTATAAAGTTTTAGGAAACATGACTTAGGTGATGTTAAGATGTTAACTGTACAAATTTCCCCTTCTTCCTATCAATTTATTATCCCTACCCCCAAAATTATGTGAAACAGCATAAAAGATTAATTGAGGTTTAATATTAATAGTTACAGTTTTGAAAATTGAACTGATGTATATAGCAATTGGTTCATCAGAAGTGGCAGGAGCAGAATTTGTGAAGACACATTGGGTGTCTAATTCAGTTTAGAACACTTAGGCTTGTTTGGGTTTTTTTCTGTACTTATTGCCTCTCAGTTGTGATTGTCATTTCAGCCCTGTCCATGCTAATGGATTCTACACAATGTCACAATATGTGACAGTTAATTTATGACGTGGAATGAAATTTTCTATTTCTGGGATTTATTCTTCTGAAGTCCATATAGTCTTTAGATTGATTTACATTTGTGAAAGCTACATGAAAGACAAATAGGGATTATGAAAATGATTAACAGGACAGAAAAATACAAAATGAATAAAACCGATGACAGGCATCTCATAAAATTACACTTCAGTAATCATCACTACTGTAAAACAGGAAGGGAAGTGCTAAATTTTTATATCCCAGACATATGCACTTCTTCAGATTCCACAAAGCATCTTTAGTCACTGTTATTCTTATCAAAGACAACCACTCTGATGTTGCGGTTAAGGAAACCAGGAGACTGTAAGTTCTAGTCTCACCTTAGGCACAAAGCTAGCTGGGTGACCTTGGACCAGTTACTTTCTCTTAGTTCTACAAAGATAATGGCAAAACATTTCTGAAAAGCCTTGCCAGGAAAACTGTATAGACTTGTCCAGATTTTTTTCTGAAAATCAGACACAATTGTACAGATGGAACAATGAAATAAATCTTACCAAAACATTTGCCATATCCCAAGTGGAAAAGAAGGGGGCAGTTATCAGTTAATAGAAATGAAAATTGACAGTCTACATACCTGACTCTCTTGCAATGCTGATTCAGTTATAGTGAAAAATGCTATTATTACCATGTCCTCTTAGTTTAGCAGACTGATTTTTAAGGATATTTTCTATTTCTTTTTGTCCTTGACGAATAGATTAATAATAATATAAGTCACTTTTAGCTTCCCCACATTTTGTTCTGACTAACATTTTGTATTCTAAAGATCTGTGCATAATTGGATGGAATGGATCTAAGAAAAGTAGGGAACCCCTTTCACTCCACACAAATATTTCCTTCGCTCCATTTTGTTCATTCTTTCAGCAGAAAATACATTGTCAATATTATGAACTTCCTGAACAAGCTAGTTATTTAAATATTTTGTAATGATATGTATGAAAGACCTTGAGACATGGGGTGAACAGACACTGTCAAGGGAACAGTCAGAGAAGAGACAGCATAACTGACAGCTAGATGGTGCAAGGAAATTACCCTCCCTAGTGTCTTGGGCAGTAAAGGATGTGAGTGGGTAGGGGAAACAATTTAACTTTCACACTTGCAAGACTCTGTCAGTGTAGCTTTACAATAAAGTAGAAGTAGTTTAACAGGTTGTGATTATTATATGGCAGGCTGTCCAACTCATGGCCCGGATGCAACATGCACTGACCATGCCCATGCTCAGTTTAGTAAAGGAGGAAAGATCAGGATATGTCTGTGATGCCACCCTGATGACATAAATTTGACACCCCTGTTATATGGTTTACCCTTCAGGGCCAACACCTTCATAGAAAGTAGTAGCACATACCTTATCTTGGTTGATCTTGAAAAAGCTAAGCAGAAAATCCCAGGCTCTAAGACTAGAAACTGAAAGAAAACAGGAGAAGTCAGTATCAAACCCCTTTCCTATTGTTGCCAAGAAGATCAGATAGTCATTTTTCACAGAGAAATCAAGAGCTGAGCTGGTCTTCAGAGAGATTTATCTTACATTCATTCATACCTCTATTCCACAACAAGCAGCAAAAGGTAGAGCAACCAGTTATGTAGTAGACTTTTCAGGATTCCTAAAAACTAAACAAATTCCTTACTATTCATAGTTCATAGAACATAGGGCTGGAAGAGATTTCAGAGGTCTTTGTACCAGAAGTGTTTCCTTTCATAGAAATAGTGTTTCCTTTTGTAGAAATACACTAATATCAGCACTTACTGCACTGGAATAATAGACATAAAATTTTTTGCCAACTTCATGATGGCTAAATAAGTTATTTTAGAATTACCACTGGGAATGGGTTAGACCCAAGGTCACTCATGGGTTAATCTGATCTGAAATTTTAGTTCAATATTTCTATATATAACTGAATATCCAGTGGCTTATGGAATGCTTGGAATGGTTCTGTGAAATCTTTTATTAGGTGAAAATGAGAACCTTTTCTATTATCCTTGATATGTCTTTATTTCTATATTGAAATTGTATTTAGTTATGGATCAGTGACCAGCGAAAAAGCTACAACAATAAAAAACAGCAGATAAAAACAGGCTCAAATGCAATAAGAGCAATAAAACCACCACATAGGCCTACTAGTTAAAATTTACAAGTATAAGAGAAAGCAAAAAACAAAATAGGACAAAATAGGACAAAACAAAACAAAAGATAAAATGAAAATGAGATAAAAGGATAACAAGACTATGCAGTGACATCATCCCAAGATTAAGATCCTTAAGCCTTCTTATGATAACAGCTGCCAATAAAAAATTGGAATTCTGTTTGTAATTTCAGGGTTCCAGTTTGGGAACAGAAAACAAACAACAATTCTGTTTTTGGAAATTAGACCTCTTCTAAGGGTCGTACAGGCATACCAAATTCTCCTAGAAAGAAGAGTGAAGTAATATTTGCACCAAGTCTCAAGTTTATTTTGACTATGGGAACAATTTCTCTGTATGGGGTTTTATGAAACTTCCTTTCCAATACTACTGAGGATAAAACATTAAAGTGGCCCCCTCTACTATGTGCTGAGCAATCCAGATTTGAACAGTTTGTAGACTTAAAAGGTTTGTAGAAAGGAAGTCTTTAGCATTCAAGTCTGTCTGACACACTGTATCAAAGATGCTTTGGTGAGTCACAGCTTTCAATATATTCTATATTTCAATACCACTGCTATTTATTGTAGTGTTAGGAGTAAGAATTGCTTGCTCCATGGGATATTATTATGATGCATCTGGCAATTAGCACAGTATATAAAAACCAATAAATAACAGATTTAAAATAATTGCATACATGTATTTTAAATAAACTTAATATGTATGTTGTCAAAAAAGGGGAATATATACATAAAATATAGCAGGACTGCCAGCATTTATAAAATGCCTATAAATATTTATAATTACCAAGATGAGAATCATGTTACTAGTAAAGGTTGACAATCATCAATTTTGACTAGGGTTATCAATATGAATCTGTCAATTTCACCATTTACTGAATTCTATAGATTCATTACAGGTAATCCTCAGTATACGAGTATTCCCTTAGTGAATGTTTGAAGTTACAGAATCAGTGCCCCCTGGCATTTCTGAACAAGGCCCAAAACTATGAATCTTGCAGCACCACAGCAATTGTTCACCCTTACGAACAACCCCAGAGGCTCTGCAACATTAGTCCTGCACCTTCATGCACTCAGAAGCCCTGTTCGGCCATCCAGAGCCTCACTAAGCACCTTGTTGGTTGAAATGGAGCTTCTGAGGGATGGATTCAGCCCTCAGAAGCCCCACTTGGCTGTCCAGAGACTTCTCCCGGCCCATTGCAGGCTGAAATGGAGCCTCTGGAAGCTGAATGTGGCCCTCCGAAGTTCTGTTTGGCCCTCCCTGGGCCTCCCTTGGCTCATTACAGCTGAAATGGAGCTTCATGAATGTGGCCAAAGTCACATTCAAAAATCCAAATGATTGGCAAAAGACACACTTCGCTGTGAAATACCTCATATAGACATAGAGACATTGTGCCTTTCTTACCCAGTCCCTAATTTAATTCTAATCTAGATCTGCTTGAAAAGAAACAATCAGAAGAGACACTTCTGATTCACATGGCACAGTTAAACTATGGCTTTCTCTATCACAGCAATAATAATGGCCAATCACTTAGAGGGACTCTAAGCAATTTCAGTGATGTCAAAGTTCTTAGTAATTGATAATTATGATTATTATATTGCAATTTTGGTCAGATAATTAGCAGAGATATGAAGAATAAGAGGAGTTGATATTTTGAGATTATATTAATGGCATCGGTGAACTAACAATTTCATTTTTTGCCGTTATTGTATTAATGTCTTTCTTGTAGGCTTGTATTGTATATATAATATTCTTAAAGTCTTTAACATTTTCCAATTGCATCTAAATTGTTTAATAACATTGTTCCCAATTAGTTTAGCAATATCAAATCAAATTCTATTATGGTCATAGATCAGCATAAATCAGTTCAGCAATATACTTGTATTCTTTATAATAGATACCAGGCATACCTTAGAACTAAGTGAAGTCATCTTTCCTTGGTCATTTCCATGGCTATTTTTCCCTAGGTACACCCATTTAAGAACATTAGAACAGTGCTGATTGATTAAAGCCTATATTATTTTTGCATTTTATTCTTGCAATAGCCAAACAGATGCATCTAGGAAACTACCAGGAAAATATGCAATTGTATTGTTTCTCTCCAATTGAAACTTGGAGATATCCATACATAATATCAAATCTGTAATAGCCAATCATGGAAATCTAACTACTCTAAATATTCTATTTTTTTGAAAGCCGTCCAAGTTAGTTACCATAACTATGTGCAGGACTAAAGAACCTCATAGGTAAATAATGAGCTGTAAGTGTTTTGTTTTTTTCCTGTTTAAAAATCTCCTTAACAATCAATTTTATTAGGTGACCCCTTTAATTATTATGTCGACCATTTTCCAGGGACATCCATTAAAATAAAATTTCCCAGACCTTCCATTTTAAAAAATTGGTCACACACACACACACACACACACACACACACACACCTACCTAAGAAAATTCAGGCAATTTTTATTTGTCTGGGTTCTATAAAAATTCTTGGATGGATTCCAGTAGGATTTAATGACTTGCTTTAGTAATTTAAATTTCATCCCCAAACATTCAGTATAGGCTCATATTAGGATAAATTTCTGACAATGAGAACAATTAATCAGTGAAACACCTGCCTCCAGAGGTTTTGAGTGTTCTATCACTGAGAGGAAGAGACTGGACAGCCTTTTGTCTGGAATGTATAAGTTATCCTGCTTGAGAAGAGGGTTGGACTGGACTAGAACGCCTCCAAGGTCTTTTCCAACCTTATTATTCTGTGTACTATGAAGGTAACGGATGGATTATACCCCAAGGTTCTGAAGGAACTGGCAGACGAAATCTCAGAACCACTGAACTATATCTTTCAAAGATCCTGGAGCACAGGGGAGCTGCCAGAGGATTGGAAAAGAGCTAATGTACTTCCCATCTTCAAAAAAGGAAAAAAAAGAGATCCAGGAAATTACAGACCTATCAGTCTGACCTCAATACCAGGGAAGATTCTGGAAAAGATAATCAAGCAACGAATTACCAAATACCTAGAAGCAAACAAAGTAGTAACCAAAAGCCAACATGGGTTTGTCAAAAACAGATCATGCCAGACTAATCTCATTGAATTCTTTGACAAAGTGACAAAATTAGTGGACCAGAGGAATGCTGTCAATATAATTTACTTGGACTTCAGTAAAGAATTTGATAAAATAGACCATAACCTACTACTAGATAATGTAGAAAAATGTGGGTTAGATTGTTAGATGGATTCGTAACTGGCTGACCAACCACACTCAGCAAATAGTCCTCAATGGAACTACATCCACATGGAGGGAAGTATGCAGTGGAGTACCCCAAGGCTCTGTTTTAGGCCCAGTACTCTTCAACATCTTCATCAATGACTTGGACAAAGGGATAGATTTGCAGATGACACCAAGCTGTCAGGAATAGCCAACACTCCAGAAGATAGGCTCAGGATACAGAAGGATCTTGACAGACTTGAACATTGGGTGGTAACTAACAAAATGAAATTCAACGGTGAAAAAAGTAAGGTTCTACATTTAGGCAAAAAAATAATAATAATAATGCACAGGTACTGTATATGTGGTACTTTGCTCAATAGTAGTAACTGTGAGAGGGATCTTGGAGTCCTAGTGGACAACCATTTAGATATGAGCCAGCAGTGTGCAGCAGCTGCCAAAAAAGCCAACACAGTTCTGGGCTGCATAAACAGTGGGATAGAATCAAGATCACATGAACTGTTAATACCACTTTATAATGCCTTGGTAAGGCCACACTTGGAATATTGCATTCAGTTTTGGTTGCCACAATGTAAAAATGATGTTGAGACTCTAGAAAGAGTGCAGAGAAGAAGAACAAAGATGATTAGAGGACTGGAGGCTAAAACATATGAAGAATGGTTGGAGGAACTCGGTATGTCTACTTTAATGAAAATAGGACTAGGGAAGACATGATAGCAGTGTTCCAATATCTCAGGGGTTGCCACAAGTCTGAAATGGTGTAGGGCTTCCTGCCTGGGCAGGGGGTTGGACTAGAAGACCTCCAAGGTCCCTTCCAACTCTGTTGTTATGTTATGTTATGTTATGTTATGTTATGTTATGTTATGTTATGTTATGTTATGTTATGTTATGTTATGTTATGTTATGTTATGTTATGTTATGTTATGTTATGTTATGTTATGTTATGTTATGTAACTGGTTGATTATGGCTATATGATGGCTGAAGATAAGCTCAATGAACTAAGAACAGAATTATTGATAAGACTGTAGGAAGTAGTCCTATTCTAGGCATGAAAGCCAGCTGGGTGACTTTGTGCCTGTCACTTCTCCAGCCCAACTCACTTCACAGGGTTATTGTGGGGAAAATAGGAGGATAAAGGAATATTTGGTATGTTCAGTGTTGTGGTCCGCCAGCAGCCTGAGGAGCTGGCAGTGGAATCTGACAGTGAAGAGGCTGGGTAGGAACATGGGCCTGTCCTGGAGTCTAGGGAAAGCTTGGACAAAGCCTCTGACTCTGAGGCAGAGAGGGGCCAGGGCCATCTGGGTGTGATACGTGGTCTCCAGAGTCCCCAGAGTCAGACAGCAGAGAGGCAGAGGAACAGGAGGAGCTTGTTCCTAGTTCACGCATGCCAAGAGCTGCCAGAAGGCAAGAGCAACTAAAGCAAAAGGGACAACTCAGGAATAAGGCCAGGAGATGATTGGCCCCTCCCATAAAACTTAAAAGAGAAACAAAGGCATTTGGGCCTTGTGCAGAAAGCAATGTTGCTAACTCTGTTTCCAATCGGCATCTCTTGTTTGTTTCTGAATTCCGTGGCACTTTGCCAAGTAAGGTCTTTGGAAGGGTATTAAAGAAGATAAAGGTTGGTGATTATCCCAAAGGATTTTTTCTGAAGGACTTTTTTTGCAACTAATTGGGGCTCAGCTGGCAATGAACATAATTCTCAGCTGTTACAAATAAATAGTTTTTTGGGACTAATTGTATATTGTAATGACTCTGTAAGTGTAGGTCACAACATTCACTGCCTTGTGTTCTTTTAAATCTTTTTTTAAAAGTATAGTACACATAGGCTTAGTGATAAGAAGTTAAGAAAGGTAAGTTGTTACCTTTATATAATAAAACACAGAGAAGATAACAATGGTCTCTTGTTAGTGGTCTGCGCCACTTCCCAGACTAAACCTCTTTCACTAACTTAGAATCCTTCATTCTACAACTTTGTGAACAATAAAGAAGTGGATATGAACAATAGTGCCAAGAGACATTACTCCTAAATAATTTTTATTTATTTTTTTAAATAAAATCTTTTTTTAACAAACATACAAACAAACAATACATCCTTAATCAATCAGTGTTTCATCTGAGTGCATATTTTGTCTTCTACTCCCTCCTCCATCATTTTCATATTATATTTCTATCATACCTTTATACTTTCATTTAGATTGTTACATCATTCTTTCCAAACTTCTTGTTTATATTAATTCATCAATTATCTAAATTTATATATATGTCTCTTCTCTAACCATTGATATAATTGCCCCCATACTTTAAAATACTCAAATTCTTCCTTTTCTTTAATTCCAATATTAATCTATTCATTTCTGCACATTCCAATATTTTCCTAATTACTTCTCCCTCTAAAGGGATAATTTTTATTTTTTGAATGGACTTGAAAGCACTCACCCAGAAGTGGTAATGAGTCAAATATAATAAAATATAATAAAATATAATAAAATATAATAAAATACCTGTGATGTGCAGCAGAGGAAGGAAAGTACCATTACAATATTTTTTAAAAATCTGCAAGGAATTGTGACATATAGCAGTTTTATAGTTAGCTATGAAAACAACAAATATTACAATATTGATATTAATATTCATTGCTTAACTGCCCCAATTACTCCTCTTTAAATTATTAAGCTTCATTTATGAAATTAGAGCACATTCCTTTTGACATTATTCTGAACTCTAACTCCAAACAGTTTGCATTCAATACCCATATTTGTTTCTGTGTGACAGAATGACCTAGTTAAATTTTTTAAAGTTTGGAATTGGGAAATTAATATTGTTCCATTATATAATCATTAATCCAGTTTACATACTCTGTCTGCAGTGGTGGGTTTCAATTTTTTTACTACTGGTTCTGTGGGCATAGCTTGGTGGGTGTGGCATGGCTTGGTGGGCATGGCAGGGAAAGGATACTGTAAAATCTCCATTTCCTCCCAATCAGCTGGGACTTGGGAGGCAAAGAATAGATGGGGGTGTGGCCAGTCAGGATTTTTACTACCAGTTCTCCTAACTACTCAAAAATTCTGCTACGGAGACGACTTCCGGTATCCAGTGGCAACGGACGTCTGGAAGGTTTCTCCTGCCTCCAGCGCCCGAATCCGGCCGCCGCCGAGGCCCTCAGGGGCCAGGTGTTCCGAAAAGGACACCTGCCGTACGGACGGCTCGCCAGGGGTCTCCCAGCCGACATACAGGACTGTGGGGACCGATGCTGGCGCGTCCTAGGCTTGGCGGGGTTCGGAGGCCACAGGCCGCGGCCATTATTTTGGTCGCCGCTTGCCGCTGTGCCCGTGACACCGGGCATTGGATTTATAACTGCAGCAGCCTGGTGGTAAACAGGGCACGGAGAAGAATTGAGGAGGAGAAGGAAGGAATATCGGTAACGTGGTGGAGTGCTCCGGAGTGCGGGGGTTTTCTCCCCTGCGGTTGGAAGGAGCACGAGTTATTCTGGAGAGAGGAGAACTTAAAATAAGAAGATTACCGGTTTTGTGGAGCTCTGGAGAGAAGAGGTGATGGAGAAATTTAGGAGGGAAGGTTTGAGGCCCCCTCCTTCTGGGGAACAGTGGTGGCGCCCAGCTTCCGCCTTCACTATGAGAATTTTGATGACATCACTTCCTTCGGTTTCCTGGTTGACTAACTGTACTCTGGACTCGTTGCTCCTGTGAGTGCCCCTGGTGGATCCGGAGGAAATTACAAGGATACTGTGCTTGCCTGAGGATTTTGATTCTTTTTTTTCAAATGGCAAAGGTCAGAGACCAACTGCTGGAGAGATGGAGAGAATTCTGGAAAAGTTATCCAATATGGACAAGAAACTGGATGATTTGCAAAGAGGCCAAACGGAAATAAGAGAAGAAATTGTGACTATCCAAAAGGATTTAAAGGATACTCAACAAGTCTCAGCAGAAAACAAGCAGAAAGTGGAAGGTCTGGAGGGTGAAATGCGGGCAGTGCAGAAAAGAGAGGAGACGACAGGCAATGCTGTGCTTGGACTACAGATGGATAAAATGTCTTATTTCCTTAGGTTTCAAAATTTGGAAGAAGTGGACCAAGAAGACTTGAGAGATGTTGTGACTAAATTGTTGGGAGAATTTCTTGGGAGAAGTGTTGATTTCATGAATTGGGATGTGGATCGAGTTTATAGAGTTAATTGCAATATGCACGCACGCATGCAGTTCCCAGAGAGGTTCATGTCAAATTTGTGAGAAGAGGCGAGAGATGAAATTCTTAGAAAACATAGGAGTGGGGCACTGATTTACAGGGGCAGGAGATAGCCATTCTGAGGCAGATTCCCAGACAGGTGCGTGAAAAAGAAAGAAATATTATTTTTGTCAAGCAAATTGTACCAGAAGGGAGTGGGCTTCAGATGGCTGATGCCAGAGGATTGATGATTTTCCGGGAGGGCATTACGAAAAAATCAGTACAATTGCGGAGGCTACGGCCTATGTGGAGGAACACAAAGCCTTCCTGGAATCAGATGACCCAGGAATTGAAGAAGGGGAGGTTATAGATCATGGGGCTGAAGCGGCTGCCGCTGTTGCGGCCCTGGAGTTGGGTCAGGCTGAACCCAGAGTTCTGAGATCCAAAACTAGGAAGTGATAAAGATATTTGGGATTGTGTTGGTTTTCCTTATTCTCTTTTGTACGATATTCTGTTTATTCTTGACTCTTCTTTATTACGTATTTAAAATTTGCAAACTTTGCTACTTCGTGTCACCTGCTTGCCTTATGGCTGTTGTATGTGTTAAAAAATTTGAGTAAAATTCTTATTTTAGATAAGAAAAATGAAAATTTACCATACCTGATATGTATTTGTATAAACCTTTTTTGACTAATAAAAACTTTTTGAACAAAAAAAAAAAAAAAATTCTGCTACCGGTTCTCCAGAACTGATCAGAACCTGCTAAAACCCACCTCTACCTGTCTGAGTTCTTTCTCACCACTGAAGGACTGAACATCCTGTAATTGTACTAAATATATGTTGTGCTTTTCAGTAGAAAAATCATTTATTCAGTAACATTAAAGTCAATTTTAGTTTAACAGTAGATCGTGGCAAAGTGACTCATGCCAGTATTTAGCAGGCTTCTTGTCTTCAGAAGTGTTCCCAATGGATAGCTCAAGGAGATGAAAACAATCCACTTTCATCCATGAAAGCTTTTTTACCTTCTCTTCCACTTTCCTGGCAGGTTTCAAAGAGATTGGTGTGTCTGTATGTGAGTATTTAATGCTGTAGCTGGGAAGAGAGGAAAAGAAATAGCTACTCAGCAATCTACCTTCAGGACATTGTTTTACATCAGTTCTTTCTAAGGTTTGGGAACCTGTCAAACCTTTAACAGTGGAGCACAACCAGGGAATCAAGATTAATATAAAATATGATTATATTTAATTTTGAGGAACAAGGTCTAGGATACAGAATCTTAGAAACTGAATAAGCAAAACTCTTTCCCTCGTGCTTGAGTGAATTCATTAAGAAGTTGCCTTGGTGAACCTCTTTCTCAAAATGCAAACCTGAAAAGCTGACCTTGAAACATCCATCTGCTCTTCACTAGTGAGGTTCTGAATTTGCCCACCTATCCCCCCAGGTTAAAAATTTTCTTGTACAGAAATTTTCTTTAGGTCTTTTTAAGGAGTAGAAATTGAGAAATGTATGCATGCCTATGTACAATGGAGACACAGATAGTGCCAATGTCTTAAATATTCTTGACAAATGTTTGGTATTCTCTGCTTACTTGTGAATGAAAAAAGACACTTAATTTCCAATCTAGAATGTATGAACTTTAGCATTGTATGGAATCTAAAAGCAATTCACCTGTGGAATTTATTTTAATTCCCTGTTAGAATTTGACCTCCAATATGCTGACATATTTTTTCTAACTCCTAGAAGAGTCTTTTTCAGGGTCTTATTTTTCAGGGGGGGAAATAAAATAAAATTGTTTTTATTGATACACATTTGTGGGCTTACTTTCCTGTTCAGATACAGAGGAGGGCAAACATGATTGAGAATAGTCAGAACAAAGTAAGAGCAATATTACAAACAGGATTGCTTTATTTTGGATAGAACATCAAGTCTGAATTTTGTCACTTCATTTTAAACATTCTGAAGGTCTGACTTTCTGAAAGCTTATTATAAAGTGATAGTTGACTTTAGTTTTTTTGGGGGGGGGGCACTTAATAGAGTGGTTTCATGCTGTTCATCTTCTGAAACTTCTCAGTTAGAAGTTCCTTCTCCCAGTTGGTACTGAATTCACACCTGGGACTTTCTAATTCCTCTGATGAACACAGTGCTTGACATTCCGTTGATGTTATCAGTCACCAGCACATACAGAAACTGAGGGGTTTCATACTGAAACGTTTATTTCAGGAAAATAGCAATGTCTTTCTAACTGCGGAAAGACTGTAAATAGGATTTGGCTGAAGCAACTGTTGTGTGTAAAATTAGCATAGATTAAAATGCACATCCAAACATAGGGATGGTAAGTTTATTTATTGCACTGAGCTTTTCTGTATCTACATAATGGGAAACAAAAAGGGTAGAATATATGAAGGCAGAAATTTCTTCCTTTTTATATTTTGCAAATGAACTATTGCCCATGCATGAGCAATCTTAACTTTTATCAAGGAACTGAAGTATTCGATAAAAGTAAAAAAAAAATAGCTATTAAAATGAGCAAATTTCTCTTTCCAGAATGAATTCCTTAGGTGAGAATTATACCAGGGGTCTCCAACCTTGTCAACTTTAAGCCAGGTGGACTTCAACTCCCACAATTCCCCAGCTGGCTGGCTGGGGAATTCTGGGAGTTGAAGTCCTCCAGGCTTAAAGTTGACAAGGTTGGAGACCCCAGATTATACAATTCAGCAATAAGGTGAGAAACATAACATACAGAGCTAAGAAAAAATAAATAAATCAATGAAATACATTTATTTCAATGTATAGCCACCAGTTTAATTTACAGAGGAGTGATTATCCAAAGAGGAAGTGCCATGAGAAAGGAGGCTTGTTTTTTGGGTGCTGCCAGATGGACACTACTTGATAGACAGGAGCGATAGCATTGTTCACATTTCTGATGGAGTGAATAAATACAATTGGGAAGAGGTGGTTTCTCAAATAACGTAGCTCCATGTCATGAAAGGCTTAACTTAGTAGCAACTCAAATCAGATCCATCCAGAAACCCAGTGGCAACCTATGCAATTACCAGAGAAGAAGGGTTACATGTGCCAGTCAAGCATTACTGCCTATAATGCTTCATTTTCCATTAGTTGCTGCTTTGAGATATTCTTCAAGGGCAGCCTCATATAAAATACATTGGAATAATCCATCTGGGACATGACTAAGGCATGAGGGACTATGGCAGAGCCTCTTTCTTGTGCAATTGGCACACAACATGAAGTTGTGCAAAATTATCCTGGCCACGGTAGCCTCCTACTCTTCAACTAGAAGCCATGAGTCCAGGATGATCCCTAAATTGTGCAGAGGTTATGTCAGGGAGGTAAAACTCTGCTCTGAGCTACATATGGAAAATTCCCAGAACCCAAAGCCCTAAAACCAGAAGCAGACTTGCTAAGGTTGAGTTGAAGCCTATTCTTCTTCATCCAGACCCCTACCACCTGCAGATATAACCTCCTTGTCATTGTTTGGTTGGTAGCAGAGGTGGTGTTCAGCAGGTTCTGACCAGTTCTAGAGAACCGGTAGTGGAAATTTGGAGTAGTTCGGAGAACCGGTAAATACCACCTCTGACTGGCCCCTCCCCATCTATTCTCTGCCTCCCGAGTCCAAGCTGATGGGAGAAAATGGGAATTTTATAATATCCTTCCCTTGGAGTGGGGTGGGAATGGAGATTTTACAGTATCCTTCTCCTGCCATGCCCACCAAGCCACACCCACAGAACATAGTAAAATTTTTTGAATCCCACCGCTGGTTTGTAGCAAAGGTGGGTATTCAGCAGGTTCTGACCAGTTCTGGAGAACCAGTAGCGGAAATTTGGAGTAGTTCGGAGAACCGGTAAATACCATCTCTGACTGGCCCCATCCGCATCTATTCTCTGGCTCCCAAGTCCCAGCTGATCGGAGGAAATGAGGATTTTGCAGTATCTTTCCCTTGCTATGTCCACCAAGCCATGCCGCACCCACCAATTCACAACCACAGAACTAGTAATAAATTTTTTTTGAATCCCATCACTGGTTGGTAGATATATAAATCTAGATATAATTTATACTTCACTCCATTAAATGACTACACCCAGAGGCTTCATATACCTAGATGTCAAACAGTCATGTAAGGGAAGCAACACTATTCATTTTTTTAAAAAAGACATCTTTTTGTAAAGCTGCTGAGGAACCTCAAAACACCAACTCTCTGCATTAAAACCACTGCATTTTTATTGTTATAAGCTCCATAACATACAATATAAGTAAGCTTTATTGTTAGATTCACCCAATCTTCTGTGTGATGTCTACTTCACAAGCCATTTTGAGCTGCTTTCCTTGAGGAAAGAATAAAGCCAATGAATGATATATCACTTGATCTTTTCTCATATAGCATCTTAATCTCCATATAATATAATAAATATACTTTGGGTGTTGAAAGCCCAAAATCTGATGGCTGGCAGAAATAATTCTTGTTGGATAGCAACCTGCAGTTGCTACAGGAAATGCTAGTTTGAATGATCAATGATCTGATTTAGTAAAAAATCTTGTAAATTCAGAAAGTGAATGTCGTATTGTGTGAAGTTATTGTTCCATTGTTGCTGAGTGTGCATTGTTTTTTGTTTTTTTTTAAAGTTTTATTTTGACATTCTTATCCAATAACATATCCAATAACATATTTAATGTACCCTCATATACAATTAATCGGGTTTGCCCGGTCACCACCCCCTTCCTTTTCCTTTTACTCTCCTTCTTTACCTTCTTCTACTTTCCATAACCATCCTCCCCCTCTCTTATCTACATCCTCTCCTCTTTCCTCCCTACTCCTTTCTTCTCCCTCTTCCCCTCTTCCTTCCTTCCTTTCCTCCTCCTCCTCTTCTCTTTCCTCCTTCTCTCTTCTACTCCTTCTTTCCCTTCATTCTAAAGTAGTAACCAGGCAGGTCCGATCTTACATTAATTATACATCTTCAATCATCTTTGTACATTAACTATCAATCCATTCTGAGTGTGCATTGTTTAATGAAAACATATTATGAAATATTAATAAGTTATTTACCAGAAAGGAATAAGAAGTAACAGAAGACTAGGAAGTCATAAAATAGTGCCATTGTTTATGTCAATAGTTTGTAATCTTATTAGTCTCCCTCCTTTCTTCTCTGTTTTAAAAATTGCCAGATGTGGTCAATACAATCTGATCTTGTTAATTTAAATTATTACTTTGTATATTATTTTTGAAACTTGACAATAAAGTTCTCTCATTGGACTCACATAGATGGATTCAAGAGGCTACACAACACTTTAAGAGCAATCATCTGGAATGATTGAAAGATTCCACATGCTTTTGTCTAAATGCCTATAGGAGGAACTGATGTGATAATTTGGGGAGAGGTGGAAGGTAGTGTATAAACCCGTACTTGAGAAAGACTGTGAGATGTTTATGTGTAACAATGGATTGAATGATGTATAGATAAATATCCATTTTGCTGGCATTGCCTCTTGGAGGTGGAATGGAAGGAACCTCAGCAGCAATTTACATTACAAATAGTGACTCAGCTAATCCAGTTTTTAGGCAGTAAAATTCCTTTAAAAAAAGAAAGTCTTAGATTAGCCTAAAAACTTAATTATTTATAGTTATTGCTCTTTAGCCAATTATTAGAGTCATGGTGGCACAGTGGTTAGAATGCAGCACTGCAGGCTAATTCTGCTAAGTGCCAACTGTCAGAAATTTGACAGTTCGATTCTCACCAGCTCAAGATTGACTCAACCTTCCATTCTTCTGATGTTGGTAAAATGGGGGTTCAGATTGTTGGGCCCAATATGCTGACAGTGTAAACCACTTAGAGAGGACTGTAAAGCATTGTGAAGTGGTATGTAAATCTAAATATTATTGCTATTAGAAACAAAATAGTTATTAGCCACAGAGTATCCCACAAATCCTTTTCTATGGTTCTTGGAGGATCTTGTGGCTATGATTCCTAAAAACTGGCAACACAATTTCCCGGCCATTTGAAGCTTGGAAGCAAATGAGAAGTATAATATTTACTTAAAACAAGTATTTCAGTTTAAAAGTAACAACAAATCTAGGAGAATCCATTTGATTAATATGGTTCCACCCACTAGACAATCTGCAGCAGAGTTTATATATCAATCAAAGTTACCCACCTGTGACATAATGACATGAGAATAAAGAAATAATTGTGTGGAAAGAGGAGAAAGACAAATTCAGATACTAGTTATTAGTTCCAAATGATCAGTCATTCTTATCTAGAAACATGATGAAAAGATGTCTCATAATTTTCATTTTGTCCTAGATGACCTCAAAAAGCTCTACAACCATAGAATGTGATTAGTACCACAAGTTATACTTGAATTACTTGATGTACTGTATTGAGCTGTTCACAGATTAAAATGATTTTACGGCATTGTTGCAGGCATTGCTCATTTCAGATTACTTTTGACAGATTAATATCTTCTTATGTTAAAGATGGCAAACAGTTGAAATCAGGGGTGAAATTCAGCCAGTTCTATCCGGCTCGGGCAAACCGGTAGCAGCAGCTGTAGGAGGCTCTGCCCACCCATGCAGACATCATGATGTCGCTTTTTTGTGACGATTTAAAGCCTCTGCGCATGCACAGATATTTGCACATGCACATTTGCAAACTGGTAGGGAAGGTAAGTGAATTTCACCTCTGGTTGAAATGCTAAGAAGAGAAGCATCCATCTTGGTTGTGTAATCTGTAATGGCTAGTATTTAGGAAACTGTGCAAGGAAATGACCAGATAACAGATAGCATAGCCTGCCACTGTATAGTGAATAGAGGGAAAAGGCTCAGTAGAGACACTCCCAAGTTTCTTGGATTGTAAAGGAGGGTGGTGGGTGGTAGTGGTGGTGGTGAGTTGTACTTTCAAATTGCAAGATTCTGTTAGTATGGCATTAGTAGAATTAACCCATCTGGCTATAATTCCTATCTGATTTACCCCACAAGGTCGATATCAAGTCTGAATGTACAATTTTCCTCCCAACGTCTTGCACACTTTCTAAGTCAGGCCTGGTATGGCAAAGAGTCTGTTACTCTTTCTGAGTAACTCATTGATTTTGGATCCAAGCAAAGGTGGGTTCTGCTATAAGGCTGGGAAAGGACTATGTACAATGGTTCAATCAGCATTTATACTTTATTAGCTGCATAAGTAAGAAAATACAAGTTGATTACAAAGGAAATACATATTATCTATGAAGCAAAGAAGTTACTAAAATATCCTCATCATTTCCTCTTTTTAATGGATATACTGTAAACCAGGGGTGTCCAAACTTGGCCCTTTGGAGAGTGGTGGACTTCAACTCCCAGAATTCTCCAACTAGCAACTTGCTTAAATTTATAGCTCATGCTGGATGGGGAATTCTGGGAGTTGAAGTCCACCACTCTCCAAAGGGCCAAGTTTGGACACCCCTGCTGTAAACTATTTCAGCAAAGTTTATTTAAAGAAGCTGATGTGTTTTCCAGGTGCTTTTCAAAGGAGGCCAGGGCAATTTCCTCTAAAGACTAATTGACACTTCCTCGGACATTTGTCTTCATTTTTACACAATTTAACATAAACTTTTATAGAAATTACTGAGGTCACCTTGACCTACACCATCTCCTTTACACCTCAGGAAATTATGAATGGTCTCTTTTGAACCTCTTGTCCCATTCATTATCCAGCTGCTGGCTATGCTGTCTCTTATCTGACTTGTCCCTTGGCAGTGTCTCTTTGCCCAGTACTCAAGTTCTTTTCCTTACACAGTCTTAGAACAATGACATTGTTTAGTTTTAGTACACCAGCCTAATTTGATTCGGTGTATGTACTTAGTTGCTGCTAATTTTTCATTGATACTTAATTTAGGATTTTCTGGACAAATATTAAAGAATGAAAACACCAGAAAATGGTAGAATAGCTACAAACTTTTTAGAGATGGATTACTAAGAAATTGTCTCTGAATATGTTCTTTTTTTTTTGTACTAAGTTTTTATTTTATTTTATCACATACAAAAAATACAATTTCAATTGAACAGTGCATTATCTGTGTACAAATCATTTTAGGAAATAATAATCAAAGCAATATTTCTTGCATTATCAATTATATTAATAATAATAATAATAATAATAATAATAATAATAATAATAATAATAATAATAATAATAATAATAATAATAATAATAATAATAATAATATTTGTTTAACCAAGTTAACATATCTTCCTTATATCACTGATCCTTCCATATATTTCCCTGTTTCTAGCTCCTGTTTTTGTCAGCTAGCCATTGATAAAATAAGTCCCAAGTCAAAAAGTATTCAATTTCTTTCTTTTCCTTAATTGTAAGTATTAACTTATCCATTTCTGCACATTTTAATATTTTTCTAATCATGTCATCATTTGTTGGGATCCCTTCACTTTTCTTTTGTTGTGTAAAATTATTATCACTGCAGTCAACACATGTCAAATCAGATATATATTCCCTTTGTTATACTTGTCTGGTAAAATGCCCAACAAAAATGTCTCTGGTTTCAGATCTATATGTTGTTTTATCATCTATGCCATCTATGTATTTTTGTCCAATATTTTTTTGCTTTGACATGTCCACCACATATGATAGTATGAACCAAGTGTCTGATGACATTTTCAACATTTTGCAGATTTATTCTTGAACATCTTTACTAACCTTGAGGGCACAAAGTACCATCTATAAAACATTTTATAAAGATTTTCTTTGTGTGCAGTAGACATAGTTAATTTATAATTTCTATCCACAGGTGAAATTCAGCTGGTTCTCACTGGTTCACCTGAACTGTTAGTAAATTGCTTAGGCAGTTCAGAGAACCAGTTAAAAATAAAGTGCAAGAGAGGGGTTTTCTTTTCCTCTCTCCCTTCAGTTAATAGCTTCACTTAACAGTTGCAGCTGGAATACAGCCGATACATGCTGAATCAACTCAATAAGCAATAGAAACTGACAAGATTAGGGCAGGGAAACCCATCAATCACCTATCTAGGGACAGGATTAACCTCTTACCTTCAGGTAAGAAGGACAAGATTATAAACATTTTCATTATAAAGTGTATTAAGTAACCCTTCTGTGATCAGTTGAAACTCCCTGGAGTTTCCCAAGACCTTTTATAGCTGCTGCAGTGTTGGCTACTTCTTGTTTCTTCCTTGGGGAAAAGTTACAGGAGGACACAATAATGCAGCTTGATCATACAGGCTATGAATTTAATGCATGTGTGGTCCAGCCAGCTGTATTGCTTCTGCTGTGAAGCACCCAATTTAGAACATAGAGAAAATAGAATAATAGAATTGAAAGGGTTAATGGCTTTTGGCAGCATGCCCAGGCTTTCAATTAGCCTGAGCAGCTGCTCTTAGTTTCCCTCTCAGCTGCTGCATTTGCTTTGGGGTTGACTTTTGTTTAAAAGGGGAATGGCTGTTTTAAGTTTTCTGCATTGTTTTAGTGGTTCCTGGCACTTTCCTTTTGGGGTATACTTCCCTCACTCTTTTTGAAAGCCTCTAGTGATGGAGCACCCACAACTTCTAAAGGCAAGCTATTCCATTGGTTGATTGGTCTCACCCTTAGGAAATTTCTCCTTAGTCGTAGGTTGCTTCTCTCTTTGCTTAGTTTCCATCCATTGTTTCTTGTTGTGCCTTTTGGTGCTTTGGAAAATAGATTAATTCCATCATTTTTGTAGGAGCCCCTCAAATTTCCTGACAGAACAATTAATCAATGGAACAACTTATCTCCAGAAGTTGTAAATGCTCCAACATTTGAAGTTTTTAAGAAGATATTTGTCTGCCAAATATTTTAGCCCATACTATCATTGTCTCTTTTGTTTTGATTTTAATTCAAGACCATGTCCCTCTTTTGTTCCTCGAGCCAATCCATTCTTTCACCCAAGTAAGTATCGAAGCCTGGTGGTACAATTCCAAATCTGGTAGCCCAAAACCACCTCTATTTTTAGAATCTTGCAACATTTTCAAACTTATCCTTGCTTTTTTCCCTTGCCAAATATATTTTAATATTGTTTTAGTTAATTCTTCAAAATGTTTTTTCCAGTTGTATTGGTATTGTTTGAAATAAATATAGTAACCTTGGAAAATCTCTCAATATACTACCATGGGGGACCCTCCTTAATCTGCTATCTGAGCCCAAATAGCAAGGATGTTCTTAGGAATGCAATTTACAAAGGGGTTGCTTTCATCGGACAAGTGTTTATAGCCCGTCAACATCTCTTTCTACCCCCCACCAACCCCAGAGTTTCTTAGTTTAAGTGTCAGCAAAAGGTTACATATTAATGAGGATTAAGTGCCTACCAGGTTCTGCTACAAGAAAAAGAGGCAAATCATTAACTGATTGAGGTTAGAGTTGAACTTTGTTATCTCTCAACTTGCGAGATTAAATAGAAAGATCTAGCTTGTCTAAGCAGCCTCTCTTCCAGGTGTTAATTGAAAAATGCAGGTCAATCACAGGACACTTGTATAGGAAGGATAATGCTTCTTGGTCTTGCACATAACTTTGCATGCAAAGGTCCCATCAAAGATTTGATCCCTTTTTTCCCCAGCTAGGGTTTTAAATCCTGGAGAGACAATGTCAAGTGGATGAGGTCAGGGATATGTATTTATTTGCTGAGAATATTTTTAACTGCCTGTTCATCATTAAGGACAAATTGTAAATGGATCTCAGTGT
Source organism: Ahaetulla prasina (assembly GCF_028640845.1). NCBI lineage: Eukaryota > Metazoa > Chordata > Lepidosauria > Squamata > Colubridae > Ahaetulla > Ahaetulla prasina. The sequence goes on along the minus strand of NC_080539.1, from coordinate 289,704,626 downwards.
GACTACACACTCACCCTGCTCCTCTTAGTATGATTTGTTTAGTTTCCTTTTTAGTTCTTCCTAGTCTACATGGGAGGCTAGTGATAGCATCAGCATTTGCATCAATATATCTTTTTGAACTCCCCATGCTTAAAATTACATTTAATCTGAATAAGCAACAGTGGGATTTCTGTATTAAAATGTAAGATTTTTAGGATTTATTTATTTATATATTTATTTATTTATTTGATTTCTATACCGTCCTTCTCCCGAAGGACTCAGGGCGGTGTACAGGATAAACAAAAGAAAGGCTTGCTTTCCAGCAAGCACTCTGCCCCCCAGGTTTTTTTCTGTCTTTTTTTACCAGCAGGATTTTATTCTTAAAACTGCTGATTATTTTCTTTTGCATGTGGATGGAATCCAACCAAAAAATACCAGTAATTTATAGAATATGTCATTAATTTCAGTTGACAGTAAAATATTCAAATTTGTATTAAACACAAATCTTGTAGAAACTTGGTTTAATTAGCAGGAATTTTCAGTCCTTGATACAGCTGCATAACTTGTTATTTCCTTCCCAATAAAAATGGCTCCATTTGCTTTGCTCTTAGTAATAAACTTTGGTTATTACAAACTTTTCCCTTTTTTATTTATTTACATGCTCTTTTAAATCAAAGCATCTTGTTTTACCATCATGCCTACAAACTGACTTTTTGTCTTTGTCCTTTTTAGTTCTCCTTGTTGTTGCAAAAAGGCAGAAATATCTTTGTTAGAGCTCTTTTGATGCTTGCTGGCATGCCTATGTTTTGTGTACAGGCACAAAATAAAAAGCAAAAGTTATGGACGAAGCAAACATTAAGCTAACAACATAGTTATTCAAAGGAAAAACCAAGATCCCCATAGAAGGAAAACACCAGAAACAAAAGAGATGGGAGGGGAAAAAAACCCCAGTTTAATATTGGACATGACAGCTTTAGAAGGAACCACCATGGGCTTCTAGGCATAGCTTGAGAGGAAGCAGCTGGAAGATGTCTTTGTTCACCGCTTCCATCCACCATATCTTCTTCAGTAATTGGCTGTTATGATAAACATCTATAGGAGGTCACTCAGGAGACATCTAAAGAGCATAGCTGAAGAATAGAAATTGGTCTTGCCTTTTATTTTGCTTCCTTTCTCAGTGATAACCTGGGCTTTTCATCCACAATATCACTTTCTTGCCTGTAAAAAAAATATAAAAGAAGGATTTTACAACCAAGGATAATTGTATGCTCTCACAAAGCGCTATTCAAAGCCAGCTATGTAGGCAACTTAATCACCAAAGACATGCTATAAACTATAAAAGCAGACCTGACTCTACTTCATCCATGATACTGCATGACTTCTCTCAGAGGGGATGATTTTGTCAATGTTAACCCATACTCCTAAATAACTTCTGAATACACATGATAAAATGCAAACTTTGAAGGCTATTTACATGAGACTATTTCAATTTTTGTATTATTTATTTATTTAAAACTATTGGCTGCCCAATACTGTAGTTATAAGGCCACTGCCATATCCCCTTAGTAGTCTTATGTGTAATTATGCAGATTGTGTGTATATCTTTGCTTCTCTTTGCTACGTTCTCATCATATGCTAATAATAATAATAATAATAATAATAATAATAATAATAATAATAATAATAATAATAATAATAATAATAATAACAGGGACAAACAAGCATAAAATGCACACATCAGTAAAATTTTAGAAAAATGATGTATATTAAGGGAAACTGCATGCAAAAAAACCCAGACATTAAAAATATATAAAATCTTATAAATTAGAAGAAATATTCACACATACCTATATGTGTGTAAAATATATGTAAAACAATGAAGAACATAAATTGATACAAAAAAAAATGGGATAAGGTCACCTCAGAAGTTGCAAAATTCTGAGTTCATAGGTGCCAGGTATGTTACATTTATTCTTTCTTGACTTTGTTTCTCTGTAAATGAGAAAAGGTGCGGCAGAGAAACAATGATAGGAAAGTGAGATGTTAACAAGGCCACTGTGAGTTCATTGTGAGTTTCAGAAATTATCAGTATCAAAGGTGATACCATAACCAGTCTTCTCAGTGTGATGAACAATTGTGGCAATGTGATAGAGCTGCTAAACCCAAAATTTAGCAATTTCCAAATTCAGCACTTCATATCCTACTTACATACAAAACATATAAACAATTATCTCACAACTATTTATTTATTTATTTATTTGATTCCTCAATTCCTAAATTATCTTGACACTGTACTACATTCCTAAAAGACTCTTATTGACCCAATACTACACTGTTCCCAAATGTGGTAATAAAAGTACAATAATAAGAGAATAATTAAAAAATGTAACAGGATAAACTGAAAAGTTTTCAGAGAATTCCGTATGTGATTTTATAATACAATTATGCTTTGATTACTAAATGGCTGGACCTATGCTGTTGCTGAAGTCCATAACCAACTGTAAGGATAGAATGGAAATTAAACAAAAACAAACTTGTTCATCCTTAACTTTTTCAAATATGTGATCAATCTATTGAAATCTGTCAACTGATTTTCCAGAGTCATAACTCTGATGCACCTTGAATAATTTTTGTATAATTTTTGAGATTTAGTTGGTTATTGCAATGTTGCATTAAGTTTCAAACCTTTAAAAAAATCCAGGTTAATTTATATGGGCCAGCTATTCTGATTTTCATTCTGATTCCTAATTAATTGTTTATACCATTAATTGCCAATCATTATAGATTTGTTCATGTTTTAGTTCTCATGCCATTTTATTTGCTTTAAGTAACATATGTCACTGCTGTAATTAGCAACTTTGTAATTACTTTACAGTGCGTGCCACTAATAAAATAATTTGAGAAATTTAGCATGTAGTGCATTTTATCCAACCATTAGTTTAAATAACTAATTTAAGCAATATGGTGGTAGTCATTTCAGTAAACCTTGAATAATATTGAAAACTGAAAATAAATTTGTCATTTCTATAGTACATTTTATGCTTAAAGAGCAAAGAAAAACAGAAATTGTTGCTTTAGAAATCATAACATGAATCAATCATTATTTATACACACCACAGAATTCATAGAATTATGAATAGGGATGAGATGTGTCTGCTAAAGAAGATGACAAAATCACTGTCAATCAATTGCAAAAGGCAGCTTTACTTTCAACACCTTATATTCTGAAATGGTGCCTTTAACAACCTCAAACAACAATATCTGCCTTTGACAGGTCCTTCAGAAGGACTTGATAAGTAAATAAAAATGCCGAATCCAGTCTAAACATCTGGCTGACTGTGCAACCAACCATATCGTTACAAATCTTCTGGGGTCTTTGTGTTCTCATCCTATAGAACAGCTGGTAATAGCTATGAAAATACAGTAGCTACCTGATAGGCTCAGGATTTGTAACAATAGTGAATGCAATCATTTTCTTCCAGCAGAGCACTGAATGCTTTTCTGTTGTGTACTTTAACATATATAGTGCTGATTTGTTGCAAATGTTGGTTCAAAAAAGCTGTGTGTCTCCTCCATTTACCATTCATTCCATGCATACTGCCTCAGACATAAAACACTTTCTCTATATGTATATTTTACCAAATTCTCAGTAATAGTAGGGCCAGATTGAGAAGCTGAACTCTTAGGGAACTGGAAGTTACGAGAAATGTTCAGCCCTGTGATATTTGGTCAAAATTATCAGGTTTAGGAACTTAGTTTTGATTGCAACAACAGTTAAGGGATTACTGTAGAGTACACATAAGACTACTGAAAAGAAGCAACAAAACACCAATTACTTTGCTAACAGATTAAAAGAGAGCATCTTAAGAAAATTAGGAAGCAAGTGTCAACAAAATGCAAGCAAGCAAAGGACAACTACAAGATTATCATTAAGGGAAGATAGAACACGATACACATATTGGCCATGGAAATGTGCCTCTATCCAAAAGTAAATGTGGACTCCATATTTATACGCATAATTGAATGGACAAATAAATAACAGATATTACATAACTTAACAACTTTGCTATCCATCAAGAATGCCACTTCTAACATTTCTAAGCATTGCTATGGAATTTTTAAAGCTAAAACCATAGAGTACAGTTGATGTTGCTGCTAACATTACATTAGTATGGTATTTAGAATTAAAATCCTTGGAAAGAGAGTAAATTCTTTATTTCTCTCTGCAGATCCTATTCTTATTTATTTTATTTATTATTTTATTTATTCATACTTTTATACCGCCCTATCTCCCTAGGGACTCAGGGCGGTGTACAGCCATATAAAAAACACATAAATATACAAAGTAAAACATTAATCTAAAAAACTTATTAAATAGGCCAAATATTTAAAATAGACATATAAATAATAAAACCTGGTTAAAATTTAGTTTTAAAATTTTAAAAATATTAATAAAACCCCAAATTAAAATTTGACGCTATTATGCCAGTCCCGCTTGAATAAATAGGTGTGTTTTGAGCTCACGACGGAAGGTCCGAAGATCAGGCACTTGACATAAGCCAGGGGGAAGTTCGTTCCAGAGCGTCTTCTATTCTTCTATTTGAAAAGAAGTGATGTCTAGAAATGTGTATGTATGTTGGAGATAAAATGTACTTTTGTGGTAATCCTTGACAGCCCAAAACCTAGGCTTTATTTATTTGTTTCATCAATATGTATTCTGCCTATACCCAGGACTCTAGGTGGTTCACACTTTTAAAAGCATGAAAATTCACAAGATAGAAAAATCTAGTAAGTTCCATATGCTCATTTACTGTTGTTAATAACCGGCAAACATCTATTCCAAAATATTTATTAAAAAAGGACTGTTTCACTGCTTTTTAAAACTACAGAATGATGGAGACCATTCTGATCTCAGTTGTTCAGCAATAAGGGGGCTGTGACTCGGTAGCTATCCAGTGGTTCCTTGCCCCTTTGAATGTTTGTGTGGCTGAGTACATATCATGCCTTCTTCTGGTCAGACTGATAAGAATGAAAGGATATGTGCTGAGCTAGGGTTGCATAGATAATGTGGAAGCAGGGCAATTGAATTTGCTGGGATTTTATTGCTTTAAGAGTTGCTTAAAATGGGTGGCCTTAAACCTTTTAAATAAGCAAATAAAATGGGATGGGATGGGAGCTAAAAAAAGAAAAGTAAACCTTTCATTGAGAACCTGTATTCTGCACGAGTCAAAAAGAGGGCTGTGAAAATATTTACAGATCCCTCACATCCTGGACATAAACTGTTTCAACTCCTACCCTCAAAATGATGCTATAGAGCACTGCACACCAGAACAACTAGACATAAGAACATTTTTTTCCGAATGTCATGACTCTGCTAAACAAATAATTCCCTCAACACCGTCAAACTAGTTACTAAATCCGCACTACTATTAATCTTCTCATTGTTCCTATCACCCATATCCTCCAACTTATGACTATATGACTGTAACCTTGTTGCTGGTATCCTTACTATTTATACAGACTGTTTCCTAATATGATTTGATTGCTTATTTATACCCTATGACTATCATTAAGTATTGTACCTTATGGTTCTTGATGAATGTATCTTTTCTTTTATGTACTCCAAGAGCGTATGCACCAAGACAAATTCCTTGTGTGTCCAATCACACTTGGCCAATAAATAATTCTATTCTATTCTATTCTGTTCTGTTCTGTTCTGTTCTGTTCTGTTCTGTTCTGTTCTATTCTATTCTATTCTATTCTATTCTATGTCCTCCCATGCAGTTGTACAAAACATTATTGAAATATTCTTTATTGGCCAAGCATGACTGGACACACAAGGAATTTGTCTCTGGTGCTTAAGCTCTCATACAAACAAGAAAGTGATAAGATACAATCATAAATCATAAGATACAAATAACAAGTAATAAATCATAAAATATTAATAGGAGAAGATAGTAGGAAAGATGGGAAGATGAGAAAGATGAGAAAGATAACAGCAATACAACCCTACTACATGGGTAAATATCTTTAAGCATAAGACAGTGCTCTGGGTAGTAACAGTGTGATGGCATGGGAATAAAATAACTATGTGTCTAATTGTTTTGTCATGCAATATTCTATAGTGGGGAGAAGTTGAAACAGTTTATATTTAGGATGTGAGGGGTCTGTAGATATTTTCACAGCCTCTTTTTGGCTTGTGCTGTGTAAAGGTCCTCAATGGAAGGCAGGTGGGTTGCATTTGTTTTTTCTACAGTTGTAATTTTCAGTTAAAGTCTATACTTGTCCTGTTTGGTTTCTGTGCCAAACCAGACAATTATAGAGGTACAAATGACAGACCTGATAATTCATCTGTAGAACAGTATCAGCAGATCTTTGGCAACCTCAGTTTAAATTCTGTGACAGTAACAATTCATAGCAAAAATAAAAATAAAAATCTGGATTTCAGGAAAATATAGTCATAGGTATAGGCTTTGCAGAAAATCAAAATCAGACTGATGGTATCCCAGCCAGCTAGCTTTGTGTTAATTGTCATCTTAAAATGGAGTAGATTTAAACATGCTAAAATCCCTCTTCCCCTGTTTTCAAAGTATTGGCCTTGCTTGCTAGAGGCCCTCAAAATTTAGCATTGAATTTTAATTGTTAACATTACAGAGGGGACAATTATTAACATGCATGGAGAATAATCATATTTACTGTGTACAACTAATTAAATTTAAGTTCAAATTAGATTTAATTTCATCCTGGCTGCTAGTGTACCACTCAGCCACTAAAGATAGTGCTTAATAAAATAAAGCTTGCAGTTCCCAGAAATTTGTTAGTATAAATATTCTGTACGAAGAATATTGTTTCAGGATATAGTAGCTTATTTCTTTTACTTCAGAGGAAGAAGGCAGCTGTATTGAACTCTTAAATTGACATGAGATGCATACAGTACTTGATTTGTTCAGATGGAATTATTTTCTTCAGACACACATACAGCAAGATCATATAAGGATTCTGTTGTTATAGAAGTCATCACACACACAAATATTGTTCAAAGGCAGGCATGGGTGGCCAACCAGAGTTGGTATTTACCGGTTCAGCGAACCAATTCAAATTGTCGCTACCGGTTCACGAGAACTGGTCCGAACTGGTCTAATACCACCTCTGGTCTGTTCCCTAATATATAAAACACATTAGGTATGTTGAGTTATCCACAGCATCACATAACAACTCAAGAATGGGTACACCATTCATTTCAGATGTTAACCAGTTTTACAACATCTGAACAGGGTTATGGACCCGCATAGGCATTTTCTTGTTTAAGGGCAACCTATCAGTAAAACAGCTGAAAAAAGAATAAAAATCAAAAGAAAATCCGGTTAAATTTATTTTATATATTTCTTCAATATATGTGGTCACTCAATTTGAAGTGAATGGATGCAAATGTGGAACTAGAGTCCGATCAAGATTCACTTTTATTTATATTATAGACTGAACTGATCTGTTTCTTTGCGTCCATCCCCCACCCCGCCCCCACTTATATTGTGCCAATGTTGACATAGCCTCACCAGGATCAAAATTGACTCAGTCTTCCATCCTTCCAAGGGTGGTAAAATGAAGACCTAGATTGTTGGGGGCAATATGCTGACTCTGTAAATCACTTAGAGGCGGCTGTAAAGCACTGTGAAGCGGTATATAAGTCTAAGTGCTATTGCCATTGCTATTTTTAACTATCTCCATTGCTTTCAACTCACAATTACCTATTTAAATGTGATTTATATAATAAATATCTTCTTTTGAAATTGATAGTGTTCTTCTGAAGGGGATTTATCTATCATAGATAAGTTTGAAATGGTGTAGGATTTCCTGCCTGGGCAGGGGGTTGGACTAGAAGGTCTCCAAGGACCCTTCCAACTCTGTTGCTGTTGTTGTTGTTGTTGTTGTTGTTGTTGTTGTTGTTGTTGTTGTTGTTGTTATTATTATTATTATTATTATTATTATTATTATTATTATTATTATTATTATTATTATATGACCCAATCACTCTGCTCGCTACAGAAAAGGCAAAATAACTTTCCTTGTATAGGAGGGTGCTAGCATGCGCTTCATTACAAATTCAGAAAGTATACTTATTTATTATAAAATACATTATTGCCCTTATAATCATGGACTCTAGCTTAAATACCACTTTAATATATATAACGTTACAGGAAATATGTATATTAGATACACGTATCTAAGAAGGAACTACGCTTATTTTGCTTAAAGGTTTTGCTGGTTTTCAGTAAGAGTAGAGAACCTTAGGATTTTTCTTGGGTATTGACCAGAAAATAATTGGGGCCTGGTGAACTTGGGAGGATTTCTTTTTTGTCCCAACTAGGTGTGTGTATGTGTCTCTCTCTCTCTCTGTGTGTGTGTGTGTATGTGTGTGTGTGTGTATGAAAGCTGGAACAGAGGCAAGAATATTCTTGTTGCTAGGTGATATGGAATCTTTCTACCTTTGTTCAGTGAGCAGCATAACACAAGCACCAGATGATAGGCAAAGGTTCCCAGTTTCTTGGTTTAAAACTATGAAACATTTCTAGCTTTTGTGCTCTGTGAACATGAATTTGTTTCTAAATAGGATTTGATGATCACTATGGTTGCAAGTGGCATAAAAGAAATAAAAAATAAAGATTGGAACAGTAGAATACAAGTGTTACTTCCAAAAATGAAATGGAAACTCAAGAAATAAAGCCTGCCAAGCAGGATTACTCAGTTGGTGGGATATTTGGGTTTAAGAACTGCTTCTGAGGTCATACTTTTCTGTAAGACAATATATCTTGGTCTTGGCAACTTTAAGATGTATGGACTTCAACTCCCAGAAATCCCCCATGGTGGTTAGGGAATAGTGGGAATTGAAGTCCATACATCTTAAATTGCCAAGACTGAGAACACTGTTCTAAAAGTTCTAGAGCTTCTATACAGTAGTGCCCCTTCATTTTAGTCCACAGCAATGCTAAGCAGGAAATTGTATGTTCATTTTTGTCCTGTTTCAACCTCCCTGTTGAGCTATATATATGTAGATCACCTCATCTGAAATTTACCTATCCATCTAGTTAGAAGTATAATAAAATTCTTTATTGGCCAAGTGTGATTGGACACACAAGGAGTTTGTCTCTGGTGTATAAATTCTCATTGTACATACAAGCAACAAGTGATAAACCATGAGCACAGTCATCATAAAAATGCATTCATCATAATCATAAGATGCAACACGTAGTGATAGTCATAGGATATTAAATAAGGAATCAACATAATAAATAAATAAAATAGTAAATACAATAATAATAAATAAAAGATAGAGGTAACTGCAGTTTAGTAGCATATTGTCATAATACTGGGTGGGAACAGTAGAAGAATTTGCAATGTTATGTAGCAATTAAATGCTCAGGGGAATATGCAACACAGAGAACCTCTGTCAATGTATCGAAGATTTATTACTTACACTTGCTTAAATATTGGGTGTGCCTGCACATATGTGTACACAGAAACATGCACATGTTTGCTTATGTTACACCCTAGCCAAGGGATACAGGCGGATTGGAGGAACACTTCCTGGATAGATATTAAATATACAAGTTGGGGATTTTCTAATACAGACCTATAAATTTTATCTTTTTACCTTTTGGCAGCACATCCATCACAAATTCCTTTCAATATCATTGCAACATTTATTGATCATTACATGGACTGCCGAATGACAGTTTCTATTATTAAGAGCTGGCATTCAGACTGGTCTGGTCACCTTCTTCTTCTTCTTTTTTTTTTCACCTTCCTCTATCCATCTTTGAGTTGAAATTCCATTTCCCAATATTTTATTATTTATATGTAGATACCATAACTGCTCCCAATCCATTTGATAATTCCATGATCAAGGAAGGGAATTGAATCAAAAGTCCTTTGTTTCAATTCAACATTACATTGTGCTATGCTATGCTAGATCTCTATCTCTATGTTCCTAAATTTTGTGGGGAAGCTCACTGTCCATTAGAAAGCTGTCCCATTCTAATCTAGCCCCTCTAAATCTATCTTTGTGTCTTCTAATGCATTTCTCCTTTTTCAATTCCAAGCACTCCATGGTCAATAGTTGCCTCTTTGGGAGACAGCACTGACTGGTGCACACAGTTTGCATTCAGAAATTTACCACAAAGCTCAAGGAATTAAAAAAAAAACTTTTTGCAGTGATTGCTGTTTTTCATGATAACTCCGGACATTACTTTTGATGGCCCTAGCAATAAAGGAAAAAAAAAGAAGGAAGGAAAGTAAGTTGAATATACTTACATTCTACCTTCACTTTGAGCTTCAGACCAGACCAAATTGTTTTCCTGTACTTCCTGTTCCTTTAGCCATGTATATGAGTTTTCCAAATTGATCTTTGAAATTAATCTATGGTCTTTATAAACCAGGAATCTCTTGTCAGAATATTTGACCTTTACATGTTTTCAGTACAATTGCTACTTGATTTATGAAATCAGGGTTTGAATGTTGTACAGGACTCTCAGTTTCCCAAGAAGAAAACATCTGTCTAAAGGTTTGGGATTCATTCTGTTTCATGGGATGTTTCATAAAACAGAGAAACAAGTCCTGCTGAAAATATGACAGCATTGGTTTTATTTTTCAGTCTGTTATTATACTCCTTTATGATCTTTAGAAATGTAAGTTGAAACTAGGCCAAACTTAATGGGTTGAATATTAATATATAAGTGTTTTACAAAGAATTATCATTAAACTTACATTTAAAAACACATTGGGGGGAAGAAAAACAGTTAATCAAATAAATTGTCCATTACAGTTAGTTTGCCCAATTCTAAATAGAACACAGCTGCCTTACTCAATTTCCTGCAGTAATCGTTTGACGACAATTTATTTGCTAATATGAGTATGTCACCCTTATCTGCTGAAAAGTAATGGAAGTGAAATATGCAGATGCCCCATCCAGAAAAGTTCATTGTTGTATTTTCCACACAGCTTAAGTAGCTAAATTGCCCAAGGTTGCTTTGTAATACAAGATGGATAATGATAAAAAGAAGAAAATGTACATGATTATTTCATTTCCAGCAACAAATTGTCCTTTTATTTCTAAGAAAGGGAAACTGTGAGATAAAACAAAAATAAAACTTATGTGCTGGAAGTAATCAGCATAACTAGAGAAAACTATCTGTATACGGAAGGACTAATAAAATTATACTGCATTCCCAGTGTATGGTGTATAGCAAGAATCTATATAACAAGGTTAGTTAACAATGTTAGAGTCTTTGCTATTGCTAAGCTTCCTGCCACAATTTTGAGTCATTAAAATATAAGCTGTTTTGCCATTTTTGATCTGATTATGTCCATAAACAGAAAACAGATATATTTTTGTTGTTCCATATCACTTAGGGTACTCAGAACAGGAAAGGAATTCAGTTTTCATTTACGGTAGAATTGTTAGGTTCCGAATAGGGAGTTATGGATTCAAATACCATTTTAATCATACATGCATATTTTTGGTTCCACATTCTCTTTTTTGACTTGGATAATAGAAGATGAGTTTCCAGAAAGGGAAACACAAGATGTAAAGTTTGCACATAAATATGAATATTGGAAAATAGTCATTATGAAATACACCTCAGTTAGGGTATTTTACTAATTGCCTAAGAACTATGTCCCAATTCAGAAGGGAGAAGAGAAGAAACAACACTCATCATCCTACTGGGCTATTAGCAGTGGCTAGATTCGGATAAATATCAGGGGAGAAATGCTACCGGTTTGCACTAGTTCGGGCGAGTTGGTAGTAAAAAAAAAAGCTACCAGTTCATACGAACCGGTATTTCTGACGATCAGCTGTGCCCCGCGATTTAAATTTGCTAGAAAACTGGAAATCTTGCTTCCTAGCCAATCTAAATCACACAGCACAGCTGTTTCCCCCCTCGCTGTTCTACTTACCTTGTTAAACCTCCATTTTATATGCAGTGTGTGTTTGGTGTGAACTGTGCATGCGCACATGCAGTGTGCTTTTGGCATGCACAAGGCATGCGTGCACGCAGTGCGTGTTTGGCGCACACCATGCATGCACAGGCAGTGAACCCATGGCAATCCATGGAGGATTTCACCACTGATAAATATACAGGAAATTATTATGTAATGATCCTAACCATGCCAATTAGATCCAGTCTGTTTCTAGATAGTGCTTACATGTTTTTCTGAGATGAAAACTATACAGTCCACAGAACTGTATAGAACCTGAACTACTGAAAGATGTTTCCTTTCCCTTCTCTTCTTTAATCATGATAGGTTTATAAGGTCTATAAAGTTATTTAAATAGCAATAGCACTTAGACTTATAAATCAACTTTACAGTTGATTTACAGTGCTTTACAGCCCTCTCTAAGCAGTTTACAGAGTCAGCATATTGCCCCCAACAATCTGGGTCCTCATTTTATCACCCTCAGCGGATGGAAGGTTGAGTCAACCTTGAGCCTGATGAGATTTGAACTGCCAAATTGCAGTCAGCTGGCAGTCAGCAGAAGTAGCCTGCGGTATTGCATTGTAACCACTGTGCCACCATGGCTCATCAATCCTAGAAGAAACCCATATTCCATTCATATTTTGATGCTGCTAATTTTTTCTCATGTCTGTGATCATTTAAAAATGTTTTCTTTTAATGTAAACAATACTTACGAAAAAATGTTCCCTTAAGACTCTGCTGCTAAATTTCTTTCTTTTTTTTCTTCAAAAACAAGCAAGCAAGAAAGCATCTTTTCTACACATATGTCATGTAATGCTAGACAATTAAGTAATTCTGATGGACTCATGTATCAGATCAGTGAAAAGTGGGAAGCTCTGTAGCAGTTTTTAAAGTTACTTCACCTTTGACCTTGGGTGAGGAGAGCAGAATGCATGGAACTGTATCTACCTAGTATTTCACATTAAATTTCCAGTTATTAAGACTGCTTATAAGAACAATCTTATCTCAATTACCTCAATTAATTCCTATTCTTACTGTATTTAATTTATTTTAATTTTGAGAAAGTATGTATAGATATTTAATGTAACTATTCTACAATCTACAAAGTATATAGAGTGTCTTTTTCCCCTGTGTTGAAGGAAATTAAACTTTATTCAAGTGAAATAAATTTATGATTTAAAATGGTATTATTAATCATTACTTCACAGTATATATTTTCTTGGTGCTTTCAATATACCCTTGTATCTTGAGTTCATAGCAGCCCATAAAAATCTAATAAGCTGAGTAAGAGCAATTTACCCCTGACCTTCAGTAGCACAAAGAACCAATGCATAAATTACTAGTTACATTTTGTGAAATAATAGCTTTGGGATATGCAATTTATTATAATTTGAAATATTAATCTGTTTTTACCAACAGATCTAGAAACATTTGATTTGGGGTATTTGACAATTAACTGTGAGACAAAGATTTGGTCAGTTTTACTGTAGAACATCAAAGCTATTCAGATATATATCATTAGGAGCACTTTGTATAATACATTAAAAGTTGATTTAACAATAATTTTACAACTATTAATTAATTAATTAATTAATTAATTTTATTTTGTCACAACAATATATGTAGGAATCATACAAAAGATTATATAGTATATAAACATATATGAGTAAATATAAGGAGGTATAAGCATATATATAGAAAGAAGAAAAGAAAAACAATAGGACAGGAACGGTAGGCACGTTTGTGCGCTTATGCACGCCCCTTATGGTCCTCTTAGGAATGGGGTGAGGTCAATAGTAGAAAGTTTTTGGATAAAGCTTTTAGGATTATGGGAAGAGACCACAGAGTCAGGTAAAGTATTCCAAGCACTGATGATTCTGTTACAGAAGTCACATTTTCTGCAATCTAGATTAAAGCGGTTGACATTAAGTTTAAATCTATTAGTTGCTCTAGTATTATTGCAATTAAAGCTGAAGTAGTCTTTAACAGGAAGGACATTACAATAGATGATTCTGTGAGTTAAGCTTAGGTCTTGTCGAAGGCGACGGAGTTCAAGTTTTCTAAGCCTAGGATTTCAAGTCTGGTGGGATAGGGTATTCTATTGTTTTCAGAGGAATGGAGAACTCTTCTTGTAAAATATTTCTGGACACGTTCAATTGTATTGATGTCAGAGATGTGGTGAGGGTTCCAAACAGGCGAGCTGTATTCTAGAATTGGTCTAGCAAATGTTTTATATGCTCTGGTTAGTAGTGTGGTGTTTTTGGAAAAGAAGCTACGCAAGATTAGGTTTACAACTCTTAGAGCTTTTTTTGCTATGTAGTTGCAGTGGGCTTTGGCACTTAGATCATTTGACATGAAAACTCCAAGGTCTTTAACGGGATGGGGGTCGTCTGTAAGGTAATGTCCATCTAGTATGTACTTAGTTTTTGGGTTCTTTTTTCCTATATGTAAGACTGAGCATTTGCTGGTTGAAATTTGGAGCTGCCAATTTTTAGACCAAGCGGTTAGATGATCAAGGTCGTTTTGAATGATAGAAGTGTTGTCTGTGATGTTTGAAATCATCAGCAAAGAGAACACAATTACTTGAGATATGGTCACAAAGATCATTAATGTATAGTATAAAGAGTGTTGGTCCAAGAATGCTGCCTTGAGGAACGCCACTCTTGACAGGAACAGGATTTGATAGAGCATTGCCAGTTTTGACCACTTGTTGTCTGTTAGACAGAAAAGCAGATATCCATTTGTGGAGGGGTCCTGAGATGCCATAGGATATTAGTTTTAGGAGAAGTTTAGCGTGTACTACTGAGTCAAAAGCTTTGCAGAAGTCTATGTAGATTGCATCTATTGATTTGCCTTGATCAAGATTTGAAGTCCATATGTTTTTGCAGTGGAGAAGTTGTAAGTTACATGATAATTTTTTTCTGAAACCAAATTGTTTGTTGGAGAGTAGGTTGTTTGTTTCTAAGTGTGAGGTAATGGATTGGTTGATGATAGATTCCATGACTTTGCAGGTGACACAGCAAAGGGAGATCGGTCTGTAGTTTTCGACTAAGCTGGGGTCTCCTTTTTTGAAGATAGGGATGACTGTGGCTAGTGACCAAAGTTTGGGAAGAGAACTGGTAGTGAAAGCTTTATCAAAGATAATACTTAGGGGTTCTGCTATATTAATGGAAAGTTTTTTTAAGAAGTATGCACACAGTCCAATAGATAGCGATGGTTTTAAGTTGTGAAGAGCTTTTCCAACGTTGTCTTCTGTGAAATCTATATGAGTTAAATCATCATAATCATTGCTGGTACGTTTGTGGAAAGTCGGATATGTGTTATCGGAGTTAACAAAAACTGAGCCAAAGAAAATGTAATTAATCAAGTAACAAAAATTGAGTAGCTAATTTTCCCATTTAACTGATCATATATTTAAAAAGGTTTTTTTAAGACACAGAGTTGAATTTGTGCACATCTATTTAATTCTTCTATTATATGATTGAGATACATCATGTAATTATCTAATTTATATCTAAACACAAAAAGATTACTTCTCAACAAGCATGCATAAGCTTGCACTTTCAACTTTTCTTAACTACATTAGACTTGTATTTTAGTAGATGAATTTATGTATTCAGTCATTATGATATAAATAAAGCAAAGGTCAGTTATTCCACAGTATTTCAATTAGGATAGAATTTAACTTTATTAGTGCTGTATTCAATGCCATATCAGATATCATGAAAGCATTTTAGTTGATATCCTCATACACATTTGAAGAAGTCAGCAACACATGAACTGAAATACTGTATGCTTAAACCCCTTTTATGTCATCAAGGAATGGAACGGGGTGAAATCCAGCAGGTTCTGAGAGGCTCTGGGGAACCGGTAGCAGAAATTTTGAGCAGTTTGAGAACCGGTAACGGAAATTTTGAGTAGTTTGGAGAACCAGCAAATACCACCTCTGGCTGGCCCCAGTGTGGGATGGAAATGGAGATTTTGCAATATCCTTCCCCCAGGAGTGGGGAGGGAATGGAGATTTTACAGTATCCTTCCCCTGCCACCAGGGGTGGATTCTACTTACCTTTACTACCGGTTCGCATCGTGCCCACGCAGAAGCTTTTGTACATGTGCAGAAGAGTTTTGATGATGTTTGGGTCTGTGGGCGGAGCCTCCCACCAGTTTTACTACCAGTTCTATAGAACCAGTCTGAACTGGGGACAACCCACCACTGTCTGCCATGCCCACCAAGCCACACCACACCCACCAAGCCACACCCACAGAACCAGTAATAAAAAAAAATTGGATTTCACCACTGGAATGGAGTGCCTGCACAAGAGGAAGAAAAATGAAGAGAGAAAAAAAGAACAGAAATAAAGTGATTTCAAGGCAATTTACCCTAAGCTCTCATGATGAGATCAGTAACATGTTCAAAATGAGGTAATGTGCTTCTGATAGCATAAATCACTAAGTAATAATTTGTTGAATCTTAAATTAAGTGGAAAAGAACAAGGCATCTTTTCTTCCACCATGTGATAATTTCTCAGTGCATTTCCAGGCTGAGACTAATTCCCATGCAAATGCATTGTGGGGTGGCAGAGACGATAGAACTCCGGATCAAATGGAATCTCTTTGCTTGAATACCAATTATGAGTATAAAACTTGACAGACCTCCAAATGCTTTCCAACGTTTGAGTTTTCTGATGGTTCTTTTGTCAGGCAGCACTTGCCAGCCATTCAGAGGAAATGCAGGCAAAAATCATCAGAGACTTTTGCTTGGCTTTCAAAGAGGAAGAGAGTCTTTCTAGGGGAAGAATTACAAACAAAAGTGGATAGAATTAAAATGTACCCTTGGATCATCCTCAGATCTAATTAGCCAACTGATCTGAATGTTGCTACAAAACACATTAAAGCTTATGCTATTAGACTGTCTCTCAGAAGGTGCATTTGCAAATTGTTCAGGACAGGCTGGTTAAAAGTACCCAAGCACTATTTATTTATTTATTTATTTATTTATTTATTTATTCATTCATTCATTCATTCATTCATTCATTCATTCATTTTGCCATGCAAGATCTTAAAGACTGTTTCTTCACCCACTCACAAAGTTTTTCCTTGGGCTTCCAGGAGAGCCGCTGGCATCCCTTTGATAAATAGAAAGCAGCTGGGATCCCAAAGATGGCTATTAATCTCCACAGAAGATAAAAGTTAAGTGAGCAATGCTGACTAAGCTGAGCAATGCATAGTAATTACTGATTCATGCAGTGCCTTCCTCAGGATAAAAGGAATCCAAAACAGAGATTGTTTTAGAAGATTGATTAATTTTAATTGGTGCATCATCACTCTTAGAAATTACAATGAACTGCACTGTAACAATATTGCTGTCAAAGCTGCTTATTTAGGACAATTATTAGCTGGAAGCATGAATTCAATAACATTTTCTATATGCCCCCCCACACACACACACACCATAGATGAGTTGGACAAACGGAAGGCAACCATGAAATGTAGGTCTTTATAGACACTGCTTTCCTAATGTTTGTTTCAGGACAAAAGATTTAGAATAACCTGATAGGTGTGCACACACTTTCCCTTGCATGTACAAATAGACATAAGGAAATAATTTTAAAAAATCAACATATGCTTAAATTTCAGAAAGGTGGCTGTCTTCATCTGTAGGAATAAAAATAATACTGTCCCATAGATTAACCGGGGCACAAGTCTTTTTAACCTTAGGTTACCCATATAAGACATGTTACAAATACCATATGTGCTTTTATGTTTGACATTTTAAACAGTCAGAGAAGTCTTCCAAACCACTTGCACAGAATTTAAGAAAGATCGGAATTTCAATTGATAATCTGAGCCAGACATATGTGACTTGAGAGAGAGAACTCTGAATGATTTATCCTTTGGTTGTTGTTTTTTTGTTTCATTCTTCTTGTTTGCTTAGCTGTTTAAAGTCTTTGTAAACCTCAGCATTCAAAAAGAGTAAATTGATTAATTTATTTATCGTTAGATTTACAAGCAAGAGAAAGAGTTAAAGTACATTGTCAGTTGGATCTGAAATATATTTGTGAGGAACAGATTGCACCAATTATAGTTATGTTTGGCAGGGTTGGATAAAATGTAATGAAACAATAGGGAAGGCTTACAGCAGGATGCAACATTTCGATTTTAAAAGCTGATAAGTATATGCGGACAGATAATTGAATAGTTAAATCATGGAAAGGTTTGCAATCAAAGCTTGCTTGCACAAAAACAAAAGAAATTGTGACTTGAAATGACAACATCATAAAATGATGTTGGTCTAAAAAGTTTATACCAGAAAGCATTTGATTTCAGGAAAAAAGGAGAATCCTGCTAATTCATTTGCCTTAAGAGATATGTTTACTGTAATAATTATGTGTGTTCAAATACTAATGAAACACAGCTTGTGGAATATAATATCTTCTAAAATTAAATGTGTTAACACACTATCCAAAGAGGTACTTCGGGGAAGCAAAGACGGTAAGGTTAACCTGGTGTTTCTTCTTCTCTGAGGCTAGAAGAGTCTAACATAGATTATTATTTGGCAACATGCCTTGAAACTCAGATTTCTTCGGGGTTAAGGATTCATTCATAACTGCATTCATTTGACTGAATGAGATTCATTCATAACTGCATCAGAAGCTTTTTTTTTAGTTTTTTTACAATTTATACTAATGATACATGATAACTGTTGAATTTAAAACAATACAGATTTAGTGCAACAGGATGAGCCAGTAAGTTACGAGCCAAGAAACTCTTATAAAACAGGTGTCAAGCTTCAAAAGCCACTTTTTGCTTTTACAGCTATTATCGCTTCTCAACTTACCAACAAACTATGGGGGGGGGAGGAAGGGGGAGATATAGAACAGGTTTCGGACAGCAAAATGCCAAGTATGAGAACCAAGGATGTTTTGGCACAGCCAGAAAGATTTTCTCACAACAATATCAGGAGACTCAATTAAACAATGTGACCTGCCCTAATTGGAGGGAGGGAGAACCTGAATTTTGACTATGTGGGTTTGCGTGGAAAATAGTCAGATCTGGTTTTGCCCTCATCAGTGCCTAAACAATGTAGTCAATAAAGTTTTGCATTAAGAGATTGGATCATCTCGGCTGTGCTTACTTTGGTTGGGTTTGTTGGTCGAAACTTTGACAACAGGAGTGTACTAAGTAGACATATCTTATCTCTGTTCCTTGTGTGTATGAACAGGTTGTAAATGTGTATAATGAGAAAAAGAGGATTGATTTGATATATAAACTTGTTTGACATTTGATGCATGCAAAATTTGTTTATGAAGAAAAAACAAGAAAATTAGACAAATAGGGAATTCCAGCATGTCTTAAAGAAATCCATTTTCTTTCACTAAGATCAAAGCATACTGAAGGTAGATTTATATATACATCCCAAGCTTTGAATGTTGACTACGCTAGATAAATCAGCAGTCTGATATTAAATATAAAAGGCAGCTTTTATAGGACATCGTGTATGTGAGAATTGCTTTGAAAATGTGAAAGGTGTTAGGTACATGCGAAGTATTTCTGGTGCTATGATCACATTCAAACTTTTTTGCGTGTTTGCATAAAATCCACTTTGCCTCCCACCTCAACCAACAGCCTGCTATTTCTAAAGGAGGACAAGCATACATTGAGAGTTTTTCAGAGATAATTGCTTTGATATTTTTGTAAGTGACATACTGAAATCAACAACCTTTCAGTCATTTCAACATGTTAGGAAGCTGTTTGCACAAATACCAGAGGGGGAGAAATCCTTAATATAGTTACAGAACATTTAATATTTTGCATAGCTCTGTTAGTTTGAACCAGAACTGGCAAAGGAAGTGTTATTTGTCTTCATTTACCATCATTTAAAACCTTTTAGTCCTTAATTTACTTTCAGCAGGCATTAACCAAGAAGAGAGGAAAAAACATAAAATGCAAAAAAGTGGATATGAATAAGCTAAATTGCACATAATTCTGTGCAAATGCACTGCTGATCAGATTAACGTTGATATGAAAATAATTATAATTGGTTTCTGCATCTATTAGCACTTTAAAATCTAGGAGAGTTTACAGACAACAGGAAACTTTTTAATTTTTCTTCTAAATTTTGCTAAGGCAAATTAATTATGATAGCATCATAGGAAATAACAAAACTAACTTTTTACATATGAATTTTTGTTTGTTTTTGTTTGTTTTTCCCCACATGGTGTGAGATAGTGACAAATCTTCTCATCTCTGTCTCCAATATTTTTTAACATGCATTTCTTTTAGCTTTCTTAAGTTTTAACTTTTTTCTGTAAATTTCTAATTTTTAACTCCCAGTTTTTAACTTGTTGACTGATGTGCATCCAGATTTGTTTGGTTTCATTTTACTTAGCACTTGTTCTTAACTTTAATGGAGAGAAAAAGGAGGAGGACTTGATCAAGCTCTAAGCGTTGAGACATAATATAGGAACTAGAGTTACATATAATGTTGATCCAGTGGAATACTTAAACAAATGAGGCATGTCCTTCCTATGGTTCTCTGACTGTTAAGCCACTGAGGGCTGCCCCTTCTCTTGTCTGATCATTTCCTAGGCAGCATCTGTTCCATTTGTCCATCAAAATCTTTCTCATATACCCATGATGGCGAACCTATGGCATGCGTACCACAGGTGGCACATGTAGGCATATCAGTGGGCACACGAGCTCAGCTCCGGAATACATGCGCATGCCAGCCAGCTGATTTTCAGGCCTTCTGGGCCCACTGGAAGTTGGCAAATGGGCCATTTCTGGCCTCTGGAGGGCCTCTGGGGGGGCATGGAGAAGGCCATTTTCACCTCCACAGAATCCTAGAGAGGCTTTGGAGGCTGGGGACAGCAAAAAAACAGCCCTTCCAGTCCCACTGGAAGTTGCCAAATGGGCCGTTTCTGGTCTCTGGAGGGCCTCCAGGGGGTGGGGGGTGGAGAAGGCCATTTTTGCCCTCCCCAGAATCCTAGAGAGGCTTTGGAGGCTGGGTTCAGCAAAAAACAGGCCTTCTGGTCCCACTGGAAGTTGGCAAATGGGCCATTTCTGGCCTCTGGAGGGCCTCCGGGGGGGGGAGGCTGTTTTTTCCTTCCCCAGACTCATAGAGAGGCTCTGGAGGCTGGGGACAGCAAAAAACAGCCCTTCCAGTCCCACTGGAAGTTGGCAAAGAGGCTGTTTCTGGCTTCTGGAGGGCCTCCTGGAGGGAGGCTGTTTTCGCCCTCCTCAGACTCCTAGAAAGGCTCTGGAGCCAGGTGAGAGAGAAAAACAGGTCTGTCGGGCCATCGCATGCCAGGAATGGAGGGAGAAAGGGGGTTGCGGGGGCAGGTGCATAGAATTATGGGTATGGGCATGCACACATGCAACCCCCTGCCCCCACTTCCTGGCAAAAAGGTTAGCCATCACTGTCATATACCATTATAAAGGTATATGCTCTTTACAATAGGGGTGACAATGAATGTACGGAGGGCTTGATCCAGAAAAAGGCATAACTGGCACACCTGATAGAAATTGAACAAAGTCTCTCTTGATCACAGCTGCCATCATTTCCTGTAAGTCCTGTAAGTCTAAAAGATCCCCAAGATTCTGCACCATTCTTGAGAGAAGTAGGCATTTTTATTCTAGGGTAAAGAAAAATAAATACTTGGACCTAGGCAGTCCAAGTAACCACAGCCATACAGTCTTTATATAATCAGTCAGAATCAATTTTATCCCACCCAGACCCACTCAGCTTCTGGGAATGGGGTTAGAATTTTGACAATCTTGTTTAGTCAGCTTGAGGTGGCAAAGTATAATTGGGCATCACTATGTGTTGATGAAGGATGTGGTGGCTCAGTGGCTAAGATGCTGAGCTTGTCAATTGAAAGGTTGGCTGTTCAGTGGTTCAAATCCCTAGTGTCACATAACAGGGTGAGCTCTCGTTACTTGTCCCAGCTTCTGCCAACCCAGCAGTTTGAAAGCACGTTAAAAAAAATGCAAGTAGAAAAATAGGGACCACCTTTGCTGGGAAGGTAACAGCATTCCGTGCACCTTTGGCATTTAGTCATGTTGGCCACATGACCACAGAGACGTCTTTGGACAGTGCTGGCTCTTTGGCTTTGAAATGGAGATGAGCACCCCCCTCTAGAGTCAGGAACAACTAGCACATATGTGCGAGGGGAACCTTTACCTTTACCTTTATGTGTTGATGATACCAGGCCCCAAACTGGTAGATGATCTTACCTAGAAGTTTCACATAAAAGTTGTATCTTACAAAGAACAGGCCTAGAGAGCAACTCTCATACCTAAAACTGACTGGAATCAGCCCTGAAGAAAAAAACCTTGAACCCAACCCAAAAGTGGTTGACAATATGGAAAGCTACTGTGAGATCAAGGAACACACAGATGAATGCAACACTTCCATCCAGGCTCCATCCAAGAGTCATCCACAAACATGACCAAGGCAGTCTCCATAGTGAACTCAGGACCAGAATTTCTAAGAATGGAAGGTTGGAAAGAGGATAGGAGTTTCCCCAAAAAGTTGGTTCTAGTAATGGACTCTTGAGAAGGGAGGGTTCATCTTCTTCAGTGCTGAAAGTATTGTGAGGTAATTATGACACCATAATGGTTGCAAGGCAGTCAAATGTAGGTAAACATCTCTTCCTCCTCATTGTTATCATAGTAATGAAAATCCTCACGTTTATGATCTTCACAGATCTGTAAAGCAAAGGAAACCTGAAGAAGATTGAAAAACAACTGAATTTACTTAGCAACCACTTCACTTAACAACCATGTTGCGGGTCCTAATTGCGGTCACTAAATCAGGACTACCTATAAAACAAGTAAAACTTCCACTCTGATCCCTTTGCTAATATGCAATATTCACAGATGCCATTTAGTATTGTAGAACGTATTTTTCCAGTAACTTTGGTTTTTGGTACTAGAAACCTCAATTTTATGCTGAGAAACAATCAAATTATTTTGTCAGTTCCATGCAGAGGTAGCTTTTGTCTTGTTTTAGAGTGTGCTACTCCAAATCTTCTCTGTACAACTGCTACAATATATGCATGTCAGTGTGTGTCTCTGTGTGTGGGTGTGCAAGGGTACGTGCATGCGCACATGCATAAAATTAAAACCATTTTTTAGAACCATATCATTCTAAGAATATATTTTTCCCATAGGAGAAAGGCTTAAAATCATTGGAAAAAAAAAAGACTGTTTGAATGTTCCAGAGAATATATTTCTTATAATTCAATACTGTGGTTCCTGGACACAATTTAGAACCATCCAGAAGGACATGCAAAAACCAAAGCCATGATGTCTGATCTTCTATCTTGCTTCTTCCCCAATTATCATGGTTCATTTTTTGTTGAAATTAGGACATTTATCATAAGATAGAGCAGGAAAAGTGAATGGAATAATACTAACCTAAGAAGCCTTATATTTCAGGTCTCCACTAGGAGTAATTCAAATTGCCTCTCAAATAGAATAAACATGGAGATATATTTTAAAATAAATAATTAAAAAGAACAGAAAAGGTCTTTGCCCAACAAGTGTCTAGGCAAGAAGATATAGAAAAATTATCTTAATGTTGTCTTCTTCTAACAAATTCTTCTAAGGCATTTGTTTTATGACAAAATATGCACATAACAGAACCCTTTGAAATCAAAAGATTTGTGTTTTGAACTAAAAGTGATATACAATTGAAAGACATGGTGTTGCAGGTGTCATCATAACCTTCCTTCCTTCCTTCCTTCCTTCCTGCCTGCCTGCCTGCCTGCCTGCCTGCCTGCCTTCTTCCCTCCCCCCTCCCCCCTCCCTCCCTCCCTCCTATCATTTTTATGTCATTGCTATAATATATTTAGTATGCCTGACTCTGCCAGTTTTCTTTGCTTTTTCTTTTGTTGAAGATAACATAGATATTTACAGTTTCTGCAGCTTAGTCTGCATCGCCTTTCTCTGTAGTACTGGATTTCCCAAGGCAAAAGACAGCAGCACATCCATCACTAGAAAAACTCTCGCTATAAAGCTGATCTTGGCATCTTGGCTTGATTATGTTGCTCCCTCAATTCTGAGGAGTACTGGCACTACAGTTTGTCTTGGTGATTTTGCCAAACAGTTTGGAACATCCATTAATCAGACAATTTTTATCAAAGTTTTGTCAGATGATGGTAGTAACATCAGTTGACTTTTGTACCAAAAGTCATTTCAGGTGAAACACTATGCTTCTGAATAAAGAAAGCAAGCACAAATGAATGTTCATCTGAGGAAAATACTTAATGGTTTTAGTATAATAATGATAAAATAGCAATTAAATTCTACATATATATTCAATGGAGTACATTGGAAGGCACAGATTAAAAACTAAACTTTATTAAAGATCATTATATAACATGAAACCTAATTGCAGAAGCTTATAATATTAGGGAAACAAATCCATAACATGGGTTATGTTAGAAACTATGTGATGCCATCATGAGATGTGTGTCGTTCACTTCTCCAACTCTCCTTCCCAACATCCATGGCTAAGCTATATAGGGTTTTGCCAAAAAAAAAATTACTACAACCATCCATATAAACTTATTTTAAAGGGAAATTGTGTGTGTGTGTGTGTGTGTGTGTGTGTATGTATGCATGTGCGTGAGTGTAGTTAACAAAGAATGGCTGTGAAGGACAAGAAGAAGATCCATTACCTAAGAACAATCAGATAAAGAAGTCTTGAGCTCGAAACCAAGGCATGGTTTATGAAAATGCGTCCTATAGCCTTTGCACAGAGACACATCTTAATTTCTTTGAAGATGAAAGAACAAGGGAGAGAAGTACACTCAAATTTTCAAATTATGTTACTGTAACTGTTCTAATAAAGGTAGTTTTAGGTTTTCATGGCATCTGCTTCTTAGTCTGGTTTTCCTTATAGGACTCCCCAAAAGATAGAAGAATAAGACTTTTCTGATAGTGTGTTGTTATTGCTATTTGCCACTTTTCTGCCATATCCAGTTTTCCAGACCAGATTGTCAAAGTAGGCCAGGTGCAGGGGTGCTATTCAGCAGGTTCTGACAGGTTCTGGAGAACTGGTAGTGGAAATTTTGAGTAGTTCAGAGAACCGGTAAATACCACCTCTGGCTGGCCCCAGAGTGGGGTGGGAATGGAAATTTTGCAATATCCTTCTCCAGAATGGAGAGGGAATGGGGATTTTGCAGTATCCTTTTCCAACCACATCCACCAAGCCACACCCACCAAGCCACCCCACACCCACCAAGCCACGCCCACAGAACTGGTAGTAAAAAACATTGAAGTCCACTACTGGCCAGGTCAGTATGCAGACACAATAAAGAGTACTGGAGTTCTATTTTCTTGTTGTACAGTATAATGAAAGCCAAACAGATTCCCTATGCTCTCTCTTATATCATATAGGCTGAATGTGGGGTTATTTTGAGTGTCTGTCCCTCCTTTCCCAGAGCTGAATTGTAATTTACTGTCTCTTTTATCTTTCACCAGTTTTGTCTCCCTTTTTCTCTACAGAAATATGTTCTACATCTCAATAATCTTCAATCAACCATTTTCTTAGATTATTTCACTCGGAAGCCTTGGGTAAAAGAGTTGCCTTTTGATGTATTTTCCTTTCCCATCTCTGAACATTGCTCAGAATGAGACGAACTTGAGCAAATTCTACAGCTGTAACATAGTTTCACTCCTTATGTCCCGCTAACCATTTCTAAAGAACATGTCCTTATGACTTTACTTTCATGTCATCCCTTCCAAATAGTTAGGTAAATTAGAGCAGTCTTGAGATG
This sequence comes from Ahaetulla prasina, assembly GCF_028640845.1. NCBI lineage: Eukaryota > Metazoa > Chordata > Lepidosauria > Squamata > Colubridae > Ahaetulla > Ahaetulla prasina. The sequence continues at coordinate 289,678,887 of NC_080539.1, read as the reverse complement.
TTTCTTTGATTCTTTTGCTAACACACACTGATACCATGAACATGCTCTTACATGCTTAATTGATAATGATTTGTCCAACTTCCAGAGAGTCTACTACCCTGCTGCAGGCAGGGACTTCCCATTGGGCATTGCCTTCCATAGCCATTTTGATTTGGGCTATAGAAAAGATTGGTATCTGACTTCCACAGAAGCATGATTGATAGAGGAAAATGCATCATTTTGCATTCATTTCCAGCTGCTTTTGGTCATGGCTGCTTGCTAGCAGCAGGGTCATTTCTTTGCATTACTTATTGACCACATCTTGCGTTCTTTTGTCTACCTCTTTCATGCCTGTATCCTTCTGACATGTCACCTATGAGGAAGAAAGATGTGAGATATTAGGAGACTTCCCTCTTGTTTCATTCCATGCACCTTCACCATACAAGGGATGTATGAGCCTGACTATTATTATAAGTTTAGCACTCTTCTAGGAAAGCATTAATACCATGTTTACAAGTGGCACGTTATTATCATGAAGTAATTCGTGCCAGTAACTTTTCATTTGGATGCCTTGAAAGATATAAATGGCTTTAAAGGATAAGTGTGATGATTCCCCAGATGCTTCCCCAGATACCTCTCTAGATGTCAGTTTAGGGGAGGATGAACCAGTTCCTGGCAGAAGCTGAGTTGATTGATGGCTCCAAGCAGCTGTCTGATTTGGCAAAGGCTCCAGGTGGGGAAAGCCTAAATCTGCTGCTGGTCAGTGAGGAGGAGGAAGCACTGCCTTCTGCACTGATCCAATAACATGTAGGGTAGAGAAAAGGCAGCCAAATTACTTGTGAGAGAAAGCCTCACCCTTCTTGATGGGCTGGCTATTTAGCACATCAGACAGATGGAGGAGATTCTGGGAACAATGTGCTTGTTTCCTATCTGTGTGCTTCCTGGCGTTGTGATTCCTGCTTCACTTTTGATTGACATTGTGCCTTGACAATGATTGTGTCTTGGAAACTGACTTTTCTTACCTCATGAACTCTCTTGTGTTTGTCTGGTGGATTTATTTTGATTGGAAAACTTTCAAGTGCCTTGTGGACTCTTTGGCCATTGCTCTGTGGACTAGCATTGGTCTGCTCATGGATGTTCTTAATTGGGACAGTTCTGGGTTTTTTGGTAAAGGGAATTGCTGGGGAAGATTAATAAACTGACTAAAGCACAGTTGTGTGTGTTTGAATGAGTGGGACAGCACAATAAGAGGAAGAGCAAAGCAATAGCAATAGCACTTAGACTAACAAACTGCTCGACAGTGCTTTATAGCCCACTGTAAGTGGTTTACCGAGTCAACATATGCCCCCCCAACAATTTGGGTCCTCATTTTACAGACCTCAGAAGAATGGAAGACTGAGTCATCCTTGAGCCGGTGAGAATCGAACTGCTGGCAGTCAGCAATGTCAGCCTGCCATACTGCATTCTAACCACTGTGCAACCACAACTCTACTAATGGTCAGATAAGACAGGTTTCAGTGTAAAAACCTGTTCGTTTTACTTATGAGTAAAAATCTCATTCAGCCCCCCAACCCTCAGTTAACATGAAGATAAAGAGAGGGATGGGGACCACATTTAGACTTGCAAGATTAAAATAGACTTTAACTGTTGCTTTGCCTCTTTTCCCATATACTATACCATACTTTACTGTAGCTGTTACAATAAAATAGTCCTGATGTATATGTCAATTGGTTTCTTAGACTGGTCTACCATGTTGACAAAAGGTGATTAAAACCAAGCATCAACCTACTCTTCTTAAAGTCTATTTCCTAACATTAAACACATTGATTCATAGCTGTTTTTCATACTGACAAATTTAATTCAATGGGTAGTAAAATAATCTTTAAAATCCATCAATTACTTTCATTAATTTATTCAGTTTCAAAACTTAAGGACACTACCACTTGCTAGACTCATATGAAACAGAATAAAATCAGTCAGGGGGCCAGTGGAATTTAAGCCATCACACCTTTCTGCTAACCCAAGCATTAGAGGAATTCAGGTAAACAGCTAAATTTGGCTAAACCTGCAGAAATTGCTGCCAGCTTGCATATTCAAAGAACTTCACCTAGCCTTCATGCCATGTTTTGGATTGTTTAACCACCTGGTGCTGTACATGGACAGTCATATAGATAAAAAGATAGATTGTGTGTGTGTGTGTGTGTGTGTGTGTGTGTGTGTGTGTGTGTGTGTGTGTGAATTCGTAGGTTTTCATGGGTATAGGTATGTAGGGTTTGGCGTATTTGGGTCTTCTCCTGTGTAAGATTGAAAGTATCTTGGTGATGCTGCATCACAGCCATCTGCTCAGGACATTACATCACAGAACCCAAGAGGCCACAACACCAAAGCTCAGGACGTTAAAACACAACCAACCACCCAGGTTGTTGCAACACAAGACTCAGGACGTCACATTCCCAGAACTCAGGACATTTCCACACAGCCCATTACCTAGGTCGTTACAACACAAAAGACTAATGGGCACACAACTAGGACCAAACCCATAGAGGATGCTACGAAACAGCTGACTAATCTGCAAACACCCACTCCACCTACCAATCAAGATGCAACCACACAGCCAACCAACCCGCTTACAGCAACAAAGCCAACACTCCACACCTCCCCACTAGTATTTATAAAGAGACGGCAGCTCCAACCACACTTTGCTCGCACAAGCACGAAGCCAAAAACACCAGCCTGAAGATGACGAGTGGGACCTCATCGAAACATTGCCAAGATACTCTCAACCTTACATGGGAAAAGACCCGAATACGCCAAGACATACATACATACATCTCTCTCTCTCTCTCTCTCTCTCTCTCTCTCTCTCTCTCTCTCTCTCTCTCTCTCTCTCTCTCTCTCTCGCTATCTAGCTATCTAGCTATCTAGCTATTATCTACCTATCTATCCAGGAATCCAGGAACCTAGGATTGCACTGGGCAAAGGATTCTCAGGTGTTCTATATCAATTTACAGCATCAGTGACTTTGGTTCCTTTTCTCTTTCTGGATATCTATGCAAGGCAGACAGGTTTCATGTTGGACATTTTTCTAGCACATCACGTCTTGAATTCTCCTGGAACCTGCATCCTTTCAGCCAATCATGATTAATTCTGTCTCGGCTGGCTAGCTATTTCACTTATTTATGTCACTGTTACTCCAACTTCAGTTCTACTTTTTTCCTGCCAACTACTTAGCTATTTCCACTTTCCTTGTGCTGAGTGACCTCTTTTTCACTGAGAAAACCCTTATCAGTTATTTCCTAGAGTCAACCTGCAAGGATAGCCTGTATGTATGTCTGGGTCTGGGTGGTCATGTGACATGTAGCATAATTCTTTCTCCATTTTGTCACAACAAGTGTCAGCAATTTATGGAGACAGATTTCCTGACTGGAGCCAGGTCCAATTAACTCTGGAGTAAACCCAGATGTGTAGCCTAGAACAAACTTCCAGACTATTCTAACTAGCTTTAAACACTTATTTCATAATCTGCATATAGGAGAAGAAGGATTTTTCTAGGGTTCATAATTGAGGAGTTAGGGTTACATACAGTATTGCTCTCCAGTTGCCCTCGCCTAATTTAAGAGAACAACATTGTATCACTCAGCAAAACAGAAGATTAAAACAAAATATGTAAGCACAACTATTGAAAAACAAAATCACAGTCATAAGGATTCTAATAATTTTGCACCTGCTTACCCCCTCCATGAAAATAGGTATATATACATGAGAGATTAAAATAAGTAAACGTAAAGCACAGAATGAATCGCTGAATAATCTTAACAATTTTCCTTCAGCACATAGTTCAGAGTATTACTGTGCTCTGTGCTGCAGGTCTTTATCAACATTACTGAAACTCAAAGTACAGTGCTATCCTGATTGTGTGTTCCAATTTTAATATCTCAGTATTCATTATTATTTATCTTCCTTAACAATTTTCAAATAGGCAGGTTGGCGAATGGTTCCAAAAATCCTACTTTGCCAATCAAACTAGAAGATCATTTTGAGCTCTGAGAAAGTACTGATTTACTTCCTGACAGAACTGCCCTCGAGATCGCACTTTGTTCTTGCTTAAGAATAATGCCACCTTTCCTTGAGCCAAATTTGTTACATTATCTGGGTCTGACAATACTTTTGTTTGAACATCGTGAAGCAAGGGAGCAGATCCCAAGTTTCCTTGTGCTCAATGATGTAAGGAAAGAGAGGAAAGCCAAAGGATGAAACGACTAGTGCAGAAGATAAGTAAAACCTGCCAATTACCCACTGGCAGAAACATCAAAGAGAGAGAAGCCAATCAAATCCAGATTCTGGCACAAGTCAGCTGCACATTGATTTTGCTAGAAAGGCAATAAGACAATGAACTCGAGGTGGAGTAAGATGGGAAAATGAAGCTAAAACAGCAACATACATATTTAAATATCCAGAGATTTTTTTAAAAAAAATTCATTTGGACAATTCAATATTATTCCAAAGAAACAGTTTTATGAAAAAGGAGCCATTTTCTTGAGCTGCATTGAGAAAAACGGGCTAGCTGTGTTAGGTTTTCTTTGTCTTTTTTCTAGTCCATGCTGTTTAGGTGTACTTTGTCCAGTCATTAGTGCTGTATTTTAAAAAGACATTGACGAGCTGGAATATGCCTGAAAGAGTATTACTGAGGTCTGATGATGGTGGTAAAAGAAAAAAAAGAATATTAGAAAGAAAAGAATATTAACATCTGTAACAATAGCCATCTCTATATTCTTCTATTGGCCACTTATCTGCAGAGGAAGGATTTGGAATCCCTTAATGAGAAAGAGGACTTTATCCTTCCCAATTAATACATATACAGAGATATCATAAACACCTCTTTATCACGCATTCCTTCATTTTACAAGGCCGATAAACCACTCCAATTGAAGCTATTCCAATTAAAGAAGACTCTGACTCATGTATATTTCCCATCATACCCATTCAGTAAACAATCTGACAAAAGAACTTGATGTTCTTTTAAGGCAGTTTTCTGGGCAGGAAGGGTTAAATGTAAATCCTCCACAGCAGATCACTCCCATGTCTTTCAGTGAAACTAGAAACCTCCTTTTGCTCTGCATGCTTTACTCAGCCTCCTTGTGCTCTGCATGCTTTACTCAGAAGAGCAGGGTTTAAAGAAGTGATTCTATCAGCTGGCTAGACAGGCTAAGATTTTTCTACTCATCATTGGGGCTAGCAGTGTAAAATGTTAAGAACCAATAGCACAAAAGAATGAGGGGGGGAGCAAAGATTAATAAATGCCCAACCGTAAACACAGTGAAAAGTGGAGCTGTAGTTTTCTAAATACAAGTTTTGTTTAATCTGATTTATATGGCATGTAACACAGGCAGGCTAATGATCTCCCACAAGGGAAAATGTCGTCATCCATTTTATTGGCTCCAGGTGGTCAAGAAAATCTCTTTTTAAAAATGTGCCACTTAAATATTGACATCCCCCCCCCTTCAGACAGCTTTGTCTTCCAGCAGCAACATTTGGCTTCATGTAACTGAAAGGAATATGGGTCAACTTCAGTAGAGTGATGCCAGACATCTGGATCATTTGTGATATATTTCCACAATCTGGACCATCAGGCATATAAAGCTTAAAAGAATTTCTGTACAAGTGTTGTTGGTGGTAACATTTTCTGAAATATTTGCATCAAACGTCAAACAGTGGTGTTCTTTTTAAGGATATTGTCACCCTTTGATTTGCCAGTCCTGTCAGTTAAAAAAACAACTCTACCACACAGGAAGCAAAGTCATCTCATGCCTAAATCTTTTGGACTTTGCCAGCTTTTTGTTTGCAGCAAACGATGTGTTTGCCAGATTCCTGTTTGCAGCAAATTATTACAAATGTTAGGACTGCTGAGGACTGAGACACTTTTCTAGAACATTTTCTGAAAAAGTCATCCAGAACTGAACTTACTAGCACACAGTGATGGGTTTCCTTGCCTAGCATTACTAGCCAACAAATTGTAGAATTTGAATCCTTCAGGCTTCCCACCAAATGTCCAACCTGCTGTTCAAGGGAACATTATGTTGATGAAACCCACTAACATATTTTGGCAAACACAAAGCTCTAGTTCAGGCTTGTTTGCTGTTTTTAGCATTTGGGCCAGCAGATGGAATAGCAAATGAATTGCCTAAGATTCTGACATCTACACAGGAAACCTCCCCCGCCCCCCATTAGGGGAAGTAAGAACGAAAAAGATAAAGTTGTTAGTTGTTACAACAGCAGCTGATCTGTGTAGTGCTCCTTGAAATTAAGATGGAAAAGAGTATTAGTAATGAAATCAATTCCAAGACGGTTGATGAATGTCTTTTGCCTGAAGAAGTCCCACTGTTTGTTGACGTTGCTGTAATTTTAGAAGGAAGTAGATACTGTAGCTATTACTTTCTTATTGCCACTGTTGTTATTTTATGTGCAATGATTAGTGAATGTCAGCCTAACCTTTTGGAAGGGGGGAAAAAAGACTCAGATGATAATGAACTTCCCCATATGGTTAGGTTTATTATGTAAGCAAACAAGCCTACAGAAATACCTGTAAATGTTACAACATTAGTTACAACAATACCCTGAGGAGAAAAGATGATTCTGTCTGTTTGGATGAATATTCCAATGTCAGAATATGCAACTCAGTGTTTTGTTTTAATATATTCCCACCAGTCTGTTAAAAGAAGCCCAAAGATGGAGTTTGGAAATTAATAACTTTGGTGATATAAAGAGAGGAAGGAAGCAACTGCGCCAATTTGCCTTCTGGTAAATTTAATGGCTTTTTAACTGATTGGATTTGGATCTGGCAGCCAGTTTGTGAATGGGCAAATCTTTCTCATGGCAGCCATTTTCTATTAGCGTTTCGGTATGCATTCAAAGACTCCAATCTGTAGTTTCCAGGAAATTTAAATTGAAGCAACCTTATGCAATAAACAAAAATAAAGAGATAAACAAAGATGCATATATAATATATATATATATATATACAAATAAATGTTCCTTATTCAATTGTTAAATGCATCATTCACTAAGTGCACTGTACACATATTCAACAAATAGTTATAGGATTTGCTTAAATCTCTTTGTGAGTCTTGAATTACACTCACACCACATTGTATGACAGTGAAAAGAATAAATGCCAATATTTCAAAAATAGCATTTCTTAGGGAAGACCACTCTCTATCCTTCTGAAATTAGAAATGTCCTTGAAAACTGCAGTGTTGAATTAAGTGCCAGATTAGTTTTGAACACACTAACATATTCATTTAGTTTCTCTAAAGGAGATTACAAAATGTCGACACTGAAATTCATTCTCCCCAAAGTACTTTGGAGTATGCAGAAATGTGAACATAAGCACCTGTCTCCAAAACCTTGAAACAGCCATATCTTAACCTGGGATTTATCCTGGGCAAAGGTACAATTGCTTTCAGAATTTTAGACAGATGCTGCATTCATGGTACCATGCATCGTGAAGCTTTTTTTTTTTTTTTGGTTATTCTTTCTGAAGTGCTACAGAGCTCTAAAAATAAAAAACAATATATCCTTTGTGTTTGTTTCTAAATCATCCTACTTTGGCCATGTTAACTTCATTTGCACAAGTTCTTCCTTGGGCTCATATTAGTGGTCTAATTAAAGCAATGGGATGCATATAAAGAAAGGCTGCAAAAATCGCTGAGACAACAGGCTGTTTAACTAAACAACAGTGTAATGGCTCTAAATTCAGAGGTGCTTTATTCTGCATCCATGACTAATGTACACTGAAAGTCAATTTATTCAGTACTTATTAAACCCTATTCAGTCAACACTCCCAAAGATTTCTTTCAGGGTGAATTAACTTAGCTGAAGTGTACTCTAAAATGGCAGATAGCTGATATTTACTTCATTTTAGAGATGCAGAACTCAAAGAATAGAGAGTTATTCAAGCAATTCAAAATATCTATGAAATCTGAAAGTACAGAATTTTTCTCTGCTCCATCTAATCACTTAGTACAACAGTGACACGCATAGCAGTAGATTGCTGAATTGATTCAGGGCTCACTTCCCCTTATTGCCTTCTTCACAAAGCTAGAAATCTATCTTATTGGCTACACTGATTACCAGACCTTTCCCCAGAACAAGCGTGGGAACCATAGAGTGAGGTTGCTAGGGAGCTTTCAATCACATGGTGCCAAAACCTACCCTCCACTTTCTAATCCTCTCTACTTTGTTGCCTCAAAAAAACAGAACAAAAATGAAAACACTATTCTATTTTGTTTTTCTTTCTCAATCCCACAATGCTTTAAAAATGAGATTGATGTCTTTTTGAATTTGCCTTGTCATTTCAAAATGACTCAAGGATTTTTTTCTTTCTTTCTCTGGTTATGTATTTCTCTTTTGTTGTACATTAATCATTTTCCTGTCCATATTTATGAACTACCTCAGTGCTTCTGATTTGCCCCTATGTGGCATGAAAAGCTATATCAGATAGGCTATTGCCTTTCCTCATGATCTGAGTCAAATTTTGGTATGAGTATATTAGTCATGGATCACTAAGAAATCTACCCACTCATCTCATCCTCAGATGCATTGCATTTCTCTGCCTGCAGAAGATTCGGCTGCTTTCCATCCCAACAGGAAGAAAATATGAAAGCAAGAACTTTCAAAGAACTTTCCTTCTTTTCTTTTCTCTTCCTGCAGGAAAAACACATGACTGCTTGCACGTATGCATGTGTAACAATGGATTATCATATGATTCTTAGGGGTCAAAATAGAATTCACATATGAAGTCAGGGATGTGATGCATCATTTACATAGGGAAGGATAGAGAAGAAACTGGTTGTAGCAGATCTCAGAAATTATAAAGAATACCACTTCAGGGACAGTCAGGTCAGGAGTGAAATCAAGCAGGTTCTGACAGGTTCTGGAGAACTGGTAGCAGAAATTTTGATCAATTCAGAGAACCAACAGCAGAAATTTTGAGTAGTTCGGAGAACCGGCAAACACCATCTCTGGTTGGCCCCAGAGTGGGGTGGGGATGGGGATTTTACAGTATCCTTCCTCTGCCATGCCCACCAAGCCATGACCACAGAACCGGTAATAAAAAAATTTGGATTTCACCACTGAATCAGATATTCAGTTATTTATAACTGAATTCACTTTCATTATGACCAAACTAGATGTCAAACTGAATACATGTAAATATATCATTCATTAAGTGCACTGTGCACATACTCAACAAACAGTTATGGAGGTTACTTAAATCTCTTTGTGAGTCTTGCATTACACTCACACGGCATTGGGTCACTCCCAGTGAAAAAATAAATGCCAATATTTCAAAGATAACATTCCTTACGGAAAACCACTGTCTATGCTTTTGAAGTTAGAAGTCTCGTTGAAGACTGCAGTGTTGAATTAGGTGCCAGATTAGTTTTGAACACACTAAGATATTCATTTAGTTTCTCAAAAGGCAGCATGTACCATCATTTCTCTGTCAAAAGGAAAAACATGAGTCCCAAATATGATTGGGAATACAGCCATGTGGGGAAAAAGTTCTGAGTGGTTATAAAATCATCCCTTCTCCAAAGCTACTATTGGCAGTGAGTGGAAAGGTTCCTCTCAATCACATTGCGTACTTCTATTCCTATTGCCCCCATTTCTACTGGCTGCTACTTTAAAGAAGAAAAGCATGCACTTTAAATGCTTATCTAGTGAAATAGATTCAGATTTTATAAGTACTAAACATTTGACAAATATTATTATAACCAATATTCCCTTCTCCCTACCAATTCTAAAAGCCTTCAGAGAGTTTTTAAGTTGAGCTGCTGTTCCACCGTAAATTTTGCATCATCTTGCTACCTGACTCCATAGAATACCCCTCTGTTATAAAAGCAAGCCTCTATGGCTTTGTCACTATCCCACCTCCTGCAGATCAGTCTGAAACATCCATTTTTGATCTTCCTTCACACGCACTGATATATTTCCCCCCTCACTGCAAAAGCAAACCCAGTGAAACAACAAGGATTAAGGAAGGGACAGTGGCAAAAAAACTAGTTTGTTAGGGTTCCAAGTAACACCCAAGTTTCCTCAAATTTCCTTTTTATTGAAGATGTCATATTGGCACATCTGGGAAAACCTGAATCTGAAAGTTTCCAGGTTTTCCTTACCCAATTGAAAGTTCGTTCCTGCCCAGCACCCACATGTCCATCACATGGTCCAATCATCCACCGTCCAAACTGGAGACACTTCCTAGTCATCCGACTCCAGGTGCCAGGGTAGGCGTCCTTGACTCTCTGAGAAAGGAATGTTATTTTGATAACATATCACCCAAACTCTATGCAATCCCTCTTCCCATTCTCCCACAGAAGAAAATGTAGCAGGCCTGAAGGCCCAAATGTAAAAGATGGCTTCCAGGTCATACATAGTTTTTCTTTCCCGCCAATAGTGAACTGGAGAAAATATTAGTTAAGCAATAAGCATGATGAAGATGGCATGGTAAGAAATTTCACAGACTGGCAGGCAAAACCTATCCCAAAGGCGTGTAGGAAGAAATTGAAGCCAATAATTCTATGGAAGGACTTTTAAACTACATGGGGAGATCTAAATTATAGTGGTTGATAATAACTAACTGTATAGTTTCATTCTGGACTTTGCTGGACTTTTGGGTTTAACTTTCTGGACTTTTGTGTGTGCCTCATCATTATTAGCTCATGTGGCAAAGAAGTTCTTATAGGCATGTATTCATTGGTGTCTATCAGCTGATGTTTCTGAAAGTGAAATACATCTTCCTGCACCTCCTCCCTTAATCGATTCAAAAGAAAGGGGTGTGAGAAGCTTAATGAAGAGTAAACCAAAGGGCTTATACAAGTAGAAGGGTATTCATTTAGTGTTTAAAATAAAGTTAAAATAAAGCAATTAGGGTTAGATTTCAAGAAAAGGTGTTATTTTTTGCAGTTTTTGGTCAGAGTAAAATATTAGTAGGAGGCTACTTGCTTACTTTTTAAAATTCTTCTCACAATAAATCCTAAAAGGTGCTACTTAAAAACTGTTCTTCATACTTACAGATATCAAGGGCAATATTTAGGGAACATACACAGTGCTAATTACGAAGTCAAGTGGGCCAGTAAACATGGTACTACCAAGGGAAACAGAAAGTGAGTACGAGAGAGAGAAAATAATTTATCAAACTTGTTATCCATTGGCATATTTTCTTCTTTCTACATCTTGTTGGAAAAAAAATATATAACTTCAGGACACATTCAGTGAATGCATGGTATAAAAATAATTGTGTATTTTTGATAATTGGCTATGGTAGAGGAGCTATTAAATGCAGATTCCCCTCTATGCAGGGGTGAAATGCTCCCAGTTTGGACTGGTTCGCCCGATCTGGTAGCGATCGTGGCGGGTGGTTCGGAGAACCGGTAGCAATCGCGGTATGAGGCACCGCCCATTCGCCCGGCTGTCGTTACTTCCTGGCTTTAACCAGGAAGTAATGTGTTTTTTACCCTCTGCACATGTGGAGAGAGTCTGCATGTGCATGTGACACACGCATGCGAGTGAAGCGAGTGTCATAATCAGTGTCCTTGGTACTCAGTCAGTCAGTCCCTACAGACAGATAGGCAATATGCATACATACCTAGATGAAAATGAGCCTGATTCTCTCTGTTATTAAGCAGAAGCTCATTGTGTAGTCCTTCTCATTCATTCAGTCCATAAGCAAAAATGCACATGCACCTCAGGATAAATCAAAGCTACTATTTCACTCGGACGTCCAGGTTTTTTGATGCCTATGTGTGTTTGCTTGTTTGCTTGCTGTAGATGATGAGGCTGCTGGATTTAGTAATCTGTAAAATGTAATATCCTGTGTTTTATCTACTTCTTTCTTGAAATGCAATATGATTAGAGATTTTCTGCAAGGTGTTTGCAAAGTCACATTGAGGTTTTGGCAGGATTTTAACTAAAAACTCAGAAAAAGGGAGAGTAATGTCACATAGGAATCAAATTGATATGAGCAGCTGCCCACCAGAGGTAAACATTAGATAAGACTTAAACAGGGGCACAAATTGGTATTTTTTTCCCCAAAGAAAAGTTTTAGCCATCTCAATTATTTATGAAACTGACTTTAAAAAAATCTGCGTGGGAAACAGACTCACCTATTTATTAACTTGAGCATAAAGTTCAACAAGGATTACTTTAGAACAAAGTCTAAATGGTGTCTTTGAGTGTCTTACAAGCATTAAAATGGAGTGGGGGGGAAGGAAATCCAGAACATGTAACCCTGGGCACTCAAGGATAAACACTAACAGTAATCCTACAGAACATACATATACAGATCTATAAATAACAGAAGTCATCTATCCACCTGACCCAAAGCCCTTGGAAAATCTAATTCATTATTAGAAAATACAATTATTATAATATTAATAATCTAAATCAGAACTTCCCACTGTTTTTGGCCTAGTGGAAAAATCTGGAATGTTGAATATATGTTGTGGACCTTGCCAGTTCATAAAATAGTGCCCATCATGGATATACCCAGCTATAAAACTAGTGAAGGGATGAAGTAGTGAGATAGTTCCATTGTTATTAACATCCTTTCATCTGCTATTTCTTGTTCTTACTGTGTCTGTTTATGGTTTATGTTTTTTTAATAATTAATAATGACAACGGTTTTAGGGATTTATTTATTATTTAGATTTGCTGTAGGGCCGCCCAGAATCACTTGTTTGGTGAGATTGGTGGCTGTATTATATGAATAAATAAAAAATAAACACAAATATAATACCTGCCACAATTTCTCACAAACTCTCACTTAAGATCCAGAACAATTCTCAGAAATAAAAGGAATCATGGAAGCTATATTCATTTTGCAGTATTCTAATTCTTTCTTTTTTAAAATTAATACATTTTCCTAAAAATATAAGAAGTAATGTAGACAGAAAATGTGGAATGTATAGAGGAAGATGCATTAAGGGCACATTAATATGTATGAGTATTTTTGTATTTAAAATAATGTGCTGCGTACACTTGTATGAACTTTCCAACACATTTTAAGAAATATGCATTTCATCACTTTTTCTTTTCCAAACTTTGTGGTTGACAATCATTAGGAGATACCGTTTCAGATCAAATTTATCAACTGCAAATAATAGCAATAGTACTTTGAACTGTACATCACTTCATAGTGCTTTAGGGCACTCTCTGGGTGGTTTACAGAGTCATTGTCCCCAACAATATGTGTCCTCATTTTACTGATTTTACTGAAGGATGGAAGGCTGAGATGGAAGGCTGAGTCAATCTTGAGCCAGTCAGGATCAAACTCTTGGCTGTGGGCAGAGTTTGCCTGCAATACTACATTGTAACCACTGTGCCATCATGGCACAAATAATGCAACAATAAATTTAATTTTGGATTTCTGTGAGAATAGTAACAAGATGTTAGGCTGCTTAAGAAAAAAAAGGATGTGTATAGTTCAAATATTTTACGATTTCATCCAAATGGTAAACAAATCATAGAAGAAAATGAATTAATTAAAGAACTTTATTAGTCCAGTAGTAGGGTATAAGAAGCTTTTCCCATTACTTTTCAGTGGTGGTCCCTCTCTCTGGAACATCATTCCCCCAGACATTAGACTGGCCTACACTCTAACACTTTTTTGGAAGATGCTGAAGATGTGGTTCTGTCAGTGGGCCTGGGAAACTCAGAGTGGGATGGAGCCAGAGGTAGGTTTCAGCAGGTTCTTACCAGTTCTGGAGAAGTGGTAGCAAAAATTTTGAGTAGTTCGGAGAACCAGTAGTAAAAATTCTGATCCGCCCCACCCACATCTATTTTCTGCCTCCCCAGTCCCAGCTGGTGGGGAGGAAATGGAGATTTTACCTTATCCTTGGCCTGCCACGCCTACCAAGCCACGCTCACCAAACCATGCCACACCCACCAAGCCACACCCACAGAACTGGTAGTAAAAAAATTTGAAACCCACCACTGGATGGAATCCATTAAATGGTTTGGATGAATGTTTGTTGTCACCGGGATGGGAGTTATTATTTTACTGATTTATTATTTTATTATTTTTATTTTTATTCTTTTTATTTCTTTTATATGGTCTTTCTATCCATGTAAGCCACCTTGAGTTGCCGTGTGCGAGCAGGCAGCAATATAAATTTTCTAAAATAAATAAATAAATGAGGTGCACTTCACAGTCTTCAGCTTCTGATCACAGAGCCGCATTGCACAATATATCAGGGTGATGCTTAATTTTAGATCTATGTTTACTGATTTTCAATGGTAGCTTTTTCTTTTTATTAAAAAAAATTAACTTCAAGATGAACATTGCTTATTGGCTATGTAGTTAGAAGATAATGTTAAGATATAATTAAAGAAATTGCCTTCAAAAAGCAAGCTAGAAAGAAAGAAATCACAGTATCAAATCTGTAACAACCTACATTGTCTTTAGGCCACATATTATAATGCCAGCGCTTAATAAAGAGTAGAAAGCTAATTCCTTGATTTTGTTGTGAGAGAATCAAAGGATACAAATTATTGTAAAACACATTCATCTTGTAAACAGGGAGTTATTTCAAGTTTAATTAAGTATAACATTAAAACAATTATAATCAAAGCAAAAACTAAACATTGCTGCCCTGAACCAAATCACTTACTGAATATGCGCCAGTGGAAGGGAAATGCAACTGAAGGGACAGAGATAATGAGTGAAAGTTGTCTCTTTTCTTTCTATGACATTGGTTTTCTGTTGGATCCTTTCAATGAATGGAATGTACCCTTCTGTTTGTAGAGGAAACACGGGGATCAAAGACACAATATCGTAACCATTTTAAAATGAGTGGACCAGTATACAAGAGAAACCTTTTGAGATGGGTAACCTCTTTGGCAAACATTTCTATCTCTGAATTTGGTTGGTATCCGTGGATTCCAAACATGAATAGAGAACCAGTATGAATCATTGCTTATATCACTTGAGTGTATAGGCAAATATTCAACATAATATGCATTGGCCAGTTACAGCTATTGCCTTGAATAATGAACTTCAAGGAAGCTTTGCTTCCAAGGTAATCTTTTGAAACAAAGTGACTCATGCAAGCTAATTAAAGCACATTGAAGTTGATAGCCCTTGTGTTTTTTGAATAATTTTGAGCCAAAGTACACACTGCTTCCAAACAAAAGCCTTGCTCCTTCACCACAAAGGCCAAAACGTTCACTGAATAACTCAGCTAAAGGGGGGGGGGGAAAGAACAATTCTGGTGAATATAATTTCCCCGTAGCAGCTAAAGGCCAAATTGATCTATTTATGAAAATTAACTATGCCCCTCCTTCCCCCAGTTTCTTCCCATTAACTTTCCAGAGTGGTGGCCATAAGTTAAAACAAAAACAAAGCAGCAACTGATTGCCATTTTGTCTGGCAACACAGATGACAAGTGGCTGCTTGCTGAATCAGAGATCAAGTCTTAAAGAGCTAATAAAGAATAGAGCTTAAGATAGAATTAGAAAAGCAGAAACGATTAAAAAATAAACAGCGCAATAAATCATGCATTTGAATGGAAATTTTCTTTTCCATCAGAAAAGGCAAGTGAGACAAGTTACTTCAAAATTCTGAGGTAACAAAATAAATAAATAAAAAATAAATAATTCCAGAGCATTGTCCCTCAGCATCACAGAAAAGCTCACAGGCCTTCCAAAATGGATTGTGAGGTTAGTGTCTCTTGCAATATATTAATGTCTTTTTAACTATATTCGATCATAGTAAAACAAAAAGAACTATATTTTGTCATTTATCAGGCAAAAATAAATAAAAATAAAGCTTTGAAAATGTTGAAAAGTCTAGCATGGCAGCTGTCAGTATCCAAAAATGAATGATCTTGAAGTATATATACCCCTTCTTTTTGTTTCTGCGTTTCTTTGTTTCTGGTCTTTGATCAAAATCAAAGGATCAATGGATTAACTGATTATTTAAAAAATGTAAGCAGATTTTTTAAAAATAAAATGCTATACAAGAAAGAGGGATGATAAAATTTTAAAAATAAATAGCTGCTTCTGGCTCCTAACTGCAATAATTTCTACCCTCACACATATTTGTGTCCTTGTAGTAGCAGATTTTCTGTGGTGCTTTAAGTGGCTCAGAGATGTAATTACACCCAGGAGAAGCATAACCTAACCCAGTGGTGACAAACTGGTGGCCTGCGGGCTGGATGCATCATGCGTCATGTGCAGGCCACACCCACCCCAGCTCCGCAAATGGGAAAAACATTGTGAAATGTCACATGGCGAGTTTGGCACCTGTGACTTAACCTAGGGTCACTTCCCCCCCCCCCAACTCTCTTAGTTGGACAATTATGTAGCAGGACACTGGCATATTTTTGCTATTGAATTTAGCCACACTAATACATATAGCCATTAAGTATGTGGATAAGTATTCACCAGAGTTTAAATTTTGCTTATTAAAAATGCATGATAAAAAATATCATAATGAGCTATCTGAAAAAATAATAAGGCAGATTCCAGGTGAGCATTTTGGTATAACAAATGAAAAAAAAACACCTCTCATTGTCATTCCAGGTGAACATTTTTAAGACGGTAATATATAGCAAGGGGATGCAGTGGCTCAGTGGCTAAAATGCTGAGCTTGTTGATTGAAAGGTCGGCATTACATTGGTTTGAATCCCTACTGCTGCATAACAGGGTGAGCTCCCGTTACTTGTCCCAGCTTCTGCCAATCTAGCAGTTCAAAAGCACATAAAAAATACAAATAGAAAAATAGGGACCACCTTTGTTGGGAAGGTAACAGCATTCTGTGTGCCTTTGGCATTTAGTCATGCTGTCCACATGATCATAGAGATTTCTTTGGATAGCCCTGGCTCTTCGGCTTTGAAACAGAGCTGAAGGGCTGGTTCTAGTCACAATGATAGCTATGGAAAGTTATGGTGGTCACTCAAATCTTAATCACTGCCTATCTAGATCAGGGGTCTCCAACCTTGGTCCCTTTAAGACTTTGCTGGCTGAGGGACTCTGGGAGTTGAAGTCTCCAAGTCTTAAAGGGACCAAGGTTGGAGACCCCTGATCTAGATTATCCAAATTATTTCAACATGCAATGAATGGAACAGCTCTTCCTGGCCACTCAGTTGCTGAAATGGTTACAGAATGTGACAATATTGACAGGTTTGAGAGTTTCCTTGATAAGTCCATGTTATACTACTGTTTTAGAAGCTATGCCAGCTTCCAGCAGATTTCAATGTGGAATTCATGTCATATGTCTGATTTATTTGTGGACCACCTGTCCAGGGGAGAAATAGAATAGAATAGAATAGAATAGAATAGAATAGAATAGAATAGAATAGAATAGAATAGAATAGAATAGAATAGAATAGAATTTTTATTGGCCAAGTGTGATTGGACACACAAGGAATTTGTCTTGGTGCATACTCTCTCAGTGTACATAAAAGAAAAGATACGTTCATCAAGGTACAACATTTACAACACAATTGATGGTCAATATATCAATATAAATCATAAGGATTGCCAGCAACAAGTTATAGTCATACAGTCATAAATGGAAAGAGATTGGTGATGGGAACTATGAGAAGATTAATAGTAGTGCAGATTTAGTAAATAGTTTGACAGTGTTGATGGAATTATTTGTTTAGCAGAGTGATGGCCTTCGGGAAAAAACTGTTCTTGTGTCTAGTTGTTCTGTTGTGCAGTGCTCTATAGTGTCATTTTGAGGGTAGGAGTTGAAACAGTTTATGTCCAGGATGCGAGGGGTCTGTAAATATTTTCACGGCCCTCTTCTTGATTCGTGCAGTATACAGGTCCTCAATGGAAGGCAGGTTGGTAGCAATTATTTTTTCTGCAGTTCTAATCCAGCAGGTGCTGAAAGATTCTGGAGAACCGATAATGGAAATTTTGAGCAGTTTGAAGAATCGGTAGAAAATTTTGAATAGTTTGAAGAACCAGCAAATACCACCTCTGGCTAGCCCCAAAATGGGGTGGGAATGGAGATTTTGCAATATCCTTCCCCCAGGAGTGGGGTGGGAATGGGGATTTTGCAGCATCCTTCCCCTGGAGTGGAGAGGGAATGGAGATTTTGCAGTATCCTTCCCCTGCCACACCCATCAAGCCACACCATGCCCACCAAGCCACACCCACAGAATCGGTAGTAAAAGTTTGGATTTCACCACTGCGCCTGTCTCTCCTTCATTCTTTCTATCCCACCAGATCCAACCAATTTGTTCTGGCTTCCATCTCTTAAGTAATGGTATTTTGATGGACCACACAAAACATTTCTTTTCTGTTGCATTTCTTGCTGCCAGATCCTTGGGGCAGTCCACCATCTATAGAATACACAGCCAAGGCATCATTATAGCATCCACAGCAAATGAATGAATAAATGATGAACTTGCACACTGCCATAATGCAACTAATACAGCAATTGGATGAAGACTTGCCTCCCCCAGGGGCTGCTCTTCAACCTGCTGCACAACTGATATTGTTTTACTCCCCTGGAAGTCTACTGGAGAAGTTTGGGAAGAACATTCCAGCTTTTATCTATTTGTGGTGGTAGTCTATTCAGAATAATTTTCAATTATATGGCCATATAAAATAAAGAAATAAATACTAAAAATCGAAATACACAAATGTGTGAAGGGAAAGTGAACGGACTGCAAGGAAATGGAAGACTAAGGATCATTGATGGCACTTTAAAAAAGCAAGGTGAGAGTTTAAGAAAGAGACAAGGTGGATGGATGTGGTTAAAACCAAGACAAGTTTGCAGTTTTAGAGCAGGGGTCTCCAACCTTGACAACTTTAAGACTTGTGGACTTCAACTCCCAGAATTCCAAACCGGACTCCTGGTTTTAGAGAGCGGAGCAGGTGTACTGAGCACTTTTGGGGTAAACTAGATTTACTTTGGTTCACTCATTTCGTCTCATCCGCTTTTAATTTATTCTGCCCATATTTTTCTATGCTTTGCATATTGTGGCTTACCATGAAAGAAGTATAGCATAATAATGTCTCCTCTTTGGAATTTGTATATTTGTGGAAAAATCTCTTACCTTGGCTCACTGCAATTTTGATTTTAGATACAGGATAATCTCTTAAGCGTTCATTGGAATATGCACCAATGTTTGCATTCAGGAACATCTGCACGATTTTGATGCTTTTGTTAAAATGATAAACACTGCAAAATGCTGCCTTGTTGCAAGGACCTCACCTTTGAAATGTGTGTGCAATGTCGTGATGCTTGTAGGAAAGGGCAGGGTTTGTGCTGCAAGGTATGACCCTTTTTAAATTGTTCTGCCCTTCTTGCCACCCACCCTGCAGATTCTGTGGCATCTATAGGAATAATGATATTCATCATTAATTATGTGATAGGATGTTATTCGACTTACTGATAATTAGCATATAATTACTGCAGTAATAATAAAATTGATCTATTTAACATAGTAAGATGAAGACAAGAAGAAGATATCCATCTGAGTTATCCCTGCAGTAACAAATGCTGGGTCTATGTGATAAGGAGTTCCAAAGCCCAAAATGATTATTTCTCAACTGTCAAGTTATCTCTCTTCTCATATGAAAGCTCTGCCACATTTGAGATAAATCCTCCCTTCTCAGTGCACACTCAAAAAGAATCCCAACTGCTTATTTTTAGATATGTTTAGTTAACATTATAGAAACCCAGTTTGCTTAAGGCATCAAGCTAGATGCCAAGAGACTGTGAATTCTACTTGGTCCTTAGGCACAAAAGCAGCTGGGTGACCTTGGGCCAGTCACTCTCTCTCAGTGCTAGGAAGTTCGTAATAACAAACCACTTCTGAAAGGTTTGACAAGAAAACTACAGGGACTTTTTCAGAGAGAAAAAAGAGAAAAAAGAAGAGAAAGAGAAGGAGTCTGTGGTGGGAAGATGTGGGTGAGGACAAGCCTTTATAATTTCCAATCTCCCACCTCAAAATTAATTTTATAGCAGAAAAAGTTTGGAAACCACAGCTATGTACAGCGGTACTTTTGTGCAAAACCCTACCGGCTTAATATTTGATGTTGTTATAGAAGATGCAACCCAATCTTTGAAGAGGGAATTATGGTTTTGCTTTTTATTATGAAAAATCAGGAAAAAAAAGTTCCTTGCATAAAATGTGATGAAATCAAATCTCTTAAACTAGCTAGTGTTATCCCTTCTGAACAGTTTATTTTGTTCACGTTCAGTTCATCATATTCTTTTAAACAGAAAAAGAGCTAGAGTCATTCTTATTTTGTCCATACAAACCATAGGGATTCACAAATCTTTGAGTTTAATTGCTAATTTGCAGCCTAAAACAAATGTGTTTTCCATAGGCCTTTTTTAACAACACATTCACAAGTTTATGGAATTGTGAAGTAATAATAGTGACAGATTTTTCTGCTTATAGAAGTGAAAATAAATTTGTGCCTCGTACATCAGCTCTCAATTATATAAGACATTGTATTATACGGCCAAAAGCTCATTATTAGAAATTTAAGACGGATCACTGGAAAATGAAGATCTCCTTCCACTCTTGAACATACTTACATTTCCCTTTTTTTTCCATTTAATTTTTTAAAAAAATATCAAAGACAGGAAAGAAGACTGAATATGCACATGTACAAATGCTTGTCTTCCATGAAAACAGCAGGCTTTTTATATGTTGCTAATTCTTTTTTGCAGTTCAAATATTAGCTGTTTGTTCAAAAGGCTGGCTTCAGCTAGAAACCGGCTACAACCACTTCCTGTAAAGCTGCCACTAGGGGTTAGCAATCACTTGTAAATTGCAAGATAGCAAGAAAACAAAAATCACATCATCTAAGCACCAGAAAATATCATTTGGTTTGCTATAGCCACTGAAAAGTATACTAGGCTAAAAAAAATGAAGGAAAGATGAATAAGATTTGGTAACCATCTTTATAAAAAGGATAATGACTGGCTAATAAATAATATCATTATCATCATCATTATCATTTGGAACACAACACACCAGATATCGTAGTTATCGAGGGCCAAAGCATACAGTTTATTGATATTGTTGTACCAGGAGATGCCAGAGTTGAAGAAAAAGAACTGGAAAAAATCATGAAATATCGTGACCTGGCCATCGAAATTATACGGCTATGGATGAAGCATATAACAGTGATACCAATTGTTATCAGGGCACTTGTACAATGTCCAAGAATTTTACAAAGCACAAAGCCTTATACACTGTAAGCCGCCCTGAGTCTTCGGAGAAGGGTGGGATATAAATGTAAACAAAAACAAAAAAAAATCAAGAAATTGCAGCTTCCTGCAATAGCACCAGTGAAATTACAAAAAACTGTGCTACTCGGAACATCGTACATCTCAAGAAGGTATTTGGTTGATACTTAGGATGTTGGCAGCAACTCGTATCAACCATTAGAACCAGTCAATGGTATTTGTGATGCATTTTTGAATGTTCAATTGACTGAGTTTCATGTTTAATGAATAAAGTAAATAATAAAATTGCATAGTTCTTAATTCTTTCTCTGCTAATTTTGTCACCTTGAAGTTTTCTGGTGATTGAGAAGTCTGGTTAGGGTAATGGTAAAACAATTCCTAGCAGATTATGAAAATTTGGTTATCAGCTCTTATTTTGCCACTAGTAAGAAAATACTTTCTGAAGTTTGGGGTGACATCTTAATTTCTGAACAGTGTATGCTGACTCAAATAAATGCACTCTCAACAATCAGTCAGATCCATATACTAGTTGTAAATATGTCACAATAATTTATTTCCAAACAAACAAAACCTTCAAGCTGACCTACTGCTTCTGAATAACAATAATTCAGTCCTTGGGGTAATTCTCAAGGAAGATGAAATAACATACAAGTTCTTGGCTGATACAGATGAGAAGAGACTCAAAGAGTAAACAGCACATATATGAGTAACCTTGCTACAAAAGTTACCTGCAAAGTTTGAAATAAGGCTAATTTAACTAGTTTGCTCTCTTTTCTTACAGTAATTGGATGTTCTTTCTGGCACATCAAAGTGATAGGAAGGATAAAGTTGGGCATACCTTAGGACATATAATTAGCTATGATCATTAATGTGCTTGAACCAGAAAACATTGTCCCCGTTCTAAGAACATAACCCAATAAGCACTTATTATAGATTGTATTACCCTGAACAAACAGAAACATATACTGCTGATTAAATGTCTAAGTGCGTAAATTAGATTGATTTGCTTTTATTGACTTCAGCATATACCAAATCTAGTTATGTAGCATCAAATGTCATAATTTCTGATTGACTAAGGTCACTATGGAATATGAAATGTCCTAATCAAGTGGGAAATTAAAGCAGCAGCACACTGGGTTTATAGAGAAGGAGGAAAAGGAGAAGGAATGGACCAGCAAAGGTGTAGGTTCTTAAAATAAATATCAGAAGGATAATGAAAGCACTCCTTCTCAGCTCAAAGCCAGAAAGTTGATTAGATATTTTCTCATGCAGAACATTTTTTCTGCATATGCATGAAAGAGGAAAGAAAATAACTTCAAAGCAGCCTACCACAATTACTTGCTTAAATAACTTCACAAAATTAAATAGTAAATTATTAGAGGAAATATTTCAAGTACTTTTAAGTTGCTCAATTTTGAATTGTTTTTTTTTAATTTTCTTTGCATTATTTAACTTCTTTTTCATTTCTACAGTCGTGTCCAAAACTATTTCTTAACTGGATCCCAGACACATTACTGGACATTGATGAAAATTATTTTAAACTAACGAGCTCAGGGGAAGGATGTGGATCTTTTTCTGGCCTTTATTTACATTTGAGATATAAATCATTCTTTCCTTGGGACATTGTGTCAACCCCATGAGAAAACAGGGCCCAGTCATTGTAACAGAAGTTTTAAAAACAAGGGAAAAACACTTTCATAGCCCAGAAATTAAAAGAAATATATGATCCAATGCACAGACTCAGCAGTTTTAAAGACTAATTTCAATTTTTAAAAATTAAACAGAATCACTCCTTCCTTTAAAGCAGTAAAGTATTTCCATAATAATAATGTTACATACACACACACACACACACACACACACACTCCACACACACACATGGACACAATTAGGATTTTTGCACCATGCTATTCAGTGGAAAAAGACGCTGGGCCCCTCTGCTGCCTATCATCACACTCCTCTCAAAAAATTTCTAGTTGAGCTTCTTCCTCCCATTAAGAAAGATGACAAGCAACAAAAGATAGCATGGTGTAATCTTAAGTGGAAATGACCTTGGGGGATGAGAGGAAGAGATGGCGCCTAGTGAACAATCAGATAAAAGGGAAGGGGGAGCACACAGCTGAATAATGAGCAGAGAAAGAAATGTAGAAAGAATCCAGTCTAGCTTGTCAGGTGGTAAAAATATGTCAGGAAATGTATACTTGCAGAATTTGGTTGATATAGCCTTTCAATTGTCTGTAGAGATTCTTAGTCATCCAGGTCATGGTTGTCCCAAAGGAGGCAATTGGACTTTCTTGGTGGTTGCTTTTTTTTTTGTTTTTTTTGAAGATGTTTCACTTCTCATCTAAGAATTTTTTTTCTCTGGAAATCTATTCCTACTCTCACACCATTCAAAAGGTGTTCATCCCTTTTCTCTGGGATGGATTTCCAGAGGGAAAAAAATTGTAGACTACAGGAACCAGGAGAACTACTCAGGTGACCTTGAGGACACAGATAAATCTTTAAAGACCCTTTAAAAAGATGCAAATGACCAGCTGTCTGCAAGTAATATAAATCCTGTCAGAGCTGAAGAAGCTTCTTGGATGAGAAGCGAAATGAAGAAGCTTCTTGGATGAGAAGCGAAATGTGTTCAAAGAAGAAACAAGAAAGTCCAGTGCCTCCTGAAAAAGTGTCTTTGGGACAGCCTTTCAATAAAGTAGAATTAGTTCATCTTGTTGTGTTTTCTGTCTGGTCTACTTTGGAAGCTGACACATGGAGTCAAACTCTTCACACATTCTTTTTTATATATATTCACCTCTTTGAGAAATATTGAGTCTCAAGGAGAAAGATTAAATTTATTTATTTATTTATTTTATTTATTAAATTTTTATACCGCCCTTCTCCCGAAGGACTCAGGGCGGTGTAAAGATTTTGATTCAAGTTGACAACAAACCTGTAGAACTCACTGTTTCTGAATGTTGGTACAATGGATTGTTTGCTACTTTCTTTCACGGGAAATCAGGGAGAAAGTATAGATACAATAAAATCAAAATGTGCCATTAAGAATAAAAGAGGGTTAATAGAATCCTGACATTTATAGAGGTATATGAACATTTTGGAAAAAAGAATACAATTTGTTCCCACTTTGTGGACTTCACTGTCCTAACAAAATTAAATATGATCCTTGACCAACAAAACATTGGAAAATCTTTATAGTGTAAGAGAAGGGCATGATCTGATTGGTGGGGGTGAGGTCTACAGTAGACAGTCTAAGGTAAAAGTTTTGGGGATTTGGGGACCACAGAGTCAAGTAGTGCATTCCAGGCATTGACAACTCTATTACTGAAGTCATATTTTCTGCAGTCTAGTCTGGATCGGTTTACCATGAGTTTGTATCTATTGTGTGCTCTTGTATTGTTTTGGTTGAAGCTGAACTATTAATGGTAGGACATTGTAGCAGATGATTTTATGTACTATGCTTAGGTTAGACAGAAGATGGTGAAGTTTCATTATATCAAATTAATATAGTTGTTGCATACCTTTGCTTCTATATATGTTTATAGGATGTGTTGTTGTTTTAGGTCAATGTTTGCGTATACTGTTGTGACAAAATAAAAAAAAAAGTTCTAAATTGTCTAAGCCCAAAATTTCGAGTCTGGTGGCATAAAATATTTTGCTGCGAGCAGAGGAGTGGAGGATTCTTCTTGTGAAATATCTCTGGACGCATTTGTTTGTATTTATGTCTGATATGCAGTGTGGGTTCCAGACAGATGAGCTGTATTCAGGAATTGGTCTGGCAAAAGTTTTGTATGCCCTAGTTTGCAGTTCAATATTACCGGAGAAGAAATTACGCAAGATTAGGTTAACAACTCTTAATGCTTTTTTAGCAGTGCTGTTACAGTGAGCTCTAGCACTTAGATCATTTGAAATGAGTACTCCAAGGTCTTTGAC
The DNA here is from genome assembly GCF_028640845.1 of Ahaetulla prasina. Lineage (NCBI taxonomy): Eukaryota > Metazoa > Chordata > Lepidosauria > Squamata > Colubridae > Ahaetulla > Ahaetulla prasina. The sequence goes on along the minus strand of NC_080539.1, from coordinate 289,653,758 downwards.
AGAGTTAAGGCCGTCTGTTAGGTCATATCCATACAGCTTCCATTTGGTGTTCTGATTTTTTCTGAGCATTTGTTGCTTGAGATTTGGGGCTGCCAATTGTTTGACCATTCTGATACATAGTCAAGGTCTTTCTGTAGAGTAGTAGCATTGTCAGTGGTGTTGAATAGTTCAACGTCATCTGCAAAAAGAACACAGTTGCTTATAATATGATTGCAAAAGTCATTTATATAAAATATAAAGAGTGTGGGTCCTAAAACACTGCCTTGGGGGACACCACTGTTAATAGGTGCAGGGTTAGATAAAGCGTTCCCTATTTTAACTACTTGCTGCTTGTTTGATAGGAACACAGCTATCCACTTGTGGACAAGAATGCTATAAAATTTTAGTTTTAGAAGTAGCTTGTCATGTACCACTGAATCGAAGCCTTTACAGAAGTCTATATAAATTGCATCTATTGATTTACCCTGATTGAGTTTTGAAGTCCATATGTTTTTGCTGTATAATAGTTGCAGATTGCAGGATAATTTTTTTTCTAAAGCCAAAGTGCTTATTAGAGAGTAGGTTGTTAGTTTCCAAGTAGAGGGTAATGGATTGGTTTATGATTGATTCCATGACTTTGCACCAGTAGTGGGTTGCTACCGGTTCTCCCCAGTTCGCAAGAACCGGTAGTAAACATTTTGAGTAGTTCGGAGAACCGGTAGTAAAAATTCTGCCTGGCCCCACCCCCAATCTATTGCTGCCTCCTGACTCCCAGCTGATTGGCTGGAAGGAAAAAACTCAGGGCTCACTTGACAAAGAAGAGGAAAAAAAATGCAAGACACCATTGCTTTAAATTGAGAAGCCAAGAAGCCTCCCAACTGATCGGCTACAATGAAAAAATCAGGACTCGCTTCTCAGCCAGGAGATCGCTTGGCAAAGAAGGGGGGGGGGAAAACGTTGTCGCTTTAAATTGACAGAGCTGGAAGCTCCTTTCTGGGTCAGCTGAACAACAAATTGGATAAGTGGAGTAATTCTTATATGGTTCAAAGTTTTTGAAGTGTTGGGGTTTGTACAACATGGGGCTTTGTATTTCTAAAAAGGTTTGGGCGATTTCCATTGTGAAGTATCCTGTCTTGAATGAGTTTTCTGCCTGCTTGTAAATGGAGCCGAACTTCTGGCTTCCACCTCTAAGCACCGGTAGCTGTTTTCTGCTTACAAAGTTTCCTTTATGCAGCTGGCAGGAATGTGGAATTCCAGGCAGGTTCCTTGTTAACAGCTTAATTATTTCTTAATTATCTAGTAATATTTTATTTGGGAAATGAAGAAGGGAGAGTTCCCTGAACAGATTAGTGGGGTGGGGGGGAATGGGGATTTTAAAGTAACCTTCCCCTGGAGTGGGGAGGGAATAGGGATTTTGAAGTAACCTTCCACTGGAGTGGGGAGGGAATGGGGATTTTAGGCTTGCTGTCAAACATCAGCCATAATACTAATGACTTTTTTGAACAATATGCAGGTTGTATTACATGAATGGCTATTTTATATCTGAAATTATGACTGAAACCTATACAGGTTCACACTGTCAGGAAGTTTGTCCTTAGTTTTAAGTTGCTTCTCTCTTTGTTGAGTTTCTATCCATTGCTTCTTGTTTTGCCTTCTGGTCCTTTGGAAAATACTTTGCCCCCCCCTTCTTTCTAGCAGCCCCTTAAAACCCGTTGCCTATCACACTCTTGGGCAAAGCATGTGAGCCATTTTCTCCTTTCAGTGGTCCATGAAAATGCATCTATAGTAGAGGTCTCTAACCTTGGCCACTTTAAGACTTTAAGACAGCAAAGGCTGAGGAATTCTGGGAGTTGAAGTCCACAAGTCTTAAAGTGCCCAAGTTTGGAGACCCCTGATCTATAGTATGTAGATAATAAAGTTGAAAAAAGGTGAACAACATTTTTGCAGAACTATAGATATGTTGAGGCTGGGTGTGACAAGGAATGGCTGGGAGGGGAGGGGCCAGGCAAGGTACTCCTTGACATGAGTGACATTGAGTTGGCCACGCCCACCCAGTCACATGACCATAAAGCCACACCCAGTCACATGACCATCAAGCCACGCTCACAAAATAAGCCACGCCCACAGAACCAGCCGTAAAAAAATTTAGAGCCCACCCTGCTTTGCATGTAACACAACATAATGAGATTGGTCTGTAATTATCAACTAGGCTGGGGTCACCCTTTTTGAAGATAGGGATGTCCGTGGCTAGTGACCATAAGGTAAGGAGCTGGTTCTGAAAGATATTTCATAGATTATATTAAGTGCTATGGTGGTTGAGAGCGTCTTTGTTTATTTTGTTTGTTTGGAGAATAAATTTTGGTCACAATAGAAAATGTTCTCATCATTTATGGGAGCTGTATTTGTGGCAAAGTGATAATATGATTACTATATTTTATTCCTTTTTGTGATCAATTCTCTTCATACTTTCAAAGATCACATCTTGATATTGTTGATCTGGAGTGAAAAAAATAGGATTCTAATGGAACCAGAATTTTCATAGACCAGCTTTTTCCAGGCTTTTAAGATTCAGTTTAGGAAATATACTATATGTTCCAGAGAGAAGGATTGATTTACAGCTATAATATCCTGGTTGCAAAATCTGGATTTTATTAAATGGCATCAAGTTTTATTTATTTTCTATTTATTTATTACATTTATTTGCCACCTATCTTGCTGCAAAATATAATAGATAGGTAGATAATCTTTGCAGACATCTAGCAGGTATCCAGACCTATGCATTCCATATGTGATAGGTTTACTTTGCCTTCTATGGCAACAATATTAGGCTATCACAATATAAAGTTTGAAGCTATAGAGATGTTAGACTGCTCCCATTCTCTTAGCTTTCTATGCACTAAAAACAAAATGATATGATACTAAAAATATAATACTATTTATATATTATTTATATATAAAATATAATACTAAAAACAAAATGATACTCCGCCGCCTTTGACATGACCTGAGTTTAACTCATACAATCATCTATTACAATGTCCTTCCTGTCAAAGACTACTTCAGCTTTAATTGCAAGAATACACGAGCACACAATAGATTTAAGCTCCAAACTTGATTGCAGAAAATATGACTTCAGTAACAGAGTTGTTAATACTTGGAATACACTGCATGACTCTGTGGTCTTTTCCCAAAATCCCCAAAGCTTTAACCAAAAACTGTCTACTATTGACATCACCCCATTCCTAATAGGTCTGTAAGGGGCGTGCATAAGAGCACAAGGGTGCCTACCATTCCTGTCCTATTGTTTCCTTTCATTATATCCAATTAATATAGTTATTACATACTTATGCTTATATATATGCTTATATATTGTATAGTTATTTCATACTTAGCTTATATATACTGTGTGACAAAATAAATAAATAAATACGAAACATTTCCCCATACCACTTTATTTTTCTCTTCTGTGGAATGAAAATAAAGTGTTTTCTAAAAGACAGGACCTCATTTCTAATTTAACCTGCATTTACTGTAATAATACAGTTAATTTAAACAAGTGTAAAATGTGCAGCTATAAAACTCATGACTGCTTTAGAGAATCTTATTTATTTTATGTTCATGGTGCCCTTGAAAATGTTTGCTTGCAGGGGAAAGTATGCTGATATGGTCATCTGAATTTCATTTTCATAAAAGATATCAGTAAATATATTGCTGTTTTCCTTCAGAATCAACAGATACCATGTCTTAAACATGTATATAAACTAACAAATTCAAGGCGGTTCATTTATGAGAAAGTCTCACATACTTTCTTTTGCTTTGGCACAACCGAACATAAACAAAGCTGCATAAAATTTCCCTATCTTCCATCTTTAATAGTGACAAACTCTGCCTTCTTAACTTCACCATTATTGTCTTCGCAGAATCCAATATAGGAATAATATCCCAAATATTTGGGGACTAATATAAGAAGACAAGAGGTACGAATGAGTTTCATATTCCTGTATCTACTATATCTATTTATAAGAACCCAGGAACACTGATTAAGATTCAAAATATAAGATTCATGAGCTACGGTGGCACAGTGGTTAAAGTGAAGTACTGCAGCTACTTCTGCTGACTGCCAGCTGCCTGCAATTTGGCAGTTCAAATCTCATCAGGCTCAAGAGTGACTCAGCCTTCCCTCCTTCCGAGGTGGGTAAAATGAGGACACAGATTGTTGGGGACAATATGCTGACTCTGTAAACCACTTAGAGAGGGTAAGCAAAGCACTGTAGAACGGTATATAAGTCTAAGTGCTATTGCTATATGCAAAAGCAGAAAATTTTGAATACGTGATCCAGAATCACATAAATAATTTCATTTTCTACCTCCTGTAGTTTTTATTTTGTTTTAAGTATTATTTTTGTTCCTGAAAATGCTGATATTTCAGCTGATATAACAGCTGAAAACATTATTTGTTTCAAAGTTCGGATGTCAGTTGCAACATGTGGTAGTGCTTTTGATAGAATTATCTTATTCTGAAATTCCCAAAATTTGCAGTATAAACTTTATCTATATATCTCAAGTCCAGTCATTTATTTCCCCTTGTGTCATTTTGATATTAGGCCCAAGAGATTTTTTCCCCATGGCAACCCTACATAGCTGCCTCCTTTTGTGATTAATGATAGTCAGCTTTTACTTCAAGAGGTTTTAAGTTCATGTTCTCTGGAACCTCTTTAGTCATTCCATTGCAGATTTCTTGTCCCCCCCTTTTTTTATCTTACTTATGAACCATCTTGGATATCATTTGATCAAATGATACAATGCCAGTCATTAAGGACCAAGAAACAAATGAATGAATGCAATGTTCTAAAGTTTGAAATATTCCCTTAGTAAGGAAAAACAGTCAAGCAAATGAAAAATCAACAACTGCAGTGGAGCAGAAGCTAATTAAGCTTCCATTAAAAACAATAAGAGGAATTTTATCTGATTTAGGCTCACTGTAATTATGAATGGTTTATGCATCTCTGAGTCATGAAAAGGAAAAGAAAGCAAATATATTTTTTTATTTTATTTTTTATCTTGCCTACAAGAAAATTCAGTAAAAAGAACTGGGAATGATCAATTATTTAAACATTAGTGAAGAAGGCAATAAACAGTGAACTTTCGGCCACCTTTGGTAAGAACTTGGGCCACATTTATAGCCAAGATTCAGTTTGGTCCCTTCTAAACTGCCCTTGTTTTCTTTGTGCTGCAGCCATTTATTTATTTATTTCATAACTACACATATTAAATTATGTAAACAAAATACTAGCCAATCTTTCCTGCTAGTAAAATTACTTGTATGCCATAGTATTCACTGCAATTCCAGAATAGTGTTATGTTACTTGAAAAAAATACAGAAATATGCAATCAAAATGATCAATCATTTCCCCGTGTTATAACAATAAAGAAATAATCAACTTAGAATAAAAGCGTACAAGGGAGGAGAATACAAACTCACAGTATATATTAATCATGATATATGTATCTATGTATGTATGTACGTATGTATGTATATACACACACACATACATACATACTTATCATCGCTCCATAAACACTGGCTTTCCATCTTTTATCCTAAAGACCACTAAGCATTATGATTTAGTGAAGGTTTTTAGGCGCCTTTGAGTCGTTGTTGACTCCTAGTGACTGCCTAGACAAATCCTAGGAGTTTCCTTGGCCAAATTTTGGAACTGGTTTGCTATTCAAAAACTGAGGTAGAGTGACTTCTCAAGGTGATCTAGCTAACATTTTTCCTAAGATCACAAGTCACCTAAAACTCACAGTCTTCCTTTTTGTAGTCTGGTGACCAGCAGTGAAATGCATTTACCTTTGTTCTTTGAGCGTACCTCTTCTATGCATGTGCAGAGCCTTTTGCGCAGGCATAGAGGGTCAAAAATGGGATGTAATGACGTCCCAGTGGGTGGGCGGAGTCTCCAGCTGCTGGCGCTACCAGTTCACATGAGCAGGATAGATCCGGCTGGATTTCACCGCTGCTGGTGCCTTAACTACTGTACCAAACTGGCTTTCCTTTAAGCATTAGGTATAGAGATGATCAACAGGAGACTCCCTCTTTGGGATAATTATCATACCTATTAACAAGGACACATAGCTACCGTATTTTTTGGAGTATTAGACACACCTTTTTCCCCCAAAAGAGAGGGTGAAAATCTGGGTGCATCCTATACTCGGAATGGAGCTTCAGAAAAAAAAGCCCCAAACGGAGCTTAGAAAAAAAAGCCCCAAACAGAGCTTCAGAGGCTTTTTTTTTTTTTTTTTTTGAAACTCTGTTTCAGAGGCTTTCAGAGGCAGAAAAAAAAAGCCAAAAAAAGCAAGGCACAGAGCTCACAACCAAGGAACCTGTTGCTAAAATTCACCTCTGGGAACAACTGATTGGGGGTATTCCGGGAGGCCAATCAGCTTTTTTCTTATTTTCCTCCCCAAAACTAAGGTGCATTTTATACTCTCGTGCATCTTGTACTCTGAAAAATACAGTAAATGGGTTTTAGGACATGGTTTCATGATGAAGATTTCGACTCATTCTCAATCTGCTCAGTCTCATCCTCATCTATAAGGATACCTTAATATAATATAATATAACAACAGAGTTGGAAGGGACCTTGGAGGCCTTCTAGTCCAACCCCCTGCCCAGGCAGGAAACCTTACACCATCTCAGTCAGATGGTTATCCAACATTTTCTTAAAAATTTCCAGTGTTGGAGCATTCACAACTTCTGCAGGCAAGTCGTTCCACTTATTAATTGTTCTAACTGTCAGGAAATTTCTCCTTAGTTCTAAGTTGCTTCTTTCTTTGATCAGTTTCTACCCATTGCTTCTTGTTCTACCCTCAAGTGCTTTGGAGAACAGCCCGACTCCCTCTTCTTTGTGACAACCCCTGAGATATTGGAACACTGCTATCATGTCTCCCCTAGTCCTTCTTTTTATTAAACTAAACATACCCAGTTCCACTAGACATACCCAGTTCCAATACCTTGTAATTGTCCTTAGCTGTTCTGCTCCTAAAGTAGGGTCTTTCCTGTTCTTGTATGTCCATACCAATTTTCTAAAGTGTCTCATTCATGATATTGATAAAAATCCAATCAGATCAGGAACTGGAATATGCTGAAATTCTTGGTCACTCTTGGCTGCTTCCATCTGATCACTGCCTTCTGTGGCCATGTTACCAAAGAAATTGTCCACTTGATTTCAACATAAATGACTTCCTACATATTGCCTAGTGAAAAGTACCAATCAGGCATTGTGCAACCTTTTTCTATAGGTGGTTCTACCATTTTTCTGAGCAAGTATTACACTTCAGTTTAATTCAAGCCTCCCCACAGTAATTATTAGTCCTGTTGTTAAAATCTACTGATATCTGCACAGAGATTTAAATTAAATTGGGGGTGGGGAGTGGGCTTCTGCTAATTGTGTAGACTAGTTCTGTTCCCAAAGAATATATTAGAGATTTTTTTTTTACTGTTTCTACTACCATTTTGTGTGTGTGTGTGTGTGTGTGTGTGTGTGTGTGTGTGTGTATTATTATTTGTTATGCTATGCGGCAGGGGTGAAATGTTCCCAGTTCGGACCTGCTCACCCGATCCGGTAGCGATGGCGGCTGGTGGTTCGGACGACCAGTAGCAAAAATCCCTGGCCCCGCCCCCTGCCTCTGCTGAGCCGCACCATCAGCAGAGGGTTTTTTTTTTACTTTTAAAAGCAATTTTTCTTCAGCCAAAAACATGCCTTTAAAAGTAAAAAAAAAAGCCTTTGAGGATCCGCGGTTCAGCTGAGATCGGCAAATCCCTTTAAAAGATTTTTTTTAACAACCTCTTCGGCCAAAGAGGTTGAAAAAAAAATGTTTTAAAAGGCTCCTCTGGTGATCTCAGATGAGTTTTTCATCACCAGAACCTTTAAAAACATGTTTTCTACAAACTCTTCAGCCAAAGAGCTTGTTAAAACAATTATTTTAAGAGGTTCTGGGCTGTTATGAGGGAACTTCAGCTGAGAATGTCAGAGGAACTTTTAAAATCTTTTTTTCCCCCCTCTGGCAATCCCAGATGAGTTTCCTGATCCTCACAGGCTTTTAAAATCATTTTTAACAGCCCCCACTTACAAGATCCCCCACCCATGTCCAACCAATGTCCCCTCCTCACTTACCTATAATTACTGCTCCTTTTGGGCTAGCAAAGCCAATGCTTTACTTCAGCTACTGTAATAAATTGACTCTGCTTGCCTAAAATCCATCTCCTCTGAGCAACTCAATCTGCCTGCTTTGCTGGCTGAGGAACTCTGGGAGTTGAAGTCCACAAAACTTAAAGTTACTACTGCACAAATCAAGAAGAGGGCCGTGAAAATATTTACAGATCCCTCACATCCTGGACATAAACTGTTTCAACTCCTACCCCCAAAACGATGCTATAGAGCACTGCACACCAGAACAACTAGACACAAGAATAGTTTTTTCCCGAAGGCCATCACTCTGCTAAACAAATAATTCCCTCAAAACTGTCAAACTATTTACTAAATCTGCACTATCATTAATTTTTTCATCGTTTCCATCACCAATCTCTTTCCACTTATGACTGTATGACTGTAACTTTGTTGCTGGTGATCCTTATGATTGGGATCGGGCCACGGCTGGGGCTTTGGACCGTGTCGTGCCTTTGCGGCCTCTGACCCGGCGTAGATCTCAATTGGCTCCCTGGTTCTCCGGGGAGCTGAGAGAGATGAAACGCCGGAGAAGATGCCTAGAGAGTGTTTGGAGGTCCAGCCGTTCCGAGGCTGATCGGACACTAGTGAGGTCCTTTACTAGGACCTACCTAGTGGCAATGAGGGAGGCGAAGCGTTCCTACATTTCCACCCTCATTGCGTCGGCAGATAACTGCCCGGCCGCCCTGTTTCGGGTGATCCGTTCCCTCCTTCAACAGGAGGGACGGGATGACCCCCTGCAGGGTCCAGCCGAGGAGTTTAACGGTTATCTATACGATAAAATCGTTCAGCTTCGTGATGGCTTGGACCATGATTGCGATGATTCAGCCGAGGTGGCAGAGACTCGTCTTGTTGAGGTTATTTGGGATGAGTTTGATTCTGTGGCTCCCGAGGACGTGGACAGGTTGCTGGGGAGGTTGCATGCGACTATGTGTTTACTGGACCCGTGTCCTTCCTGGTTAGTACTGGCTGCTCAGGAAGTGACACGAGGCTGGTTCCAGGGGATTATAAATGCTTCTTTGGTTGAAGGAGTTTTCCCCACCGCCTTGAAGGAGGCGGTGGTGAGACCTCTCCTGAAGAAGCCTTCCCTGGACCCAGCTATTTTGGGAAATTATCGTCCAGTCTCCAACCTTCGCTTTTTAGCGAAGGTTGTAGAGAGTTGCATGGCAGCTTCCCCGGCACCTGGAGGAAGCTGTCTATCTAGACCCATTCCAGTCCGGCTTCCGACCCGGTTACAGCACGGAGACAGCTTTGGTCGCGTTGGTGGATGACCTCTGGATGACCTCTGCCTTGGTCCTATTAGATCTCTCAGCGGCTTTTGATACCATCGACCATGGTATCCTGCTGCGCCGGTTGGAGGGATTGGGAGTGGGAGGCACCGTTTATCGGTGGTTCTCCTCCTATCTCTCTGACCGGTCGCAGACGGTGTTGACAGGGGGGCAGAGGTCATCCTCGAGGGGCCTCACTTGTGGGGTACCTCAGGGGTCGATTCTCTCGCCTACCCTGTTCAACATCTACATGAAGCCGCTGGGCGAGGTCATCAGTGGTTTCGGGGTGAGTTATCATCTGTACGCTGATGATACTCAGCTGTACTTTTCCACCCCGGACCACCCCAACGAAGCGGTCGAAGTGCTGTCCCGGTGCCTGGAAGCCGTACGGGTCTGGATGGGGAGAAACAGACTCAAGCTCAATCCCTCCAAGACGGAGTGGCTGTGGATTCCGGCACCCCGGTACAGTCAGCTGCACCCGCAGCTGACTGTTGGGGGCGAGTTAGTGGCCCCAAAGGAGGTGGTTCGCAACTTGGGCGTCCTCCTGGATGGTCGGCTGTCCTTTGATGAACATCTGGCGGCCGTCACCAGGAGGGCTTTTTACCAAGTCCGCTTGGTTCGCCAGTTGCGTCCCTTCCTTGACCGGGATGCCTTATGCATGGTCACTCATGCTCTGGTTACGTCTCGGCTGGATTATTGCAATGCTCTCTACATGGGGCTGCCCTTGAGGTGCACCCGGAGGCTGCAGTTAGTCCAGAATGCAGCTGCGCGAGTGGTAATGGGAGCCGCCTGTGGCTCCCACGTAACACCACTGCTCCGTAGTTTGCACTGGCTTCCTGTGGTCTTTCGGGTGCGCTTCAAGATCCTGGTTACCACCTTTAAAGCGCTCCATGGCTTAGGACCCGGGTACTTACGAGACCGCCTGCTGTTACCTTATGCCTCCCATCGACCCGTACGCTCTCACAGAGAGGGCCTTCTCAGGGTGCCGTCCGCCAAACAATGTCAGCTGGCAGCCCCAGGAGTAGGGCCTTCTCTGTGGGAGCACCGACGCTCTGGAACGAACTCCCCCCTGGCTTACGTCAAGTGCCTGATCTTCGGACCTTTCGTCGTGAGCTAAAAACATATTTATTCACTCAAGCAGGACTGGCATAAATAGTTGATTTTAAATTGGGGTTTTAGTGATTTTAAATTTTTTAATTTTTTAAATTATCGGCCGTTTATTAATAGTTTCTTTTAATTTCTTTTAATTGTATATATTCTGTATTTTATTCCGGCTGTACACCGCCCTGAGTCCTTCGGGAGAAGGGCGGTATAAAAATCTAATAAAATAAAATAAATAAATAAAAATGATTTATATTGATATTGATTGTTCCTGATTGCTTATTTGTACCCTATGATTATCATTAAGTGTTGTATCATTAAGTGTTAATTTTTTTATTTTTTTTTAATTTACATTTATATCCCGCCCTTCTCCGAAGATTCAGGGCGGCTTACATTGTGTAAGGCAATAGTCTCATTCTATTTGTATATTTATATACAAAGTCAACTTATTGCCCCCCCAACAATCTGGGTCCTCATTTTACCTACCTTATAAAGGATGGAAGGCTGAGTCAACCTTGGGCCTGGTGGGACTACAACCTGCAGTAATTGCAGGCAGCTGTGTTTAATAACAGGCTTCTTACAGCCTGAGCCACACCGCGGCCCATTGTACCCTATGACCATCATTTGTGTTGTAAATGTTGTACCTTGATGAAGGTATCTTTTCTTTTATATACACTGAGAACATATGCACTAAAACAAATTCCTTGTGTGTCCAATCACATTGGCCAATAAAAATTCTATTCTATTCTTATTCTAAGATTGGAGACCCCTGATCTAAAATAAATAAATAAATAAATAAAATAAAATAAATAATAAAATAAAATAATATTAAAAATATTTGTGCAGCTTTCTGAGATTTGGTGTGTTTCTGTAGTGTTTTCACTCTAACTACACAAACACACAAAATCTCACAAAACTGTATGTGGCATTTTGTGTGTGTGTGTGCGTGTGTGTGTGAGTCAGTTGTGTGTGTGTAAAGTCTGAAAGTGTGAGGTTCCTGCTTGTTGCAGGGACCATTTTGGGTGAAGTGCAGCTGCTTTTACATTGTGTGTGAGTCAGTTGTGTTGTGTGTGTGTAAAGTGTGAAAGTTGGTTTTTGGTACCTCTTATTGTTTTGTATACTTTGTTTAATATTTATTGTTATTGGCCACGCCCATCCAGTCATCTGACCACCAAGCCACGCCCACCAATTAAGCCATGCCCACAGAACCGGTAGGGAAAAATTTTAGATTTCACCCCTGCTATGGGGCTTATTGCTTATTCTAATGCTATTTTACACACTCCATGGGGTACTCCCAAGTGTTTCTAGCTAGGGCCAAATGTTGGGAAATTTGTCAGTCTATCATATTTCTTTCTAGCTCGAGTGATAGATCATATGCATAGCTCAGTTTCATTGGGTGAAATAGAAGAGCCCCATGTAATCGCCATTCCTAGGATTATTTCTGAATGTAGGCAGATTAGCCTGATGAAGGAATAGCATTCAAATCTTGTCTAATAATTGCCTAGCTGACAAATCAGTGGAATAAAGTTTGGGTATCTGATAAAACAGGAAGGAACTATTCTTTTTTTAATTGAAATACTGAAATATAATTAACTACATCCAAATGCAGTGGTGGTTACTATCCAGTCACTATGTATGTATGTATGTATGTATGTATGTATGTATGTATGTATGTATGTATGTATGTACCAGGAATAAAATGCACTTACTTTCACTATCGGCTCAGAAATGTGAGCGTGCGAGCCTGTTCTGCGCATGTGCAGAGCTTTTTGCGCATGTGCAGAGGGTCAGCACTTAGGATGTGGTGATGTCCGGGTAGGTGGGCAGAGCCTCCCATCACCAGCCCTACCACATCACACGAGCGGATAGATTCGGCTGGATTTCACCACTGGTACGTACATACGTATATATGTATGTATGTATGTATGTATACAAATCTAGAAAGTCTATAAATGATTAAAATATGCTAAATATAATCAAAAAGAAAATACATAACATTAAAAGGATCTGTATAATATTCATTTAGTTTCAATATGCAATTAATTCAGTCTTTAAACCTTGTATTAAATCTAAGCCACATAAAAGCATATTGCTTCATCTATTTCTTATAATATAAAGAGTTTTCAAAAATAAATAACAGACTCCACTGAATATATTCTTTAATATTAAGAGGTTATGTTTCTTTCCATTTACATAAGATTATCCTTTTTGCTAAGCTCTAGGCTTAGTAGAGTGAAAGCTCTTCATAAAATGAGAAATCAAATATTTTAGAAATATAATTTAACATCACATTTACATTTTAAGTATTAAATTTATTTTCAAAATTATATTACCTTATCCTTTGATATGAAAACAAAATGAAGCTATAATTAGACATATGAATTGATTGATTGATATGCCTCATCAAGTTGAGATTCTTACACTTTAACTTTGAATTTGCACACAAAAATTTGTGATCTGTTTCACAGCCCTGGCATGTCTTTGCTGTTCTATCTCTTTATATTAATGGTCAATCTGATTTCTATGTACTCCATCTATTTATATTCATATACTGTGTAAATGTGTCATTTTGGTTTTTGAAAACTGCTAGCAATGAAGATCTCAGTGGATTTACCAAAATTGACAAGTCATTATCCTGCTTGATATCCTATGACATTTAATTCTCAATATTTTTTCTCAAAATTTCCAACTTTAGCATAGCAGTCTCCAACCACAACTAGCATATCTTTGCATGTTCTATTTATTCCCAATTGAATCTGATCATAAATCTCACCAACTTCTTCTTGTTCTTCACCATTGGTTGGAGCATAGACTGAGATGATCATCACATGAAGTCATATTTATATAATTTAATTATTTATTGTATTGTACTAAGGGCCACATGACATGGGCTTTGTAATAATATTATACTTGTTAATTAACATAGTTATTTTATATTTTAATTTGTTTTATTTTTCTCTCTTTTAAAATGCCGATAAGAGTTTATCAAACCATTACAGACTAGATTACAGGAAAACTTTTTAGCCTATTGCTTGATGGATAGCTTCTAACATTTCTAAACTGAAAAGATAAATTATAGGTGGAGATGCCTCTTATAAGAATGTCTCCTTATGAGAGAAAGCTTGTTAGCTCTAACTGGCATCTGGTCTGTCCCTTTGTGAACTCCAAACAACCTTTTTCCTTATTTATATCTTAAAATGTATGCCGCTTCTGTCATCAGACTTCATTTTAATGAACTTCTGTGGTATTATGGGAGGTAAAAGTGCAGTGTGTTTGACTATGTCTATGCTTTTTTGTCCTGTCCAATCACTTTTTCTCTTGCATTTTCTTTGATGTCTTAACTATAAAAGGGAATGTAAGATGGGTCTTTTTGAATGAGAGGAATCCCTTTCATCAAAATATTTTGAATTAATTGTAGTTAAATGATCTTGGTCAGTCTCATTGGGAAATATGCATGCTGAGGCACAAACCTAAAAAGCCATATTTGTCCTTCAGTATTATTCTGAGAACACCTTTCCTAACTGTGAAAATAATACCATTCTTTCTTCATTTTTCATACTCTGAGGAGTAAATGGTGTGATCTTCTGGTTGAATCACCCCAATCTGCTGATGTGCAAGATTTCAATCTGTAGTGTATTCATTTCATCTTTCAATGTAATGAGCATGTTCATGCTTCTTACATTCCATGTTTGCATGTAATTCTTTTTTTGCAGCTTTGTATTTTATTTTTTCTCCATGACAACATCAACAACTAGATGTCCCACACATTTTAAGCTTGCCATATCATAAGCACCATTATTCTAGATCAGGGGTGTCAAACTCATGGCCCATGAGCCAGATGCGTCACACCCTGCCCATGCCCACATCCGGTTTAGCAAAGAGGGGGAAGTTGTGATTGTCCCATGACTACAACATGTTGTTGTGAGTTTGACATCCCTGATCTAGATCCTTAGTTCTTCAATAGCATGTTGAATGCCAACTAATCTGCCATCATCATTATACGCTAGACAATATAATTTTATATTTTATGTCCACTACAGGAGTGTCTTTCTATAGTCTTTCCTCCACAATACTTGTTTGCCTTTGCTAAATTAATAAGCCATCTACTTCATGTTCGTATGTACTGCCCTGTATAAATGCCTGCTTGCTTTAGCTGGAGAGCTGAGATGATCTTTATGGCTTCAGCAACACCACTGGAAGTATACACTCCTGTACAACCTTTAAAAAACTTTATTTGAAGGGTCCAATAGACACAAATTAACATTTCCTGATGAAATTATTTCATTGTTAAGTATGATATTATTTATGTTTTACACGCCTTAGTATCTGAACGAGTTAATTTTTTCCAAAATTGCGTTTTCCAATTCTTTGTTCACGTAATGCTAACCATTCTATTTTTAGATGCCATATACAATTGAATTGTTGGATTCACTTCAAGAACTGCATCTCTTAAGAATTCTAATATTCTAGATATTTCTGAGGTGCTAAAGCATCTGGCCACAGTTTTTGTTTTCCAGCTGTGTTTCAGGTTTCCAAGTGAATATTATGAGTAAATCATATTGATACACAATCTCTCAAAGACTACATTATAAATTCTCCTATTTAAGATATTTGATAGTCCAGGGTTTTTTATACACATTCCTCACTATCTTCACATTTATTTTATTGTACAAGCTCCATTTTTGGTACAATTCTGGAACAAAATTTTAAGTGCTAATTATTAAAAAAACCAAATATGCCTAGTAGCATTCAAACCTGAAATGAAGACACCTATTTACTATTCGTTGATATAATCATGCTATACTGTGTCCATAAAACAAACCAAGATTTCAGAGGGGTTACATACTTACTCTCTTAAATGTCCCAAAGAGGGCACTATTCAAAGGCGTTCTCCTAAAGACCATAGATGTTAATATAAAAGCACAAAAGTAAAGATGAAAATCTGGTTGGTTAAAGCTGCTTTAATCATAAGGCAACCTTAGTTGAGTCGAATACATACGATGGGTTCTGAACTCTTCTTAACATTTTCTCATGTATTTATCCATGTGTGCGAAACATCTAATATGGAAGGATTTTTCTTGTAATAGGAAAGGTTTTTCTTGATAGTTCTTGTAAGCTCCCTCCTCCTCTACTCTGCACTCTCCTGTCAGCTGGGCTATTTTTGGACATGGGATTACTGATTTAGAAGACTGGAAGATTCTTGTTCAGAGATTGCTGGAGTAACAATTTACTAGCATGGAACAGCTCCATGCTGATTACCTGTCACTCAAAGAAGTTCAAAATCCCATTCCAGGCACCTGTCAACAGACAGACAGGAGGAATCCAAGTTAATGCAACTGTATAGAGGAGACCTTTGCCCGTGTTCTGCTTGCTACAACAGAGTACTTTTTTCCTTTTTTATGTTTTCTGTGGTAAAAGAATGTTCAGAGTTTAAACTTGATTTCAGGTATGTGAGGGGTCTGTAAATATTTTCACAGCCCTCTTTTTGACTCATGCAGTATACAGGTCCTCAATGGAAGGAAGGTTGGTAGCAATTGTTTTTTTCTGCAGTTCTAATTATCCTCTGAAGTCTGTGTCTGTCTTGTTGGGTTGCAGAACCAAACCGAAAATTATAGAGGTGCAGATGACAGACTCAATAATTCCTCTGTAGAACTGTATCAGCAACTCCTTGGGCAGTTTGAGCTTTCTGAGTTGGTGCAGAAAGAACATTCTTTGTTGTGCTTTTTTGATGACATTTTTGTTCTAGATTAGTTTCCATGCATTGTTTCTTCTCTTGCCTTCTGGTGCTTTAGAAAATAGATTGAACACCCTCTTCTTTGTGGCAACCCTTCAAACATTGAAAAACTACTATCATGTCACTCCTAATCCTTTTCACAGTAGTTTCTTTATTGTTGGATGCATATAGACAGAAATCTTGCCCAACTAAATCAACTATCTGCATAACTACCTAATATACTGTGTAAATTGCGGAATACACCTTTGCCCTTTTCTGGCATACCAAAGTTTCCAAGCTACTTTGTCTGCAAAAGAACCCTCCCTCCCTTCCTATGACTCTTCAGTACATTCTACCATATCTGATTTTATTCACATGTAGACATTTTGCCAACCATAGATGATTGGGGGACTCAGGATAAATAAAATGATGTTATATGTATATATACACACCTTAATTACCAATTTTGCTGCTGCTAGTTGCAATGATTTCTACCATATGATGGCTTTAAGGGAGAATTAGACAAATTTGTAGAGAACAAATGATAGATGATAGATCTGCCTTCAGTAAACACATAGGAATGGATTAGAATTGCGTATTAGTCCAATTACATCTCTTTAGAGAGGAGGAAATTAAAATCTTATATAAAGTCTTATCAGAAGTTTCCTTTTCTTTTTTTACCTGTACTTTCTCAAGAGAGCAACTAGAGTGTTTCTGTTCATGGTGGTTAATGTATTATTCTTCTTTTCTGAACTCTAATCTTTCTAGTCTATTTTTTTTCAAACAGTCCTTTCCCAATTCAAATCCTGTGAAGTATTCCCTAATTGTCTGCTGTTGCTTTTTTATTTTCTTGTTAGATATCTTAATTGGATAGGCAGTATACACTCAGTCCTATCTCCCTTTGGTTCCTTTTATTAAACATTTTAAGTCAGCTGCTGTGCTGTCTCCTCTGATTTTTAATGATGTGTGTTTGTACCACTGATGCCATTCACATTATTAGTGCTTATTCATTATTTCTATTCTGTTCTTCTCCCTTTTTTTCTTTTGTGTTAGATGTGTGTATTACTTTGCAAATGTGTAGATGATTTGTGAGACAAGCATTTGGCGCTTCTGTGAACAGAGGTTATTAACATATTGTTTATTAAAGGGTACATCACTTTTATCTCCATACACACAGACAGTTTGATGGTGCTAGCAAACAGTGTTGTTTCTAAGGAAATACATATTTCATTTCATATGCATTCGTTGGAATAGTAGAAAAAAATAACTCCTTACAGTTATCTTGATTTAGCATAAACCAAGAGTCTACCATAATGCTTCATGTTTATAGAAAATATCTTCTGTTTTCCTTACTTTCTTATACAGGTAGCCCTCAAATTATTATCACAATGAAGCCCAAAATTTATGTTGCTAATTGAGTCAATTGTTAAGTGCTCCATTTACAACCTTTCCACAGTGGTTAAATTAATCACTGCAGGTGTTAAGTTAGTAACACAGTTGTTAAGTGAACCTGGCTTTCCTATTGACTTTGCTTGTCAGAAGGCCACAAAATGCCACACAATGCCACACAATGCCACTCCATGGCATTGGGCCGGGTTATTTACGGGACCGCCTACTGCGACCGAATACCTCCCACCGTCCCGTGCGCTCTCACAGAGAGGGTCTCCTCAGGGTGCCGTCAGCGAGGCAATGTCGTCTGGCGACGCCCAGGGGAAGGGCCTTCTCTGTGGGGGCTCCCACCCTCTGGAACGATCTACCCCCCGGACTTCGTCAGCTTTCGGACCTTCGGACCTTCCGCCGCAGGCTTAAAACATACTTATTTAATTGTGCAGGACTGAGCTAGATTTTAAATTTTGGGTTTTAAATTGGGTTTTATTTCTATTTTTAATTGGACGGGCTTTAGAATAAGTTTTTTAAATGTTTTATATTGTATTTATATTCTATTTATCTGTTTTTAGTGCCTGTAAACCGCCCTGAGTCCCTTGGGAGATAGGGCGGTATATAAATATGATTAAATAAATAAATAAATAAATAATAATCACCTGACCTGCAAGTGTCATAAATATGAATCAGTTGATAATCATCTGGATTCTGATCATGTTACCATGGGGATACTGCAATGGACATGAGTGTATTGCTTTTTTCAGTGTTGTAACTTTGAATGGTCGCTAAATGAACTGTTGTAAATCAAGGGCTACCTGTACAAGATAATTGCTGTGATATTAGCAAGTTTCTTTTTTTTTAAAAAAAAAAAATAGAAATTACCCACCACACAACAGGAAGGTTAGACTTTTACTGAAATAATATGTGTGAAGCTCTTTTAATTCTTAAAACACAACATAATTAGCTTTATAAAGCCATAGCGAGTGGAAATGTTGTTTCTTCTTACTGAGAAAATGCCACAATATCTGAAACTAGAAGATGTTTACTACAGTACTTACTTGGTAGAAAGTAAACAGCTTTAACCTAAGCCTTAGGTCCCTGAATGAATGCATTATTGTTTTAACTCGCCTCTTAAACAAGTTTGTTTGTTGACTTATTTTTACTTAGCTTAATTACTACTTTAATCTAGAATTTTTATGTCGTTTCCAAACACATGGCATGAAAACTCCAAGCAACCTTGTTTGGATTCCTCAGACAAAGTGGCCTTCAGAGAGTGACATTTTGTTATTCTAGTGAGTAGGCAAAGAAACAGCAGTCTCAGCATAGGCATTCGCAATGATTTGTGCTTGCTATTTGTTGACCTATTCTACAGATTTAAGTGGTAACGGAACTTCCTCAGCTTGATAAATTAGAATAATGCAAGTAAACAAACGTGGAAATATTAATAATGGCAAACATTCAATAGAGCTTTTGCAATGCAAGTCATCTCTTCTGCTGGGAAAAATATAGAGGGGCATCCAGGCTTGTCAATATTCTGGCACAAGATTTTTCTAACCATATTTATTGAAAGTTTAAGGCACATGGCCACCCGGCTCATGCTGCTACCATTTTTCTGTTACATTACTAATGTTAAAACTGTTTTTCAGACAGCATATTTTAAAAGGCAAAACTTCAGAGTTAATTGCCCACTTGATCTGGTCTAAGCTAATTTTTATATTAAGTGTACTCAAATGTTCCCTAGCTGAATTAATGTACTAAATGTATCTGTGAAGTCAGGACTGTTCTTCAGTGCAGAGAAGTGAGATTTGCCAGCTTATCTTGCAAGAATCTCTGACAGACACTCACTGTCATTTTTAGCCTTAAAGGTCAGAGAATGGGAACATGTTCCTCAGGTGATTCTGGTCTCCCATTCTCTCTCTAAGTCTAAACCATATATTCAGGAGATGTGCCTTTAATGAAACTATAGAAGAAGTCATCCAAATACATATTTTAAAAGTCTTGCTTTTATTATTTTTATAAATAACTCAAGGGGGTGGATATACCAAATACTTTTCCTCTTCCTATTTTCCTCACAACAACCCTGTGAGGTGAGTTGTGCTGAGAGAAAGTGATTGGCCCAAAGTCACCTGCTGGCTTTCATTCCTTAAGTCAGGACTACAACTCACAGTGTCCCGGCACCTCAACTGCTAGATCAAACCTATAACATCCCTCTGACTTTTAAAATGCAGATTTAAAGGATTTTTGTATCCCTTTGTACTGTATGCTTGTAGGGATATCTTGGCCTCTTGGATAATGGAGATGTCTGCCACCATTGAACTGATGTCATCTCTTCCTACTTCTCTTTGCTGAATTGAAACATGACTGTTTTCTGTTGAGAATTTATAGCCCATGGGTGCTAAAGCATCAGATATTCAAAGATAATATTAAATAGAGCAAATAGCAAGGAGAACAGCTTAGTGGATGCTAGGAGAATAAATGAAGTTCACGCAGAAATTCATTAAATATGCCCTATCTTCTGCAGATAAACCACACGTCTTTAATGTTATAAGCCTTTTATAAGTGAATGCCATCAAAGTTCATTGAAAGAGAAAGTAAGTTTATTACTGCTATCTATAAGGTTACAATTTTTATCAGTACAGATAATACAGGAAAGCTGGACTTTCCAGAGGAAGGGGCTGTGGTTAATTTATTAAGATAGGAGAAGGAATTGATTGGCAGTATGATACCATAACAGAATATCAGCAATAAATAAGCTCTGAGAGACACAAAAACTGTTTTCATGTGTACTAAAAAGTAGAAACATACGTTCTCCTGTCAGCCACATACTCCTTAATGTGGTGTTAGATATTGTGAACAGCAAGCCTATAAAGACAATTTGTACATGCATTGACTCTGTACAGATGAATGTGTTGAAAACAAAAAGAAAATGAAAAGCCTATCACCACACTCTTATAATTTGTATAAGGCTTGTAACCTCTGTTTACATATTTATTACATAGCTATTTGCCTTTCCATTCAAGATATAACCATCTTTCAATTGTGCATCTCATAGATATAATCTGGTTTCTAATCCCAAAATTGACTGCATTGTATACTGAGTTACTTGAAAAAGTGATTTGTTCAATCTTTCTGGTAAACAGTGTTTCTTAATTAGATGGATCAGAACTTAAGGGCCACATGAATCTAAATGATCCAATGCATGATGTTCTGATGCATTATATTGTTAAGTTCAGTTCTGTCATGACAAGCTAGGGAAATGGTAAGCAGCAATGGACAAGGTGGCAAAACCAGGATAATATTACAAATAGCAAATGTGTTAAAAATATTGCTGTGAATAGCAAGAATATAACCTTGGGTGGAGATTTGTTAAATAAAATGTTGAAGAGTTCTGAGACATGCCAAATAAGAATGGATAAACTCAACTGAATAGTTTGATCTCATCCAATCTGTAGCTTGCTTTAATAGGGATTTTAAGATATTTCAAAGCCAAAATTTGTTGTGAGGAGCATTAGTCATCTTATGCTAGACAGGCCTTTATCAGTGGTTTATATTTATTGCAAATTGCTAATAGGAGTTTCATTATAGGAGAAGAGTTTTAATACACAGGGGCAATATAATCTATTGGAGAGTCTTTTAAATCCAATGTTGTTTGCTACTTAATGCCTGGCCGTGAATTTGCAATCTAGGTTTTTGGGATTTCAAGTATTAAATGAATCAATGCTCAGAATCTTGGGAATCAGGCAGGCGAGACCCAACAAATTTCTATTTATTAAACGTTTATTTATTTATTTATTTATTTACTCAAATACATATTCAATAATATATATAAGTATAAGCATGAATTGAATACATAAAATGAATACAACTAAAGGACACATTAGGATAGGGACAGTAGGCACGCTGATGCTCTTGTGAGCATGTGAACATGTGAACAGAGATTGGCTAACATATTTGGAACAGTTGAGATTAATTTTAATCTGCCAATCTGATTGAAACCCATATAGTTTTTGTTGATGATAATAATCCTATTAATTTAATATAGGTTGTCCTCTTTCACCTAATCTTCTGGTATGCTTACTCCATAGAGTTCATAGATGAGGCGATGGAATATCTACTAGTCAAGATCCAGACAATCTATTAATCTCATAACTAGAGAACAAGAACAAGGCTGAATTTAAGGGAGCAATATAAAAGCTATCAGGAAATGAGAAGGAACTGCTGAAGTCTAAAGAATGAAAAAATTTCAACAATACCTGAAGGGCTACATACCAAATCAAAGTGAGTGATGAGGCAAGATAAAGAAAACATTTTAGGAAGAGTATTTTTTTCCAGGATGATGAATTCCATTATAGCATCAGATAATTAATATCAGCTATGTTTCAAGGGAAACAACCAGTTTGTAGCATTTAAGCCAGTGTCTCATAGGCCTCAGTATTCCCCATAGCTGCATATCTTACCTTTGTATATAATTCTCTTCTGAAGATATCTATCCATAAACAATCTTCTTATGATCTTGTTTTTTTCCACTTTTCATGTTCATTCCTTTTATTTGATGAATTGATCTATTTCTCTAGAGCCTTGGTGATGCAGTGGTTAGCATGCAGTACTGCAGGCTACTTTTGCTGACTGCCAGCTGCCTGCAATTTGGCAGTTCAAATCCCACCCGGCTCAAGGTTGACTCAGCCTTCCATCCTTCCAAGGTGGGTAAAAATGAGGACCCAGATTGTTGGAAGCAATATGCTAACTCTGTAAATTGCTTAGAGAGGGCTGTAAAGCACTATAAAGTCTAAATGCTATTGCTATTCTCACCCTGATTTGACTTGCTTCAATATGATGAGCATTTGATTTCAACATTTGGTTTGCAAATGTTTTACTGCTGTTCACAGTTGTAAGCAAGATAGTCTCCCCTCATTTTGGGTCAGATACACAATTCTTTAAAAGTTACTACAGATATGAAGAACTGGTAAACTTTCAGATTTTTTTGAGCTGCAGTTCTTAGATGTTCTAACCAATATCCAATGATATGCTCAACTTCAGAGACAAGGCCATAGATTTCTCATTTTTCTTAAAACCTGTCATTAAAAATTAGTGACCTCCAGGTAAAAAATGTAGTCTTCATCTTATGACCATAATAGAGCCTTAAATTTCAATTGTAAGTCATGACAGTTAGAAACTGAGTTACCCACATGACTGGACCTGATTTTATGACCTTTTTTTTTTTGCAGGAATTATTAAATGAATACCATGGTGGTTCAGTGAACACAGCAATCATTAAGCAAATCTACATATTCTTCTGGCATATTTTGCTAGAAATCAGCCCCAAAAGGCCAGAAATAAGCAACAAAAGTCATAAAACATGGTAACATAACCACAGAATACTACAACTAGACCGTACCTTGCTGGTCACATCTACCAGACCCACAAGAGCGGGGAGGCAAGGAATGTTGCTGGTCCCATCCCCTAGGGAGATACACCTGGTAGGACCCAGAAGAAGGGCCTTTTCTGTGGTGGCTCCCTCTCTCTGGAATATCATTCATTCAGAGATTAGATTGGCTCCCACTCTAACACTCTTCTGGAAGGCCCTGAAGACCTGGTTCTGCCAGAAGGCCTGAGGAATGCAGAGTCCATTAAATGACTCGTATGATATGTTGTCGCCAGGGCAGGGGGTAGGAGGTTATTTTATTAATTTATTATTGATTCTCTTTTAAGCCTCCTTGAGTCACAATGTGTGAATAGGCAGCAATATAAATTTCCAAATAAATAAAAATAAAAGCGAGCCAGGTATCAAATGCTGAAATGCAGCCATGTGATGGCAGGAGTGTCTGTAAACATTGGAACTCCAGAACTCAGTCATAAGTAACTTTGGGGGAGTTCCACTACAATTTCAACCAGTTGCTAAATGAACTAATCTTTAAGCTAGGACTACCACTAATACAATATATGCCCAGTCCAGGACATAACTTTAATTTTATGCCACCATTCTTTTGTTATAATTATTACTGTACCTTATAAAATAATAGCATGCATAATTGTGCAATCCATGGTTTATAGGCGAGAAAGAAATAAGTAGAATAAATGAGTGCACTTTATATTAATGGAACAATTATTTATTTCTCATTAAAAAGCGATTAGGAAAACACTTGCTGTTTATGATAAGGCATAAACAGTTCACTGAAAAAACACTTGGTAGTATGAATTAGTTATAATATTTATTAGTTGAAAACTAATAGGGGTCTTTATTAAGGGGTTTGTACTGTATCAGCCATATTACACAATTTGCAAGCTTATCCAGAGACGTTGCAAAGAAACTGATGCTTCGGTTAAAAATCATGCACACTTATGTAATAGGGGGCAGTTAAAGCATATATTTCTCATGCCAGCACTCTGAAGTGTTTATAGATGAAAGAACTGGAGTAACATCTCCTCCATTTATTTTCCATCAAGAAATTCCTCTAGAGTGGTAATATTGGTTTTCTGGCAACTCAAATCTTTGTCATTTAATCAGTCAAAATGTCCATCTATTCAGTCTAAATGTCTAATCTATTAAGACTCACAAAATTGTTACTATTTGTGCCTTTTTACTGAAGACATAATTTATCAAGCTAAATAAACATGCAGAATTTAAAGAGAAAACAAACGCACTCAATAGCATAAGTTTCAATTAGCAGATATTCGTTGGCTTAAAAAATAACACTGGTTTATTTTATTCTTAAATAGCCATTGCTTGCTCCTTGCATTTGGAGCTAGAAAACTCAATTGCACATTAAAGGGTTTCTCTTTTCCATAAAGCGGCAGAGCAGAGCAATCATTTTGAGTCTTCTTGTGAAGAAAAATTGTTTTTCCATCCTAAAGAAAAGAAAAAAAAGAACAACAGGCAGTTGGGAACAAAGGCTTTTGTCTGAATAAAAGTAGACTATCAAATGGAAAACTGAAAAAGTGTTATTCCCCAATACTCCTTTTCCTGACAATCATTTGATCCACTGGATACATGTGTGTAATGGTTGGTGAGAATGACCTTGGGAGGAAGAGGCACAGACTGGACTAATAAGCATGAAAAAGTTATAACTTTAGAAAGGACTCTTTTGCAAGGCTACTGTTAGCCCTTCTGAAGTAGTCCAGAGAAGAAGCACAACAATGAATACTAACCCAATCTTTGTTTGTAAGGTTACATCAACAGAATGATGCTTTACTCTTTTGAGGTAATCCGGACAAGAAGCAAAACCAGAGGTATTAGCTTATTGTAAGGTTAGGTTAATAGAAATTTGCAAGACTAAAAGTATATTGCCTCTCCTTTTTGTTTATTCTCTGGGAAACTAGAGAAGACCCCTTCTGAATTGCTTCCTATTCAGAGGTGGGATTCACAACTGGTTCGGCCAGCACCGGAAATGTAAGCACGTGCATGCGGCATCACAAAACATGGCAATTCGCTCACATGCGCCATCCACACATGCGTACTGCATCAAAAACACAGCGTTATAGGCCGGAATTGCACCCAGGTTGGTGGGCAGTCCCACCCGCAGGTCGCCACTACCGGTTTATCTGAACCAGTCCAAATTGGCTGAATAGCACCTCTGTTCCTATGCCAACTCTCCTTCTGTTGGCTGAGCTATCTTTTATATGCCATTTGTCCAGTCTGTGCCTATTCCTCTGGTCTTCCAAGAGGAATTACCATATGCCATTAAATGTATATGTATATGTATAAATATCAGTTACCCCAGTACCTGGATGAATCTGTCTATCTAGACCCGTTCCAGTCCGGTTTTCGGCCTGGGTACAGCATGGAGACGGCTTTGGTCACGTTGGTGGATGATCTCTGGAGGGCTTGGGATAGGGGTTATTCCTCTGCCCTGGTCCTCTTAGATCTCTCAGCAGCTTTTGATACCATCGACCATGGTATCCTGCTGCGACGGTTGGAGGGTTTGGGGATGAGGGGGCACTGTTTTTTGGTGGTTCTCATCCTACTCTCTGACCGATCGCAGACGGTGTTGGCAGGGGGGCATAGATCGACTGCAAGATGCCTCATGTGTGGGGTGCCGCAGGGGTCGGTTCTCTCGCCTCTCCTGTTCAACATCTATATGAAGCCGCTGGGTGAGGTCATCAGTGGTTTTGGGGTGAGATACCAGCTGTACGCTGATGATACTCAGCTGTACATTTCCACCCCGGACCACTCCAATGAAGCTATAGAAGTGCTGTCTCAGTGTCTGGAGGCCGTGCGGGTCTGGATGGGGAGAAACAGGCTCAAACTCAACCCCTCCAAGACTGAGTGGCTGTGGATGCCGGCATCCCGGTACAGTCAGCTGCAACCGCAGCTGACTGTTGGGGGCGAGTCATTGGCCCCAATGGAGAGGGTGCGCAATCTAGGCGTTCTCCTGGATGGGCGGTTATTTTTTGAAGAACAGCTGACGACCGTCTCCAGGAGGGCTTTTTACCAGGTGCGCCTGGTTCACCAGTTGAGCCCCTTTCTAGACCGGGATTCCCTATGCACAGTCACTCATGCCCTCGTTACTTCTCGCCTGGACTACTGCAGTGCTCTCTACATGGGGCTTCCCTTGAAGAGCACCTGGAGGCTCCAGTTGGTCCAGAATGCAGCTGCATGGGTGATAGAAGGAGCCCCTCATGGCTCCCACGTAACACCTATCCTGTGCAAGCTGCACTGGCTGCCTGTGGTCTTCCGGGTACACTTCAAGGTGTTGATTACCACCTTTAAAGCGCTCCATGGCTTAGGACCGGGATATTTGAGGGACCGCCTTCTGCTACCATTTGCCTCCCATCGACCGGTGCGCTCCCATAGAAAGGGTCTCCTCAGGGTGCCGTCAGCCAAACAATGTCGGCTGGCGACCCCCAGGGGGAGAGCCTTCTCTGTGGGAGCACCTACCCTCTGGAACGAGCTTCCTCCAGGACTTCGTCAACTTCCGGACCTCCGGACCTTTCGCTGCGAGCTGAAGATGTTTTTATTCTTCCGCATAGGACTGGCATAAATGGGTTTTTAAATAGGATTTTAAATGGCGTTTTATTTTATGTATTGTATTTTTAAACTATTGCCTAGATTGAATAAGTTTTTTAATTTTGGTTTTATTGTATTGTATGTTATTGTATTTTATTTGGCTGTTAACCACCCTGAGTCCTTCGGGAGAAGGGCGGTATAAAAATTAAGTAATAATAATGATGATGATGATGATGATGATGATGATGATGATGATGATGATGTAGTAGAATCTGGCTCTTCAGTTGTATTCAGTTCTTCAACCCAAGACCAGAGGTGGGTTTCAGCAGGTTCTGACCAGTTCTGGAGAACCGGTAGCGGAAATTTTGAGAAGTTCGGAGAACCGGTACTAAAAATTCTGACTGGCCTATCTATTCTCTGCCTCCCAAGTCCCAGATGATCAGGAGGAAATGGGGATTTTGCAGTATCCTTCTCATGGAGTGGGGTGGGAATGGAGATTTTACAGTATCCTTCCCTGGAGTAGGGTGGGAATGGAGATTTTACAGCCCACCAAGCCATGCCCTTCAAGCCATGCCACACCAACCAATCCACACCCACAGAACCGGTAGTAAAAAATTTTTGAAACCCACCACTGCCCAAGACCATTTGTAGATGGATCAACCAGGAGTCACTCATAAAACATATAAAATAGAGCAAAAGAATGCTCATATTAATGGTAAATCATCCATAAAAGGATATTGTTCACTAACAGTACAGAAAAGATTAATGACAAGAATGACTTGATTTACCACTATTTCCAGAATTAACTCTAAGCAATATTTCCCTCCCATAATATGAAGAATATTTTAGCAATGCTCTACAATTAACAAGCCACGGATTTTGGCAGATAAGGAATAAATTACAAGAATATATTTATTTATGAAATGTTTTTTATTTATTTTATATAAATTATAAAATTTATTTATGAAATTATGATGGAAATCAGTCAGTTAGAAGAATTAACCAGTGCCACCAGAAGTTGTGGGTGCTTCAATGCTGGAGATTTTAAAGAAGAGATTGGACAACCATTTATCTGAAATGGCTATACCGTTTCCTGCTTGGCAGGGGGGGCAGACTAGAAGACCTCCAAGGTCCCTTCCAACTCTGTTCTGTTGGAACTCTGTTCCAACTTATTCTGTTCTATGACTATCCAATTCATTCTGAGTGGCTCCAGGTAGCTTACAAGGAATAATGTTGCAACACAGCTATTGCAGGTTATCCAATTAACTCTGTTTGTTTTGGTTTTTTTCTGATTGGGGCCATCGTCTGCAATCTGAGATTTCTTCAATTTGAAGAAACATGTTGTGACATCTTGATGCAAACTCTGCTCACTATACCCATGTATATGATGTCATAACAGATACAAAAGGTGTGAAGTTTGTATTGTAATGGTGCAGTGCATGTTTAATCATTTGCTTTTCTTGCCTCCCCTTATCCCCTTGCAGATAAACCATATCTAGACCTCTTGATTGAAAAAGTCAAGATATAAAAGGAAATAAGTAAATGTTAATACATAGGAAAGAATACAAAAAATGAAAAGAGAAAGTGACCAACATTCTTTACGGTTAGCCTAAACAATAATCTCAGATCTTTTTTTGTTTCCAGGCCCAGATAAACCTTTTAATTTATGCTTACCTTTTATTGTTTTGGAACATTTCCTTTGATATTAGTTAAGTTTTTAACAATATGGCAGAGTAAGAACTACATATTTCTCAATATTATTATCTGTACATATTTTATTTATTTATTTATTTTGTCACAACATCATACAAAAAGATTATATAGTATATACACATACAAACATATATAGGAAGAAGAAAAGAAAAACAATAGGACAGGAACGGTAGGCACATTTGTGCGCTTTTGCATGCCCCTTATGGTCCTCTTAGGAATGGGGTGAGGTCGATAGTAGAAAGTTTTTGGTTAAAGCTTTTAGGATTATGGGAAGAGACCACAGAGTCAGGTAAAGTATTCCAAGCACTGATGATTCTGTTGCAGAAGTCATATTTTCTGCAATCTAGATTAAAGCGGTTTACATTAAGTTTAAATCTATTGGTTGCCCTTGTATTATTGCAATTAAAGCTGAAGTAGTCTTTGACAGGAAGGACATTACAATAGATGATTCTGTGAGTTAAACTTAGGTCTTGTCGAAGGCGACGGAGTTCCAAGTTTTCTAAGCCTAGGATTTCAAGTCTGGTGGGATAAGGTATTTTGTTGTTTTCAGAGGAATGGAGAACTCTTCTTGTAAAATATTTCTGGACACGTTCAATTGTATTGATGTCAGAGATGTGGTGAGGGTTCCAAACAGGTGAGCTGTATTCTAGAATTGGTCTAGCAAATGTTTTATATGCTCTGGTTAGTAGTGTGGTGTTTTTGGAAAAGAAGCTACGCAAAATTAGGTTTACAACTCTTAGAGCTTTTTTTGCTATGTAGTTGCAGTGGGCTTTGGCACTTAGATCATTTGACATGAAAACTCCAAGGTCTTTAACGGGATGGGGGTCGTCTGTAAGGTAATGTCCATCTAGTATGTACTTAGTTTTAGGGTTCTTTTTTCCTATATGTAAGACTGAGCATTTGCTGGTTGAAATTTGGAGCTGCCAATTTTTAGACCAAGCGGTTAGATGGTCAAGGTCGTTTTGAATGATAGAAGTGTTGTCTGTGGTGTTAAATAGTTTGACATCGTCAGCAAAGAGAACACAATTACTTGAGATATGGTCACAAAGATCATTAATGTATAGAATAAAGAATGTTGGTCCAAGGACGCTGCCTTGAGGAACGCCACTCTTGCCAGGAACAGGATTTGATAAAGCATTGCCAATTTTGACCACTTGTTGTCTGTTAGACAGAAAAGCAGATGACTATCATATCTGAAAGATGTATTCATTCCACTTTAATTTTATTTCATCCTTACTCCTAAGGTCTAGGCTACACCTGATATGAGTGTTAGGATAGAAATTAATTTTGCTGTATGTTTGTGTGTATGTTGGTAGCTTTGGTTGCTCTTGTAACAATAAGAAAAAAATTGAAAGTATTTTAAAAGTTAGAGCTCAAGCATAATTATAAGTAAAGCAGCATAAAATTGATAATATGTTCCATGAATATGATTTGTGTGTTAAATTAATTATTCATACAAAAGAGGATATTATATGTCAATCATATGATAGAGAAGCGGAAAATTACAATTGTGTCATATAACTTCTTGCTTGGGGCAAATATACATCTTTAACGGAAATTGAGGAGGGGGGAAAGTGAGAGAGATTAGTTCCATATTCCTAGAATTTAATTTCTGAATGTTAAATTATTGAGTAGTAAAATGTTGTGATGTTGGTGTGATGTTAGTTTAGGTTACTAATAAAAGTTTTTTAAAAAGAGGAAGGAGGATTTTGAGGATTTTTTAAAAAGGAACATTTAAATTTAAATTTAAAAGAGTGAAACTTACACATTTATTCAGTTCTACTGGAAATTACCTATTATAATATTACAATCACCCTATTAATATTCAGTTTGGAATACTTCACACTATTAGTAATGCTGTGATTTTATATACTGTTTAACCATTTGTACCTAATCAATTTAAAATTGTATATAGTATTCTATAACAGCATACTTTTTATATTTGTTGATTTTGAAATCCTATTTATGTTTATCACCTTAAAGGTATTGGTGCTGTGTTTTTATATTAATGCTGACATTTTAAACTCTAATTGTTCTTAGAGATAATGGTTAAATGATTGACATAATGGAATGGTTTTAATTTTACTATTGAATGTAATTTCACTGGCTGACAACCAAAATAAAGACTACAACTATTATTAATATCAAATTTAGGGTTGTTTTAAAATTCATTAAAGCTTACTAGATTTGTTAGTTACAATACCCTGTATTCTGTTCTGGGAAGTCTGGGGGGGGGGGGAAGGAGGCGGGGAAGGGGAAGACTATAAATTGATTGGTTGCCATTGTACAGGAATAATGGTAGAATTAAACAAGTTGGAATGGTGTAATGTTGGGACTGCTCGGCAAACACTCCCGAAGGGAAAGGGTAAGGAAAGAGGAGTAAAGAAGGAAGAAAGTAGGTAGGTAGGTGGGTAGGGAGGAAAGAAGGGAGGGAGAAGAAAGGATAGGAGGAGGAGAAGAAGGAGAAGATAGAGGGTTAGAAAGGATGGTAGTGAGAAGTGGGAAAGAGGAGGGGAAGTAGGAAAGCGAGGAGAAGGTGGTGGGGGAAGTTTAAGAAGGATGAGAAGGGAAGAAAGGATTAAAGGGGGGAGTGGCAGTCGAGCAGCCCTGACTGAGTATAATTTGAGTATAGGACTGATTGTTGGATAAGTGATTGTATTGTACACTGGTCAAATTGTGGGAATTATTATGGAAAAATAAAAAAATTTTGCAAAAAAAAAAAAAGCTTACTAGAAAAAATGATTAGATAGATAGACAGATAGATAGATAGATGATAGATAGATAGATAGATAGATAGATAGATAGATAGATAGATAGATAGATAGATAGATAGATGATGGATGGAAAGAGAGAGAGAGAGAGAGGGAGAGAGAGATGGATGGATAAATATTGATAGACAATCTTTTTTTCACCACAGGTTTTCATGCATTTTCAACATAGATGTGATGAAGTGGTTGATTACTGACTGACTGATTGAGATATATCCATTATCTCAATTGCCTGTGTGGAGCTTGCCAGAATTTAAGTGCACTAATTTTGGAGAGATGGAGGAAGGGATTCCTGCTTAATTTTTTTCCTCCTGTATATACAACATGGTACAATTTGGAAAGAATGTTCAGAACATTGACTCTTGGTTCCTATCACTTTCATTGCTGGCTGTTGTGAAAAAGCTTTAAAGCAGGCAAAAACTGTCAGGAATACATAATCTATGCTGGCAAGGATAACTGTGTTTGGCATTTACCCATTGCTGCACAGAGTAGATGGCTTGCCAAATATAAATTAAGATAAAGTAAAATATACTTGGTTATTGTGCAGAAATATATATGAGAGAGAGAGAGAGAGAAAAAGAGAGAGAGAGAGAAAGAGAGAGAGAGAGATTAAACAAAACAATAGCAAGAAATGTGCTTTTGCTTTTGAACAAGGGCATAATTAGTCCTTTGATGGAATCTATTTGGTTTCAGAAGAAAGTTTTCCATAGGTGTATGCTTTAGCAATTCTTTAGCAACACACCTCATGTTCCTGAACTTCATGCCAGCCAATTCACATAATCAGAAACAGATGCTGGAGAACAGTTGTTGCTTGTCTCAAATTCCTTCTGCTGTCTTTGATTGCTGGAATTAGTCTGTTGGTTCATGAAGTACTTGTTGAAATTTCCCTGGTCAGACTTTGATTTGGATATTGATCACTAGTGCTCAACTGAAACTTTAGCATTTTCCATTACACATTTTTTTATTCTTTTGCTACCAGTTTTGGTAAGCTGTTTTTTAACCTCATTCAACCTCAAGGGCCTGTCACTTGTAGAAATGTTCTCTTTCAAATATTTTAGATTACACAAGTGAGAGAAATCTGTATGCCAAAAAGAGATTATCTAGATACAAGATATTCCAACATGATTCATGTGAGAGAGGATCATAATATTAAAATTACAGAAAATGTTTGTGTTATGACAGCACATTGATATTTTTCATGTGTATTCAATAGAACTGTACATTATTTGGCACATACTGAAAAAGCTGTGGCTTTTCTTTTTGCAAGCTTCACTTGCAATTTAATGAATGACTGCAACATTTTTGAATCACTTTTATATTTATTATGTTACATATCTCAAGAAAAAGGAGGTCAGGTATAGACTCAACTACTGTCTGGTTATTTCCATGCCTAGAAATATTTTCAAACATTCATTAATCAGTTTTGGATGAAATGCAGAAATAAGATCAGATACCTTGAGATAATTCTGAATTTTTTAAAAAGAAATCCTACACTTGGAGTTTATACATTTTTGAGTTCAGTTTTTAGAGTCTCTTTTTTCATAATTGCTGGTAAGTATAGCAATGGTAAGCCTATAATTTAAATTTGTGCTCTATTAAAATATTAATAGTGAGATTAATGGCATGTAAATAAGAAAAGAAAGGAAGGAAGGAGGGAGGGAGGGAGGGAGGGAAGGGAGGGAGGAAGGAAGGAAGAGAGGAAGGAAGGAATTTTATATCATACAAATGGTGCCAAATTGGTAAACAAAAGATAACAAAAATACTTCCTGTTTTACAAAAAAGAAAGGTACATTAATTCTTTGGTTGACAAACTGCATACATAAGCAAATCTCAGATATATTTTTTGTCCAATATTGCAAAATAATTATTTGGATCTTGTAGGTATATAAAACATCTTTTTTTCACTCATAGGGAATTTAACTAAAAAGAACAGGTACCTCCCTGAAACTAATCATTCTAAAAGCATTCTAACCTTGTGAGCATTGTACTTGTTGGTTAAAATAAGACTAGTAGAAAAAGCCCAAACTATAGTCTTCATGTTCTAGCTCTTGAATTGTACCTACAACAATTCTTGCTTAAAAATTCGCTCTCAAAATTCAAATGAGATAATAACCATGTATGAAAATGTCACAGAGACTCTTGAATGTATTGGTAGTATTCTTATTTTGGCACTTCTGAGGAAGAATTGTGGACTGAAGATGGCTCCATGAAAAGCAGAATCAACATTTTCTACTAAGAATAGGGAGCTGACTAGTAGATGGAATTCTTCAACCCTCTTCAGACAAAAAGATAATGCAAGTATAAAAAAGAATAAATATAATGCATAAATATAATGCATAAGAATAAAAATAAAAAATAAAAAAATAAATAAAATAATAAATAAAATAAAAATAAATAAAATAAAAATAAAAAAATAAAAAATAAAAAATAAAAAAATAAAAAAGAATAAATATAAAGAATAAATATAATGCATAAGCAGACTGCAAATCAGTGGTCTTCAGAGGGTCAGAGAACTTGAGAAAAGGGCCTTTGTCATACTTGTTCCAGTTAAAAATGGAGCTAAGTTTGCAACTCTCTTGCTAATAGGCAATGTAGAAATTGCCTATTAATTGCTTTAAAGAAGGTTTCTCCCCCCCAGCCCTTTTGTTCAATCATGATTGATTCTCAGAGACTGTCTGGACAATTCCCTGCATTTTTCTTGGCCAGGTTTCAGACATGGTTTGCCATTGCTTTCTTCCTAGGGCTGAGAAAAAGTAACTGGCCAAGGTCATCCAGCTGGCTTTTTGCCCAAGGCACTTAACTTAAAGGCACTAACTTAAGGAAGTTAAACAACTTCAAAATGACAAAACTGTAAACACCAGCTGAGTGATTTCATCCCTTAATGTAAGAAAATCAAGATGTGTCTTTACTAAAAGATGTAACCGTTAAGAGTTTAAAATAAACAGCAAAAAATAAGATAAGATTTTGACTATAGAAACTTAAAAACAGATTAAGTATTTAGAAAACAGTAGAATAGAGATCCCCAGAAAATGTGCTGAATGGCAGGATATTTTTCCCCCTGCCAATAAATAGCTGACTTTGCTGCCAAAGCCAATTCTTTGGCAGTGTGCACCCCAGATTTGAATGGGAATAATTAGTAATGACTCATGATGTCACTCGAATGATTGTGTACTTGTCTGGGAAGAGAATCTATAGAGGATTGCAATTTTTGGTAAGAATGGCTGGAGTGGTCAGGTTTCCATCTTTTTCAGTTATTGTTTGTATTTTTAAGTGCACCTCTGTTTTTAACACCACCTTTTGAAGTTTAATTGCTAATGACCTGGCTGAATGCTGATTTATTCTATGCCATTTTGCTTGATTACAAATGTAAAACGTTTTAAAACATTTTAAAACTTGCTACAATGTCCTACCTGTCAATGACTACTTCAGCTTCAACCACAACAATACACAAGCACACAATAGATACAAACTTAAGGTAAACTGCTCCAAACTTGACTGCAGAAAATATGACTTCAGTTACAGAGTGGTCAATGCTTGGAATGCACTACCTGACTCTGTGGTTTCATCCCCAAACCCCCATCACTTTAACCTTAGACTGGCTACTGTTGACCTCACCCCATTCCTAAGAGGTCTGTAAAGAGCATGCATAAGAACACCAGGGTGCCTACCATCCCTGTCCTAATGCTCCCTTTAATTGTATTCATTTTATGTATTCAATTCATACTTATACTTATATATATTATCTAACACATATTAAATAAATAAATAAATAAATAAATAAATAAATAAATAAATAAATAAATAAATAAATAAATAAATAAATAAATAAATAAATAAATAAATAAATATTCTCTTTCACTGCAAGGAAGTTGGCAGCTTGATGGTTTTTCTCTTTGCAGTGAAAGTGACTTGATCTGATTTATACAGTGGTGGTATTCAGCGAACCAGTAGTGGAGATCATCGGTGGGCCTGCCTACTCGACCTGGCACTATGCCGTCCTATTTAGCCATGTTTTCGAGGCAGGGCGCACGTACAGAAGGTGCAAGTGCAAGCAAAGTACATGCGCAGAAGGCCGGGCACATGCGTGGAAAGCACACACATGCACGAAGCAAGCTTGCACATGAAGCAAGCTTGCACACGAAGCAAGCCTGCGCTCGGGGGGCAAACTGTTGGTAACAATATGTGAAACCTACCTCTGGATTTATATCAGATTTTTACTCTAAGGATTTTGCATTTTATTAGTTTTTCTAAAAGAAGTCATCTGCTTCACTTTATTTTACATATTCTTGCTTTTTTATTTTTTTAAACATAAAAATTTTCATTTCTCTTTTTTCGTCTCTGCTGTGAGATTATTATCAAGACATTTAGTCTCAATTTGCAGGAAAATTTACTGAACAAGCTGTGGAAATATCTTCAATGGAAATCTATGTTTTTGGAGAGTGAAAAGCAGTTGTTTGAAAATATTTAATTTATAATTTTAAAGAAAAGTAAATAAAGTAGAAGGTGTTGCTGTCATTATTAAGAATCAGTCAATGGCATTTGATCCTGGGCAGATCAGAAACAATGGTTGTAGTAGGTTTATGAGAGATTAGAAGCTCCTTGTGGACTTTCTGTGAGTTAAATACAATAATAGATTTTTAACAGAGGGCTTTGAGCTTTAGCTTTGTTGTTGGGATTACCTGCTAACTGTTTGTAGAGAGTAGATAGAGGGTAGTAAAATTGGCTGATTGATAATATCTTATATTTGTGATATTGTTATATAGCAATTTTGTCAGTATAGATGTAGAAGATACATTGCAACCCTATTTTACAAGGGAGAAAACAATTATTATTACTGAAATATATTTATCAGTATTCAACTGAGGGAACATTTTATGTGTAGGTTTAATATTTTGTTTTTGTACTTTTTTTCTTTGTTTCTGTATTTTGTATTCTTCTTTTTCTGTTGTATTTTAAGTTTGGAAACAAATAAAATATATAACAAAAGTTTGAATATTAGATTTTGAATATTAAGACTTTGAAATTAATTTTAAATGATTTTAATGCATTTTTGGGAGAAAGAAAAACTGTTTTGGATATTGAAGACATACCAAGACAAGCAACTTATAATGACATTCAGAGACATTTTTGAGGAACTGCATTGGGATTTTGAATCAATAATGTCAGTTGTGATGTGTCTTCTTGGGAACCGTCTGTTCCCAGAAGAAGATGGTACAGAAAAAGACATGTAACAAAGTTTGAGTACAAAATGAACAAGAATTTGAACAAGAATTTGAACAAGAATTTGTCATTAGATATAAAAAAAAATGGATGAGGCTTTAAAAGTTAAGAAGGAAATAAAAACGACAATCCCAGAGAGCAATTGAAATTCTTTCTTTCTGCTGGACTTACATGGCAGGTTGTTTTAAAGTTTGAAGAAATTTGAAACAAAAATCAATAATCAGCTAAATTGATCAAAGAGCAAGGTTGTTTTACATAAAAAGGCACAGTATTGATTTATATGATCAAGATTTAAATAGTACATGTCATTTTTGGTGATTATTTTTATTTTATTTATTTGGACTAAAAAAAATTATATTTGGTTTGCTAAAAGTTAACATGATATATAAACCTGTTACTTCAAAGTCATTGTATGTATTATTTTAGCATTATTTTAGCAATTTATTAAATTATTAAATTATTACCAATTAATTAATTTAGTAACAAATTAATTTAGTAGTATTAAAGTTGTTTTATGCATTATTTTACAAACTGTATGCAACAAGTAATCCTTAATGGTACTAAATCTATATAGAAGAAAGGGGTACCACAAGTTTCTGTCTTAGACCAGTACTTTTCAATATCTTAATAAATGAGGGAATAAAAGGAGAACTCATCAAATCTGCAGATGCCTCTAAGTTGGCAGGAATAACCAAAACCCCAGAAGACAAGTTCGGGATCCAAAATCATATTGACAGACTTGAACAATGGGTCCTATACAACAACATGAAATTTAAAGCAAGGTTTTACACCTAGACAGGAAAAACCAAAGGTACAAGTATATATTACGTAAACCTGGCTTAAAAACAGTAACTGCGAGAAGGACTTTGGAGTACTAATGGATGATCACTTAAACATGAGCCAGCAGTGTGCAGCCACCGCCAAAAAAGCTAATACAATCCTTGGTTGCATAAACAGAGGCATAGAATCAAAATCATATAAAGTATTAACGCCACTTTATAAATCCTGGAATACTAACTGACATCCAATTTTGGTCACCACATTACAAAACAGTGTTGAGACTTTGGAAAAAGTGCAAAGAAGAACAATTAAGATGATTAAAGGACTGGAGCCAAAAATGTATGAAAAACAGTTGCAGAAATTGGGAATGGCTAATTTAGTGAAAAGAATGTATTCCAGTATTTGAGGGGCTAGCACAAAGAAGAGAAGGTCAACTTTTTTTTTTTTTTTTTTGCAAAGCAGCAGAAGATAAGACAAGAAACAATGGATGGAAACTAATAAAAAAGAGAAACAGCCTGGAATTAAGGAGAAACTTCCTAACAGTGAGGACAATTAACAAGTGGAACAGCTTTCCTTCAGAAGTTGTAGGTGCTTCATCACTGGAGGTTTTTAACAAAAGCCACCTACTGTATTTTTCAGAGTATAAGACGCACTTCCCACCTTCCTGTGTTTTCACATAAAGCAAAGAATTTTTGTCAGCTTGTTCTCTTTAAAGGACAAATTATCCCTCCTTGTCACGTTAAACTTCAGTCTTTTGTTCATACTAGGATACTGGAATTCCTTTATATTTTCTGAAGTTGGGTTTGCTTATAGTTAATAGTTGAGATATGGAATATTTATTTTAATGGCACTTGTTATTTAGGGTGGTTCTTTTTGGACTTGCTGACATCTGGAATGGAAAAAAAATATTGTTTACACTTAATAAAAGGACCGTGGTAGCTCAGGCTGGTAAGAAGCCTGTTATTAGAACACAGCAGCCTGCAATTGCTGCAGGTTCAAGCCCGGCCCAAGGTTGACTCAGCCTTCCATCCTTTATAAGGTAGGTAAAATGAGGACCCAGATTGTTGGGGGGGCAATAAGTTGACTTTGTAAAATATACAAATAGAATGAGACTATTGCCTTATACACTGTAAGCTGCCCTGAGTCTTCGGAGAAGGGCGGGATATAAATGTAAATTAAAAAAAATATATGGTTTTTGAGTCTTTTTCTTATGATTTCCTTGTGTGTCCCAAACAGATATCATTTATCTAATTGTCATTCTGCTTAAAGTAAAGGATAGTTGTCTTTACAGGAGAAATTTCCGCTTTTGTCTCTGTCCTTCTTTAAATTTTAGTCTTTTGTTCACATTAGGGTACTGGGACTACCTTACCCCTTTCAAATGTGAACTTGTTTAAATTAAGAGTTGAGATTTGGAATGTTGAGTTTTATATTTGCTAATTAATGTTACTATTTTAGGGCTCTGTTTGGGGTTTTTGCTGAAACCAGGATTTGAAAAGACATTCTTTATTGGATTTGCCTATAGTTAAGAGATGGGTTGTAGGATGAAGAGTTTTAGATATATTCCTTAAGAGGGGTGAAGAAACAGTGAAATTGTTTATACTTGTCATGATAAAGGTGGAAAGTTTCTTTTTTAGGGCTTTTTCTCTTTCTCTTTTATTTTTGTTTTCTTGTTTCTCTGTATACCAACGACTGCATCTCTAATGATCCATCTGTTAAACTACTGAAATTTGCAGATGACATAACAGTGATTGGTCTCATTCGACACAATTATGAATCTGCATACAGA
The DNA here is from genome assembly GCF_028640845.1 of Ahaetulla prasina. NCBI lineage: Eukaryota > Metazoa > Chordata > Lepidosauria > Squamata > Colubridae > Ahaetulla > Ahaetulla prasina. The sequence goes on along the minus strand of NC_080539.1, from coordinate 289,614,875 downwards.
CAGGAAGTTGAATAACTAGCCTCATGGTGCAACCGGAACAATCTGGAACGGAACACACTCAAACCGGAGACATTGTGGTAGGCTTTACGAGAAACCCTTCCATACGTCCACTTCTCACAATACTAGACAACACAGTATCAACAGTAGAAACTTCAGATTTCTAGGTTCTACCATATTGCAAGATCTAAAATGGACAGCTAATATCAAAAATGTCATCAAAAAAGCACAACAAAGAATGTTCTTTCTGCGCCTACTCAGAAAGCTCAAACTGCCCAAAAAGCTGCTGATCCAGTTCTACAGAGGAATTGAGTCTGTCATCTGCACCTCTGTAACTGTCTGGTTTGGTTCTGCAACCCAACAAGACAAACACAGACTTCAGAGGATAATTAGAACTGCAGAAAAAACAACCACTACCAACCTGCCTTCCATTGAGGACCTGTATACTGCACGAGTCAAAAAGAGGGCTGTAAAAATATTTACTGACCCCTCACATCCTGGACATAAATGGTTTCAACTCCTACCCTCAAAACGACGATATAGAGCACTGCACACCAGAACAACTAGACACAAGAACAGTTTTTTCCCCAAATGCCATCACTCTGCTAAACAAATAATTCCCTCAGCACTGTCAAACTATTTACTAAGTCTGCACTACTATTAATCTTCTCATCTTTCCCATCACCCATCTCCTTCCACTTATGACTCTATGACTGTAACTTTGTTGCTTGTATCCTTATGATTTATACTGATATTGTTTCCTGATTGCTTATTTGTACCCTGTGACTATCATTAAGTGTTGTAGCTTATGATTATTGATGAATGTATCTTTTCTTTTACGTACACTGAGAGCATATGCACCAAGACAAATTCTTTGTGTGTCCAATCATACTTGGCCAATAAAAATTCTATTCTATTCTAGTCTTTTAATTGGTATTCATTTTTACTATTGTAATCTAAACTTTTAATAAAATTATTTTTTAAAAAAAATAAAGTATACACTTTCTCTCACACACACTTACAAATTGCTATATAATTATAGTTATTAAAGGTAAAGTTACAAAAACATTAGAACACCAATGAATCAGGGAAGGAATGGTGCTTTTAAGTTCTAAATTCAAAGATTGAAATTAGGTCCCTAAATATATTTGCCTCACCATTTACCCAAAGCAAATTGGGTATTTTTTCCAAAATGCCACTGCTTGGCATTAATGATTATTGCCGTTAATTGCAGTTTTTTCATCATTTCTAATTAGTATTGGATGCAGTTTCCCTCTCCATTTTGGTACAACTGTTCCTTCCTGTGAAAATGGATGGAGAAAAAATTGGTTTAACTTAGATTACATATTAGTTCCTCAAAGACAGATATTTTATCTCCTTTACCAGCTGCAATAAAGGCTGTGGAATTTTTCTTGTTTCACAGATTCTAAGAATGAGTTAATTTTCCAATTCCAGCTACTCTTCCAATGAGAAGTCAGCATTAAAACAGACAAATATATCATGAAAAAGAAATACGGACTAGGCTAGCAATTTCCACTGGATCTGGGGCCATATTTTTATCAATGTATTTATTATCTAACTGTTATTGTCTTTTAACTTACTGGTTAACTTATCTAGAGTCATCTGGAATACTTCTAAATTCAGTGAAGGAGTGAGTGAGTGAATGAATAAAGAATTGTAATCTTGTGCATATTTCTTATACAAATTAGACTTCCATGATACCTAACATAAGGTGTAGAGGAGCTGAATTCATATGGCCTCTATGTTTCAGAAAGGTGGCAATAGCAACTTTGAAATATTCTGCATCTGTATCCACATAAATAGTAAAGACAGATGCACTGTTCTAGTGCCAATGTTGTGAAAATATTACCTTAGTCAGCAACCCACTGTACTAAATAGGTTAATCATTATTAATGTCTTAAATTTTCATCATAAAAACATTAATCAGATGAATTAATTTGTAATTAAGGTAAATGCATTATTCATTAGTTATACATCAGTATTCCAAGACTACCACCATGTTGTTCCTTTCACACACGTTATGCCCTCTTGCAATATTTCACAGAGAATGCCCATTTAACATTGCTGCCAAGATTTACACAAGTTCATTCTTTTGTTTTAATTCAATGCTATTTGGCCATCTGTCTCTCCATTTACTGAAATGAGAAAATAGCTGACCCAGTCAGTCATATTCTGTCAGCCATCCCACACTATTTGTCAGTCTCAAATAGAAAATTGCACTAGACTAATTACTTAGTTTGTATAATTTCAGCTACTTTTGGGAGATACCAGGTATGTTCATTTTGTTAGTACTTTTTTAATATTCACAATTTAGAATAATCTTGAATAAGCTTGTAAATATTGTATATTTTTCCCCATTTTTAATGGCAATTGAATATTATAATTTTGCTTTTTAGGAATTCTTACATACCTGTGGCTAGCTGTTCTACATGGTCAGAGCATATAGCATCTCAAATGATTTGCATCCAGAAGATCTGTCTGCTCACACAGACAGATTACCTCAATTTGCTCAGACTTGAGAAATTGAAGCTATTTTGAAGCTCTTTGATTCAAGGTATCCATTGTGAAATCACAGTAGCTAAGAAAAAGGCAGAAAAGGACTCCTGAGATTACTGACAACACAGTGGTCTTTTAACATCAGAGCCAATCAAACAGATAATCCAGTAGCAGACTAGAAATATATGAAAAGACCGAGGATATCGTAAGATCAAAACTGAAATACCGGACAATGCTCACCCAACATGGGACATCGACATGCTAGGTTTTTATGTATTAGTATTATTTAAAAGAAGTAAACAAAATACATTTGGCTATGTTACTAAGCTTTATGTTATTAAGATTTTGCCTGACTATATCTGACACATACCTGTTTTGGATAGAGCAGAATATTAAGCATGGATAGAGAATTTTCTTTAAAACACACCCAAGACACATACAATTACAAACACAGACATACTGATACTCCCTAAAAGATGAGTCATATGCTAAATAAATAAATCCCTAAAAGATGTATTATACCAATGTTCTTCTTTGATTACTTGAAATTATGCCTCATTCATATCCATATAGATATTACAATTGCTTTATCTATAGCTACAACTATCTATGCCATCATCTATCTCAGTAATACATATAACAATCCCATTTGCCAAGTGGCATTGAGATTGGCTTTAAGGAACACAATGCTTTGAATTTAAACAACAATTTCTTAGAGAATACCCCATTCTTTATTTTGCAAATTTTATTCCTGAAAAGAGCTTTGACATTCTCACCTGGCAATTGCTTGACATAAATGAAAAGAGTTGTAATTACTCCAAGAAAAGATGATTGATTAGAACTGCCTTTCATTAATTAGAACTTCATTCATTTCAGATCTGACACATGTGATTATGTTTTTAATTACAAAAGCCATAAATGATTTTTAAGAGATGGGAAGGAAACCAAGTCAAAACAGTATGGCATCATTTTTGTATTTGCATATGTTTGCATAGATCAATACATATTTGCAACTATTTGCATAGTTCAATATATCTCCTTGACCATACAGAATCAAATAAAATAAATGCCTTTCTTGTTGCTCAGTATCCATTTTAAATTGCATGTGTATTACATTGCTTTTCTGGATTCTTTTTTTTTTTCTGAAAAAAAGAAAGATGAGACACAATTGGGTATGTTTTCTACATAAACTGTTTTAGGTCTGAGTTCCCCTTCTTCCTTGCTACCTGTTTGATTAGTGCCTATGGTATGGCATACACTATCAAAAGCTTGATTTTTCTTAACAGCAACTGCACAATTATTTATGTTAGAAACACTGACAGTCCTATTAGTTTTAGATTACTGGGGACAGAAATATTCTGTATCAATTAATTCTCTGTCCCCAATATTCAATTTAAATGTTTCTCCAGAAAACTTGTGAATTTAGTAATTCAGTAATTCAGTCTCTTTTTGTGGTGGATGCAAACCAACTCTTTTGTACAGTTTTTTATCAGGCCAACTGCAAACATCATAGAATAAAATAGAATTCTTTATTGGCCAAGGTGAATAGCGCAGGCTGGTAATGCCTGTTATTAAGAACACAAAGCCTGTTATTAAGAACACAAAGCCTGCAATTACTGCAGGTTCGAGCCCGGCCCAAGGTTGACTCAGCCTTCCATCCTTTATAAGGTAGGTAAAATGAGGACCCAGATTGTTGGGGGGGCAATAAGTTGACTTTGTAAAAATATACAAATAGAATGAGACTATTGCCTTATACACTGTAAGCCGCCCTGAGTCTTCGGAGAAGGGCGGGGTATAAATGTAAACAAACCAAAAAAAAGTGTGATTGGACACACAAGGAATTTGTCTTTGGTGTTTATGCTATCAGTGTACATAAGGAGAATAAAATATATTCATCAAGAATAAAAAGATACAGCACTCAGTGATAGTCAAGGTTACTAATAAGCTATCAAATCATACTAGGAAACAAATAAAAACAAGATAAATTGAAATATACAAGCAACATGGTTATGACTAACATAACCAAAACTTTTCTCTTTGCACCATTTCTTGAACTCACACATTGAACTCCTCTTTTGCATTGTTTTGCATTGTTTTATGCTATGATTATAAGGTATAGCCTTCTTTATCCTCAGAGTTCATTTCTTCTGAATCTTAATATCCAGGAAATAATCCTGGGAAGCACTGAAGGTTAGAGTACAACTCCTCAAACAATAAATAATAATGTCAGCTATTAAGATTTTAAGCTACTTAATTCCGATCTCCTTTTCTAAAGAGAGATTTTTAATTCTACTGATTAGTTTTTGGAACAAAATGGTTGCTTCCTAGATAGGCACAACTCTTTTCTTAAAATACTTCACTTACACTGACTCTGGGCAAGACTGTCTTGGATGGTTTAGATGTCACCAGCCTCATAGCTAGACACCTATATTTAGCTAGACATATCTAGATCCAGTTAGGAATGTTATGTATGCTTGAAAAAATACTGAATGCACTAATAATATTATTGTAGCGTTTAATGTCTTTCCCTGTAAATTTCATTTCATTTCATTTCATTTATTAAATTTCTATACCGCCCTTCTCCCGAAGGACTCAGGGCGGTTTACAGCCAATAAAACATAATTTATAAACAGACTTAAAATACAGTATAAAAATCTAATTCTATTAGACCAATATCAATTAAAAACTATGCTAAAACAATAATAAAACCCCATTTAAAACAATAATAACTTAGGCCAACCCTGCACGGTGGAATAAAAAGGTCTTGAGCTCGAGACGGAAGGTCTGGAGGTTGGGGAGTAATCGTAACCCCAGAGGAAGCTCATTCCAGAGGGTGGGTGCCCCCACAGAGAAGGCTCTCCCCCTGGGGGTCGCCAGCCGGTATTGTTTGGCTGACGGCACCCTGAGAAGACCCTCTCTGTGGGAGCGCACAGGTCTGTGGGAGGCTATTGGTGGCAGCAGGCGGTCCCGTAAATGTCATACTTCAGCTGATCTGCAAATTAAAGCCATAGTTATAATGATAGCACTTATAGTGCAAACCTGACTGAGAATGTCTGGGAAAGAAACTTCAAACCATAGCACAGAAGAAATATTGGACTCATGGCCTGTTTCTCTTGTAAGGAACCCTAGGAATTTCCTCCTCCATTAGATTATGGGGTGCACCAATAAGAAGGAATACTTTTTAAAGGATTTAGTTCTAAAAGGTACCACAACTGAAAACTTTGCCACCACATAAATATTAGAGCAGCCTTGCATCTAATGCAAGGCTGCTCTAATATATGAATGGATAAATTTGTCAGAATGAATCTTGGTGCAGCCAAAACATCATCTTTACAATTATTGTTCTAGTCTAAATTACCTGTTTCAGCCATTGGGTGATGAAGGTGATGAAAATTGGCAGTCTTCTTAAATCAGCATCTCTAGTTAACTTGGCTTGATTGTACTTCTGCTTTTTAATAAATTGTAGAAACAAAAATGTTTTGTATTTCCACAGGCCCAATTAGATGGGGTAAATATGGTAATTTATCTGAAGTCCAAATGACATTAGTCTTTTTCTCCACCCCTCCCTCCATTAACCATATTGCTAATAAGAATGCTATCTTGTGAACTGATGTCTAAAAGGTGATTTTTCACAAGGCAACTTTGTTTTTCTGGGACAGCCATGACCTGGATGACCGAGAATCTCCATAGGCATTTGTGAACTGTTGCTGCTTTTATTGGAACTTCTGATGTGTCTGCCATTGAAAATAAAAAAAAATTACAAAAAGTTTGTATTGCATAACAAAGCCACCAGAAGTGGCTATTGAAACAAGGTAGTCTAAGGGGCTGTTTTCCATGGTTAACATATAAGCAAAATTTATAATCTGTACCCAATTCAGTTGAATTTTTGGTTGCAGGTTATTTTAAAAATTATATTTCATGCATTATTAATAGGCTTTTCCTTATTGTGCAGAAGAGACCCTCCCCCCCCCCCAAAAAAAATTCCTTTTTTGGAATGCCAAAGGAAAAAATATTGTCTAAGGCAGAGGTTGTCAAATCTTTTCAGTCCTTGAAAATTGTTAGTTAAAAAAATAAGCAACCAAGCAATCAAAAACATTCCTGGAACTCCTGACCTAAAGGGAAAATTATATTGAGAGAAAATCAGCTGTGTCTGAGTGAACTTTTTCTCCTCGTTAGAATCTTATGGAATTTTATCAAGATGCCTTTGTCAATGCTATTTCAATGCAGAATGGTAAATTCACCAAGATTTAGATGGAAAACTTGACTTTCCCCAGGGCCTTCAGCTAAAATAAATGGATTCCATTTAGGGGGTTGTGCATGCAGCTATGTATGTCACCCTGGATGTGATGAGTTTTGGTTTTTGATTTTTTTATTCTTCCTTTAATTTGTTATTTGTTGCCCAGAGACATATGTTGAACGGATGGCCATGCAAACTGACAGAACGGATGGCTGAATGGATGGATAGATGAATTATATGCATGTCATCTTCAGCTGCAGTGGTGTAGAGGTTAGAATGCAGTACTTCTGCTGACTGCCGACTGCCTGCAATTTGGCAGTTCGAATTTCACCAGGCTCAAGGTTGACTCAAGGTCTTCCATCCTTCCAAGGTCGATAAAACGAGGATCCAGATTGTTGTGGGCAATATGCTGGCTTTGTGAACTGCTTAGAGATGGCTGTAAAGCACTGTGAAGCAGTATATATGTCTAAGTGCTATTGCTATTACTATTGCTATCTTCAAAATATGTTATTTGCCAGTGTTTTTGCTGCTACATGCTAGGCAGATAACTGGAGAATTACTAAAGATGCAAAATACCTTGGAATCAAGATTTCTTCCCCACCCAGCCCTTAAGATTAAATGTACCCATCTGAATACTTCAATTCTTTGAGATAAAATTCAACTTGTTAAATTTAATTGCCCTTTGCCAAATATCACTAGGAAGGGGCTTATGAAATCATTGTTTTGAGATGGTTATTTTTTAGACTATACATTTAAAATCAATTTTCCAAAATACAGTTGCATTGAAGCACAGTTCAAAGGCCCACCCATGTTCTCTCTGCATCACTTATTTGTGAATCTGATGATCCACAAAGTTTTGTAATGAATTGTCTATTGCTATTGATTACCTTTAAATAAGTGAAGTATCTAAACTTGTTAAAAGCTCTGCTTTCTTAAACAATCTATCCATCCATGTAGTCATAAAGAAAAGGGCAAGTTAATACACTTGGAGTGAGGATAAAAACCAATCTTAAGGTCCAATAGAATAAAAAAAATTTTTATTACCAACAAACAATAGCAATGCATTGAGTTTGGGAAGGGCATGTTTATTTAATGGAGTTTCACAAGAAGTCTCTGGTATTAAATATGGTGATGTAAGGAGGAAAGACTGGATATTTAACGCAATTCTTAACAGTCAAAGATAAAAGATTGTAGGAAAATTGGATCTGCATCAGTAATAATCTGTAGAACCAAGAAGAACCAAGAAGAACCAAGGGCTTGGTTTATTTAGAAGTTGGTGTCAGCTGTGGAGGCCATCTTCTCTTTGGATCTTCAGGGCTGCCACATTTAATTTATAGGCCTGCTGTGGGAAACTGGGAGGGGGCTGATTGGAGTGGGTAGAAACAGATAGCCATAACAGCATTCTTTTCCCTGAGAATTGATGGGACTCAAGGACATTCAGCTTGCACCTGGACAGGCGTGACTGGGGAGCATCTCCAGTTGGGATGGTGGATTGATTGGACCATGTGATGGGCATGTGGATGCAGGGGAAGGGACTTTGACTTTTCTTTGGGTGGAGAAAATGCGGGGGCTTTCAGATTCGGGTTTTCCCAGATTTGCCAAGATGACATCTCTAATAAAATAGAAGTTTATATAATAATAATAATAATAATAATAATAATAATAATAATAATAATAATAATAATAATAATAATAATAATAATAATAATAATAATAATAATAATAATATGGCTCAGACTGCTAAGACAGTCTGTTATTAACACAGCTGCTTGCAATTACTGCAGGTTCAAGTCCCACCAGGCCCAAGGTTGACTCAGCCTTCCATCCTTTATAAGGTAGGTAAAATGAGGACCCAGATTGTTGCGGGCAATAAGTTGACTTTGTATATAATATACAAATGGATGAAGACTATTGCTTAACATAGTGTAAGCCGCCCTGAGTCTTCGGAGAGGGCGGGATATAAATGCAAATAATAATAACAACAACAACAACAACAACAACAACAACAACAACAACAGAGTCGGAAGGAACCTTGGCGACCTTCTAGTCCAACCCCCTGCCCAGGCAGGAAACCCTACACCATTTCAGACAAATGGTTATCCAATATTTTCTTAAAAATATCCAGTGTTGGAGCATTCACAACTTCTGCCGGCAAGTTGTTCCACTTATTGATTGTTCTAACTGTCAGGAAATTTCTCCTTAGTTCTGAGTTGCTTCTCTCCTTGATTAGTTTCCACCCATTGCTTCTTGTTCTACCCTCAGGTGCTTTGGAGAATAGTCTGACTCCTTCTTCTTTGTGGCAAACCCTGAGTTGTTGGAACACTGCTATCATGTCTCCCCTAGTCCTTCTTTTCATTAAACTAGACATACCGAGTTCCTGCAACCTTCTTCATATGTTTTAGCCTCCAGTCCCCTAATCATCTTTGTTGCTCTTCTCTGCACTCTTTCTAGCATCTCAACATCTTTTTTACATCATGGCGACCAAAACTGAATGCAATATTCTAAGGGTGGCCTTACCAAGGCATTATAAAGTGGTATTAACACATCACGTGATCTTGATTCTATCCCTCTGTTTATGCAGCCCAGAACTGTGTTGGCTTTTTTGGCAACTGCTGCACACTGCTGGCTCATATCTAAATGGTTGTCCACTAGGACTCCAAGATCTCTCTCACAGGTACTACTATTGAGCAAGGTACCACATATACGGTACCTGTGCATTTTTGGTTTTTTTGCCTAAATGTAGAACCTTACTTTTTTCACTGTTGAATTTCATTTTGTTAGATAGCACCCAATGTTCAACTCTGTCAAGATCCTTCTGTATCTTGAGCCTATTTTCTGGAGTATTGGCTATTCCTGCCAGCTTGGTGTCATCTAAAAATTTGATGAGTTCCCCATCTATCCCCTTGTCCAAGTCATTGATGAAGATGTTGAAGAGTACTGGGCCTAAAAAAGAGCCTTGGGGTACTCCACTGCATACTTCCCTCCATGTGGATATAGTTCCATTGTGGACTATTTGCTGAGTGTGGTTGGTCAGCCAGTTACAAATCCATCTGGTGGTGCTGCTGTTTAACCCACATTTTTCTATTTTATCTAGTAGTAGGTTTTAGTCTACTTTATCAAATGCTTTACTGAAGTCCAAGTAAATTATATTGACAGCATTCCTCTGGTCCACTAGTTTTGTCACTTTGTCAAAAGATGCAATAAGATTAGTCTGCCATGATCTGTTTTTGACAAACTCATGTTGGCTTTTGGTTATTACTTTGTTTGCTTCTAGGTGTTCTGTGATTCGTTGCTTGATTATCTTTTCCAGAATCTTTCCTGGTATTGAGGTCAGGCTGATAGGACTGTAGTTTCCTGGATCTGTTTTTTTTCCCCTTTTTTGAAGATGGGAACTACATCAGCTCTTTTCATTTTCCTCTTTCCTTTTCCCCTGTGCTCCAATTCCTGCAGTTTGAGGTATTGCCTGCCTTGGAGTCTTACTTGGTTGGGGGTGTTACTTGGAACCCTGACAGTTGGCTAGACAGGATGATTTAGTTCAAGATGTTCTACAAAGTATGACTTCTTGAATTGAAACTAAGGATGGAAGAGTTGTGGTTGTTCTAAAATGAATTTTAGGATTTCAGGTTTCATGTTTCCAGTTATTTTGTAAGTGAATTGCTCATTGGAGATTGGTGTTCCAAAATGCAGTAACCATGCTGACAGTCCTGATTTTGCACTATCAATAATATGAGCTTAAGAAGTTATTGAATTATAACTCATGCATATCTGTTGCTTATTCACAGCCAGTTTTGAATTCATGCATTTTTTTAAAAATACCTCAAATCCAGGGGTGGGTTCTACTTACCTTTACTACCAGTTCGCAATGGGAGTGCGCGCGCACATGTGCAAATTGTCCATTATGATGTCCAGGTGGGTGGGCGAAGCCTCCCACCGCTTTTACTACCGGTTCACAAGAACCGGACAGAACCGGGAGCAACCTACCACTGCTGAAATCAGGAAATGAAAGCATTATACAGATTGGCTTTTTGAATGCAGTCCCTCCACAACAGTAAATATGTACATAATAAATAAGATGAATTATATATGCAGGTTCAGTAATGTTTCAAACTCCAGCATGATCAAGAAAACTGCACCCAAGAAGTAATATCCTTCGGTGCAATTTTTGCACGTGATTATTGCTGTGGGTTCCAGAGTTGCACTTTGGAAAAAGAGGAGGAGGAAATAAGCATCTGAGATTCACATGGATTCACATAATCCCAAATTTACATCCCGGTGTATAAACTACTTGTGATCTCTCATATGCTTGCCTAGTTGAACGGTTAATAAGAGATGAATAAAACATAACATAACATAACATAACATCAGAGTTGGAAGGGACCTTGGAGGCCTTCTAGTCCAACCCCCTGCCCAGGCAGGAAACCCTACACCATCTCAGTCAGATGGTTATCCAACATTTTCTTAAAAATTTCCAGTGTTGGAGCATTCACAACTTCTGAAGGCAAGTCGTTCCACTTATTAATTGTTCTAACTGTCAGGAAATTTCTCCTTAGTTCTAAGTTGCTTCTTTCTTTGATCAGTTTCCACCCATTGCTTCTTGTTCTACCCTCAGGTGCTTTGGAGAACAGCCCGACTCCCTCTTCTTTGTGGCAGCCCCTGAGATATTGGAACACAGCTATCATGTCTCCCCTAGTCCTTCTTTTTGTTAAACTAGACATGCCCAGTTCCTGCAACCGTTCTTCATATGTTTTATCCTCCAGTCCCCTAATCATCTTTGTTGCTCTTCTCTGCACTCTTTCTAGAGTCTCAACATCTTTTTTACATCGTGGCGACATGAGACTCTTTAAATCTGTATGAGGTTATGCAGGTACTGCTTAACTTGCGGACATTTGTTTACCAACCAAAGTTATGATGGGAAACTGAGAAAAGAGACTTATGACTAGTTCTTGCACTTATGATGAGCACAGTGTTTCTGCAGTTACATGGTTGTTATTCAGATGCTTCATAACTAACTTTTGCTTACAAAGTTTGCAGCATCCTGGGGTCATGTGTTAGCCACTTGTGACCTTCCCAATTAACTTCCAATAAGTAAGATCAATGGGGAAACCACAGGGAAGGTCACAAATTATGATCATGTGAGTCTCACATAATGAACATGACAGCAAAGGTCATAAAATCAGACAATGTGATGCATTGCTTAATGAATACAATGCTCAACAACCAATTGTCCCAACTGTTGTTGTAAGTTAAGGATACCAGCCTTTGCTGACTCTTTCCTTAGATCTTCATGATAGTTTTCTTCTCCCTTCTGCTCATATACTTACCTACTTCCTATCATGGTTTCTTCCCTTTCTTCCACTTCCTCCTACCTCTTTTCCTTTTGTACCAATAAGTGCAGTAAAGAAAAAGGAAACTTCTTCTTTTTTTTGTTCCAATTTTTTAGCATACATTGTGATTGCCAAGTACCAAAGGAAGTTTCTCTAGCAATGCTAAAAAGGGAGGTGACGCTAGGAAAGCTGTGCTTTTTGAACTCCAGATACTTATTAGTTAAAAATAGCAGCATTTTACCACAAGAGATTAAAAGTGGTCATCTCTTTCTGTTTCATTCCCTCTGCTGAAGCACCAATGAAAGCAAGCGGGATAGAAAGTTGAATGGAGGAAGCAGGAAAAGACCAAACTCAAATCTATGGAAGAACTTTGAGCCCACAATGCCTTTTGGGTGTTTAGATCAGCATCACAAGCAGACCTGTTCCATAGCTCCATAGGAAATTTGAAACCTAGAAATATGACAACATGTTGTTAGACCATGCTACTTAAAGAAAGAGCTAGCTCAAAATATAATTCTGCTGGACTTATCTGACACTTGAAGATTATTCGAAAAAGGACAATGTACAACTTGAGCAACAGACATGGTATACTATATTTATTAAGATTTTCTTTAGGAAGATAGATATAAGACTTTTGCTCTCATGTTTTAATAGTGTGTATAAATGAGGCAACAGAATTAATTTCAAAGCATTGTGATTAGAATTTCTCATGGGAAGGAAGAGGGAGAGAAGATAAAGATATATAGTTCTATCTTTTTGAAAATTAAATGAAAGACAGGTGTTAATATCCAGACAATGTTTACGGAACTGTTGCTCTTGTTACCCTACTAGCAATATCACACTGGCAAAGGCCAAAGCCAATAATAATAAGAAACTGAGCTATCTCCACTCTTCATTTATAGCTGTGAAAAATTGAGATGTGAGCACTTGAGAATGAGAATGTGTTTGTGTGTGAAAAATAAAGGAAAATTAAATGAAGTGAGGGGTGGTGGTTTTTTTTTTTTTAATCCAGAATTCTTTGAACCTCCATGAAAACAGATGCAAAATATTCAGTAATGTGTTGTAGCCTGCAAGTTTAGGCTGGAGGTATGAATAAAATATTTCATAAGGAATAATAAATGAGTAATATTAAGGTAGTAACTACCAAACCTGTGGGGAATCTATTCTTAATCAAAGTGCGTACACCATAGATAAGAACAAGGCAGTGCATCTGACTTTCTAGAAGCACATGCTCTACTTTAGTGAAATATTAAGGCATTTTTTAAAAAGTAGGAAGCTTTGAACTCAATAGGATCATTCATTATTTTTGCTTCCGGTTTCATTTATGTTTTCCATCAGTAATCTTACTAGTATTTAATATATGTAACATAAGTAGACAAGAAAGGATTGTGCTCAGCTGGTAACCTCAGTATTTTCCTCTCTATATATTTGTTTATATTTTGCACAACAACCAGAAGTACTTGAACTGCACTTACCTTAACTCCTTCACAGCCAATTTTAAAGAGGACTATAGTAAAATGATTGTATTATGTTTCAAATCTGTGAATGGGCTTATATTTTAGAATATTTATTGACAATCCTTCATAATGTATTCATCCATCCATATTCAAAAACATAACACTAATGACTGAATTAGGATAATTTGTATTTTTATAAATGTTTAGTAACAATTTATTTTGGCACCCACAAAATACAAATGGATCACTGTTGATACGACAGTATCAAATTGCCTGGAACAATTCTGTGATTTGAATCGTGTTATTAATATGCACAGAAAACATACAATAAGTTAATTAATCAGGATTGGAATCAGAAACTGGCTTTATCATTGTGAATATTATAATTTCAAGACACATTGAAATTATAATATTCAGTGAATATTATAATTTCAAGACACATTGCATCTCCTGAAGGATGACCATCTCAAAAAAAAATAAAGGATAGGAAGAAACTGCATAGTATGAAACTCATTAGAGCTTATATTATCCATTTTTGTTCGTTCTGGAGTTATTGATATCACTAATTCATGTACACATAGGACCCAAGTCCTATTTATGCTTCTTATTTCAGAGTTTGCACATATTTCATATTAAAATCCGATTGTAAAACTATGTGTTGTGTGTTTCACGATTCTTTTGCTAGTATTTACCAATTAAATTTAAATTAGGCACCAATGTCAAAACTAAGCAGACTTTTTTTATTAACTTTCAACTGCTATTAAAAAAAAAGTAATGTCAAAACTAAGCAGACTTTTTTTATTAACTTTCAACTGCTATTAAAAAAAAAGTAAAATGATGAACTTTCTTGCGGATGCTAATGTAAAAATTAAATACAAATGTAAATTTAAAATTAAAGGTAAATGCAGTGATAAATTGCTTAGAAATAGTTCTGGAGAAGAATACCATGTTAATATGCATACACATGGCATCTCTTAAAGCTGTCTGGACCTGATAATTATATGATTAAAATTTCTTGGGTGCTAAGATATTCTGGAAAGGCATAGTAAGAAATTGAAGGAAGATCAATAAGAGGTGGAGGGTCTTAAAGCGAAGCCTTATAAACAGTGGCGGGACTCAATTTTTTTTTACTACTGGCCATGGCTTGGTGGGCATGGCAGGGGAAGGATACTGTAAAATCTCCATTCCCACTCCACTCCAGGGGAAGGTTACTGCAAAATCACTATTTCCTCCCAATCAACTGGGACTCAGGAGGCAGAAAATAGATGGGGGCGGGGCCAGTCAGAAGTGGTATTTACCGGTTCTCCAAACTACTCAAAATTTCCGCTACCGGTTTTCCAGAACTGGTCAGAACTTGCTGAATACCACCTCTGCTTATAAGGAACAATTAAAAGATTTGGATATATTTAACCTTCAGAAGAGGCAACGGAGGGAAGTTATCACAGTGCTCTTCTGAGCTAAAGAGCTACACATCAGAGAACCTGCAAACAAATTCTGATTTTTTCCAGAAGCTAGGATCGGAACCAGTGGGTCAGAACTGGATAGATAACATAACATGTTGCCACATGATATGGTGGGCTCTCCTTCACAAGCAGTTTTTGAATAGAGAATGGATGGACATCTCTCAGAAATGATCTAGTGCAGGGAACTCCAACCTTGGCAACTTTAAGACTTATGGACTTCAACTCAAAGAATTCCTCAGCCAGGGTTGCAAAGCTGGCTGAGGAATTCTGTGAGTTGAAGGCCACAAGTCTGAAAGTTGCCATGGTTGGAGACCCCTGATCTAGTGTAACCTTCTCTGGATAGGGAGTTGCACTAGAAGACTTCTGAAGTCACTTCCAACTCTGTGACTGAGACCACCAAAAACTAAGCAACAGTGAAAAAAATAAACCACCATGCATTGATTCTTCATTATTCTTCAGCATCCATTATTTTTTTCTTTAAAATGTTATCTTTGATCCTTTTTTTTTTAATATTCTGGTTTTGTATATGTCCCTGTTTCAAAAAAAAAAAAGTCTCTCTCTCTCTCTCTCTCTCTCTCTCTCTCTCTCTCTCTCTCTCTCCCTGTGTGTGTGTGTGTGTGTGTGTGTGTGTGTGTGTGTGTGTGGTGTGCTATTATTTATCACTATTATTAGCAATAAAAAGCAACCCTGCATTTTTTTCTCTGTTTTGTATTGCTCTGATCTGCAGAGGATACTGTTCCAAAATGCAGAGACTAGAAATGACAGCGTCCTTGCTAATCATGAATGAAAAACAGACTTTTTTTTTTAACCAATACAAGCAGAACAGAAAAAAAATCAAGAAATCAGTGGATCAAACATATCCAACTGAAAAAGACTCATTAATGCATTTATGTTTTCGACAGGCTACTTAATTTGCTGAGAAATATCTATGAAAACTGGTTAAAAATGATTTTTAGTTTGAACATCCCCATTGTTAAAAAGGGCTGTTCTATGGAAAGGATTCGCTCTAAGATTAATTTACAGTACAACTCATTCCTGTCATTTCATGCACTGGATTATTTTTAAACATCATTTAAAACTTTATGAACTCAGTGTTATGGCCAGACAAGTTAATCTATTTTCGGGAGGGAAGTCCATATAAAGTTGATATAAATTCATATTCTCTCTCTCATATTATCATCAATAATGCATTTCTGGATTATTGACATTATAAAATTATGAGATTATGAAAACGTAAAGGAACCTGTAATTTTTTCTACATACTGTAGAAATCATACTGTATTTTCTGTAACTTCTATTTCCACTAATTCTGAAGTAGGTATTTTGATAAAGGTATTTGTATTTGTACAAATATACATACACAAAGAGAACATAAAAGAGGTATATAATAAAACTTGAAGGAATATGAAATAGAATAGAATAGAATTCTTTATTGACCAAGTGTGATTGGACACACAAGGTCTTGGTACATACTTTCTTGGTGTACATAAAAGAAAAGATACATTCATCAAGAATCATAAGGTACAACACTTAATTATAGTCATAGGGAAACAGTCAATATAAATCTTAAGGATACCAGCAATAAGGTTACAATCATACAGTCATAAGTGGGAGGAGATGGGTGATAGGAACGATGAGAAGATTAATAGTAATGCAGACTTAGTAACTAGTAACAACTAGTTTGACAGTGTTGAGAGAATTATTTGTTTAGCAGAGTGATGGCGTTCAGGAAAAACTGTTCTTGTGTCTAATTGTTCTGGTGTGCAGTGCTCTATAGCATTGTTTTGAGGGTAGAAGTTGAAACAGTTTATGTCCAGGATGTGAGGGGTCCGTAAATATTTTCACGGCCCTCTTTTTGACTTGTGCAGTATACAGATCCTCAATGGAAGGCAAGTTGGTAGAAATTATTTTTTCTAAAGTTCTAATTATCCTCTGAAGTCTGTATCTGTCTTGTTGGGTTGCAGAACCGAACAAGACAGTTATAGAGGTGCAGATGACAGACTCAGTAATTCCTCTGTAAAACTGTATCAGCAGCTCCTTGGGCAGTTTAAGCTTTCTGTGTTGGAGCAGAAAGAGCATTCTTTTTTATGCTTTTTTGATGACGTTTTTGATGTTGGGTGTCCATCTGAGGTTGTGAGATATGGTAGAACCTAGAAATGTGAAGGTCTCTGCTATTGATACTGTGTTGTCTAGCATTGTAAGAGGTGGTAGTATAGGAGGGTTTTTCCTAAAATCCACCACCATTTCTATGGTTTTGAGTGTGTTCAGTTCCATATTGTTCTGGTCACACCACGAGGCTAGTTGTTCAACCTCCCGTCTGTATGTGGATTCATCATTGTCTCGAATGAGACCAATCACTGTTGTGTCATCTGCAAACTTCAGTAGTTTAACAGATGTATCATTTGAGATGCAGTCATTGGTACTGTATATAGGGAGAAGAGAAGCAGAGAGCACACAGCCTTGGGGGGCCCCTGTGCTAATTGTATAGATACCTGATGTGATTCTGCTTAGCTTCATCTGCTGCTTCCTGTCTTTTAGAAAGCTTATGATCCATTTACAAGTGTGTTCAGGTACCGCTAGCTGGTTTAGCTTAGTTAGAAGAATGTCTGGAATGATGGTGTTGAATGCTGAACTAAAGTCTATAAAGAAAACCCTTGCGTAGGTCTTGGAGATTCAAGATGTTGTAGGATGTAGTGCAGAGCCATATTAACAGCATCATCTGTTGATCTATTTGCTCAGTATGCAAATTGCAAGGGGTCTAACAGCGGATCCGTGATGGTTTTCAAGTGAGACAGCACTAGTCTTTCAAAGGTTTTCATAACTATAGATGTTAGAGCAACTGGTCTGTAGTCATTCAGTTCCTTGATGGTGGGCTTCTTTGGAACTGGGATGATAGTAGAACATTTGAAGCAAGAAGAAACATAGCACATCTCTAGCAATTTATTGAAGATACAGGTGAAGATGGGGGCCAATTGGTCAGCATACACTTTTAAGCAAGAAGGAGTTTTCTTGTCTGGGCCTGGAGTTTTTCCTGGCTTTTGTCTGTGAAATAGGTCTTGCACTTCCTTTTCTGTGATCACTAGGGGTTGTGAATCCAATGGGATGGGGTCAATTATAGGAGGTTTGGCTGTTGTTACTGTGTCTGAGATGGGGGTTGTGGAGATAAGTGGCCTTAGTTTCCTTTCAAATCTGCAGTAAAACATGTTCAAGTCATTTGCCAGTTGTTGATTTCCTTCAGCCTGGGAAGGAGGTTTGCTATAACCGGTGATATTTTTAAGAGTTTTCCACATTTTGCTGGTTCATTTGTTGAGAACTGATTCTTTAGCTTTTCAAAGTAGCTTCTTTTTGCTGCTCTGATCTCCCTTGTTAATACATTTCTGGCCTGATTGTACAGCATTTTAACACCTTTTCTGTAGGCTTCCTCTTTGGAACGATGTAGCTGCTTAAGTTTAGCTGTGAATTAAGGTTTGTTGTTACTGTATATTCATAAGTTCCTGGTCGGTACACATAGGTCTTCATAGAAGCTGACATATGATGTTACAGTATCTCTGAATTCATCTAAGTCTGCAAAGGTAATTTCAAAAACATTGCAATCAGTACAGCCAAGGCTTTAACTTTGCCTCATCAGTCTAGGTCTTCACTGATTTAATTGTTGGTTTTGTGATTTTAAGTCTTTGCCTGTAAGCAGGTACAAGATGAATCATGCAATGATCAGAGTGTCCTGCAGCTGCTCATGGTAAGGACTGATAAGCATCTTTTAGTGATGTGTAGCAATGGTCTAAAGTATTCTTGCCTCTAGTGGGACAATTGAAATGTTTAAAGTATTTTGGCATCTTTTTTTTTAAATTTGCTTTGTTTAGATCTCATAATAATAGCCAGTGAATCAGGGTATTTGGCTTCAGCCTCCATAATCTGGTCAGCTAGAGTTCATAATGCCTTGTTTACACAGGCTTGTGGAGGGACATAAACAGCAATTAGTAGAAATGAGGAGAACTCACGTGGACAGTAAAATGGTTTACAGTTGATAAGTAAAGACTCATCACAGAAACCTAATCTTGCATAGCTTCTTTTCCAAAAACACTACACTACTAACCAGAGCATATAAAACATTTGCTAGACCAATTCTAGAATACAGCTCACCTGTTTGGAACCCTCACCATATCTCTGACATCAATACAATTGAACGTGTCCAGAAATATTTTACAAGAAGAGTTCTCCATTCCTCTGTAAACAACAAAATACCTTATCCCACTAGACTTGAAATCCTGGGCTTGGAAAACTTGGAACTCCATCGCCTTCCAAGTTTAACTCATAGAATCATATTGTAATGTCCTTCCTGTCAAAGACTACTTCAGCGTTAATTGCAATAATACAAGAGCAACCAATAGATTTAAACTTAATGTCAACCGCTTTAATCTAGATTGCAGAAAATATGACTTCTGTAACAGAATCATCAGTGCTTGGAATACTTTACCTGACTCTGTGGTCTCTTCTCATAATCCTAAAAGCTTTAACCAAAAACTTTCTACTATTGACCTCACCCCATTCCTAAGAGGACCATAAGGGGCGTGCATAAGCGCACAAACGTGCCTACCGTTCCTGTCCTATTGTTTTTCTTTTCTTCTATACCTTTATATACTATATAACCTTTCTGTATGATAGTTACATATATTGTTGTGACAAAATAAATAAATAAATAAATAAATAAATAAATAAATAAATAAATAAATAAATAAATAAATAGAATTTATATATTATAGTTATAGTTAATCCAGAGCATAAAGTGTAATTTCCTTCTACAAATTAGTCCAGGAGGTAGAGACCAGATCAGATTGTCTTCCTTTGCAGACCAAAAACAATCATACTTATTCTTCGGGTTCTAAAAGAAATGAAGATGATAAACTTTTCAAAGTTGCTGTAAGTAGAAAGCAAATCCTAAAGGGTTATACAATGTTCACAAATATATTATATATTATACTGTGCATAATATAGCTCCATGAATGTTCTAAAAGTATCTGCAGTGCTTTGAGGAATCAATCACAACAATGAACAATGGAATGTTACATTCAATAGAATTATCCTCCTCCTCTACTGATTTTTTAAATTGCATTTTTTACTAGCAATATAGATTTTGAAATTAATATTCCCCACTTTCTATCCCTCAAATAAGAATTTTAAAAAACCTGAATGCTTTATAATGTCATGTGCCTTTAGTTCTGGAGGAACCTGTCACATCACTATGATAGTTTTAGAAAAATGTTACTCCCATTAGGCAGCATATTCTTTTCCTAATTAATTCCTCATTTAAAGGAAACTACAGTGATCTAATGAATATTCAGAAAACCCTTTTATGTATGCAAGGTAACAATTCATGACTTGGGGGAGAAACCCAATATGCTGTGAAAAATAAAACACAAATGGCAAATGAACTTTCTGTTGCATACATAGAATACATACATCAAATTAAAGGAATGCAAATCCAATCTCTTTGTTATAAGTAAAGGTTACCAATCACAGTGATCACATGAAAAAAATAGCTCAGGCTCAACTATTGAATCTTAAATTGTGATTTGCTAGCTGTCCCTCTAAATAAGGATGTAAGAAACTTATTTGATCAGAATTTAATATGAATTCATTCATTTTACAGCTCCAAATATGCATGATTCTAAGATTGCCTTTAAAAAACCCCATACTGTTCAGAGTATTCAGAAATGCAACATGTGCATCTTATGTTATGATACACAATCTGCAACCTAACAAGATAGACACAGACTTCAGAGGATAATTAGAACTGCAGAAAAAATAATTGCTACCAACCTGCCTTCCATTGAGGACCTGTATACTGCACGAATCAAAAAGAGGGCTGTGAAAATATTTATAGATCCCTCACATTCTGGACACAAACTGTTTTAACTCCTACCCTCAAAATGATGCTACAGAGCACTGCATACCAGAATAACTAGAGACAAGAACAGTTTTTTCCTGAATGCCATCACTCTGTTAAACAATTCCCTCAACACGGTCAAACTATTTACTAAATCTCCACTACTATTAATCTTCTCATCGTTCCCATCACCCATCTCCTTCCACTTATGACTGTAGGACTGTAACTTTGTTGCTTGTATCCTTATGATTTATACTGATATTGATTGTCCTGATTGCTTAATTGTAGCCTATGACTATCATTAAGTGTTGTATCATTAAGTGTTAAATTTGTACCCTATGACTATCATTAAGTGTTGTAAGTGTTGTACCTTGATGAAGATATCTTTTCTTTTATGTACACTGAGAGCATATGCACCAAGACAAATTCCTTGTGTGTCCAATCACACTTGGCCAATAAAAATTCTATTCTATTGTATTCTATGCTACGCTACGCTACGCTATGCTATGCTATATCATAGTAAGGGTAGTAGAGTAACTGCCTGACAAAGTCTCAGGAATGTGGAAAGTATATTAAAAATAATTTAGTTAAAAGAAATAGATAGATGATAGATGATAGATACATGATAGATAGATAGATAGATAGATAGATAGATAGATAGATAGATAGATAGATAGATAGATAGATAGATAGATGAGAGATAGATAGATAGATAGATAGATAGATAGATAGATAGATAGATAGATAGATAGATAGATAGATAGATAGATAGATAGATAGATAGATAGATGAGAGATAGATAGATAGATAGATAGATAGATAGATAGATAGATAGATAGATAGATAGATAGATAGATGAGAGAGAGAGAGATGCAGGTTTTTACACAGATGATTCTTCTTACTATTTTTGCTTCAAACTCACAAGCTGATGCAGAGGTGGGATAAAATAAACTTACGAACAACAACATGAAGGAACTAAGTGACACCATAAATGATAAAGTGTTTCATTCATGGCAAAGCAAGGAAAGCCATCAGGTGTTACATATATCCTGTTCTCATAGCTGTGGAGGAAAGTCTGTAGTGAGAGGCAAAATAAAATTTCCCAAGCAGGTAATTTTTCCTTCTATGTGTGACTTGGTTTGAGAATTCATTATTCCCAAAGGACATCATGAAGTGTCATGGACTGAGTATCTCAATGCTTTCAAGTTATTCTTGCTGAAATGATTCTCAGACAATGACCACCAATACAAATATATCTGGAATAGGGTGTCCCATTTCACAGAAAATGCTCTCTTTTTGAAAGGGCTGATAAAGGAGACCCCATAATTTCAAAGCATGCTCTCCAGTCTGTTTGGTTGAATGAAGAACTGGAAAGAAAATAAGTTGGGATGCTCAGTCCCAACTCAGTGGAAAAAGCCTGGGCAGTAAAACAAGTGGACACAAGGTACATAATCTCTATTAAACCATCTTTTATTATTTATTTAAAGGTGTGTGTGTGCGTGATTGATAAACCATTATATATGCCAAGAAAGAATTTTAAAGTTTACCTCTTAAAATCAAAGTACTGAACAGCTTTCCCAGAGTTATTCAACATCTTCCATTTTGGCATTTCAAGAAGATGAGTAGGAATTCTTCAGCTGTAAATCTTGTGCAAGTTGTTTTGAAAGAAACAGGTGTCACCTTAAAACTAAACAATTTTATGATCAAATAAGCTTTTGAAGATCATGGTGTACTTCAATGGCTTTATAGAGGTTGCTTGTGTAAGTGGAGTCTTTTATATGCATGCAGTTTGAAGCAGGAAAGTGTCAGGGACAAAACAATGTAATTACTTTGGATAATCACCATAAATAAAATAACAGCAAACTCTCTCTGTGTGTATATTTCCAGGGAAGTAACCATGTCAGTCTTTTACATATTTTTTTTTCTAATCAAATGTGTATAACATCCTAAAGGAACAAAAGAATGGGAGGAGGGGAATGGCGAAAGGAAAGAGATGTGGGACAATTGCTCAATGATCAAACATAAAACAGTTAGATATGAGACATTTTTCCACCAAATAATTAATTTATATGTACTGTGAAAAGATACCCTTGGCTTATTTTAAATCCACGAGAAACTGAGTTGAATTTTTAATGAATTTCAGTTAAGCTACTTCATTATATAATCAATCTTCATTGTTTCTCTCCTAAAATCTTTTGCCCTTCAATTCAAAAGCAAAATGCCCTTGGGAACAGAAGAATTCTTATGGCTCGGAACCATACTTCATATATGTTGGTGTGTGAATATATTTCCCAAAGGAAACTTTGGTTCCAGGGATAGCTGGGAAGAAAGAAGAGATTAAATATGCATCATATTCTATGGCTTAATTTTATATGCTTCCAATCTAAATCAAGGTTGATGTAGATTGTTCCTCTTGCATATCTTACTTATCTTACTAAGGAAATGCAAATCTTCAAGAGCAGCAGAAATGAAAACATTAATTTACTCTGAAGAACTATAACAATGTAACATTATTGAGGAATGAATGTAATGCTGTAGAAAAGAGAGAGAGGGAAAAAAGCAATTTTAAGAGATCTTCAAATAAAGCAACTTTTATGTTTAAAAAAATACCATATTTTGGAAATCTCCATTTGCATTAATAACCAAATAGACTTTAACTATATTTTAACTGGAAAATTAAAGCTATTTACTGAATTAATGTTAAGAGGGTGGTCTAAATAAGGGTTATAAAACAAATCACAGCCTGAACTGCTAACTTTGGTGCATTAAAGCTGTACTGATTCAAAAGAACATTGCCTTAAAAAAGATTTAATGAGACATAAAAATAATGCACTGTTTTACAACACTACAGCATTCTACAAATAAAAGCTTCCCACGCTGTATGACTATTTTATAGATACTCAGAAGGAACCTCTAAATGGTAGTCTTAGTCTCTGCATTTAAAGACACACACATATATATTTTGTATCGGGAACCCGTGCCCTTTTTGCAGCAAAGCCAATAAAACGTGCTGTTCTTCTAAAAGGCACATGATGAAAATGCTCTATAAATGCTTCAAACATCGGTCATTTTCACAATGTGCCAATGAAATGGGAAAAAGTCATTTAGAGATGGCTCAAGCGATATTTAAAAGGGCAACTCATAAAACCAAAAAGCTACGAGATCAATCTGCTAAGGCTTTAGCTATTCTTAGTCTAGTCATATCCTGACAGGATTACTGCAGCCTGTATTCCGTGGGGATGGCCAGTCGTTTTCTGCGACCGATTCAAGTGTTGAAATTAATTTTCAGAACAGTAAATGCTCGAATCAAAGGCTCCCTTCTGTATGCACCCAAGGATCTTCCACACTAACTCGGTTTAATAGGAAACTCTCTTCAGATGTGGCTTTTTGAACAATGCCACCAAAACTTAAAAACTCCTTCCGAAGTAGAAAAAGCAGTGCCAATGGTAAAGTGGAAGGGAAACGAACGTTTTGGTCAGGGGGAAGTTTGTTCTGGTACTTTTAATTTATTGTGGTAGTTTTGCCTAAGTTTCCTTTACGTGCATTGTAAACTCAGAATGAGAACAAATATGTACATTTAGTTTAAAAATATTGCAATCCTAATGCATACGCATGTCAGGATGATTCCCAGTCAATTTAGTAATACCTAATAATATTCTTAAGACTATACTATTAATCTTTATTTATTTATTTGTTTGTTTGTTTGTTTGTTTGTTCATTTATTCATTCATTCATTCATTCATTTTATTTTATTTTGTCAATCATATATAACAGGTAAAAGTATAAACATAATTTGGATACATGAAAAGAGTAAGTAAAAAAGAATATTAGGACAGGGATGGTAGGCACGCATTTGCACTTTTGGACGCCCCTTACAGACCTCTTAGGAATGGGGTGAGGTCAACAGTAGACAGTTTAAGCTTAAAGTTTTCGGGGTTTGGGGAAGAAACTACAGA
The DNA here is from genome assembly GCF_028640845.1 of Ahaetulla prasina. Lineage (NCBI taxonomy): Eukaryota > Metazoa > Chordata > Lepidosauria > Squamata > Colubridae > Ahaetulla > Ahaetulla prasina. The sequence continues at coordinate 289,590,040 of NC_080539.1, read as the reverse complement.
GTCAGGTAGTGTATTCCAGGCATTGACCACTCTGTTACTGAAAGTCGTATTTTCTGCAATCAAGTTTGGAGTGGTTTACTTTGAGTTTGTATCTATTATTTGCTCATGTATTGTTGTGGTTGAAGCTGAAGTAGTCATTGACAGGTAGGACATTGTGGTAGATAATTTTTTTGTACTCTGCTTAGGTCAGACTGAAGTCTGCGTAGGTCTAAGTTGTCTAAGCCCAACATTTGGAGTCTGGTGGCATAAGGTATTTTATTGCGAGCAGAGGAGTGGAGGACTCTACTTGTGAACTATTGTGAAATATTCATTCCTGATATATTGTTTACATATCTTGATATAACATTTACTCAATAAGATAAAGCACTGTTTCCAAATTGAAAGGGTACATCCCAGACACAACAGGATTTCTACAGTGAATAGTGTAGGAATGAAAACTCTACCCAAGTTTCAATCTTTTATATAAATTTTCTATTTAAAAGATAACATACAGTTTTTGAACGCAAAACTTGGCAGCTATCACCTCATAGGTGTACAATCACATTTTCAAATTAATTTGCTTGGCAGGGCTTAACTTTCCAGCATGGTACAATCCCTCTGTATATTAGATAGCAATTTTCCACTAGGTGATAATTGCAAATGGTGTCATTAATATGACTGATTTGCACTGAGGCATTCTGGCATGATGAGAAATGGAGAGTCTTTTAAGCTGGAGACCAAACTCTGGGCCAATAGTGAGTATTAGATAGTACCATCATAATAGTTTCCATATGTCTCAAGTTTAGAACAGCTGCTCGGTGCCCTGCATACCCCCATATGTGCCCCAATTGGGGATAGAAAGGTTTCTTTATTGACATTCAAAGTGTCTGGGCCTCTGGCACTGCTCCTTAAATCCAAGTACCAACAGTTCTGGGAACACTAAAGTGGAGCCCTGGTATATGCCAATGCCTTACTTACAGAACCTTTCGAGCATAGTATTTAACATATAGTGTTTCTTTGAATATGTTGTTGCCAAGTCTATACAATCCAATGTTATAATTTTCACAATCCTTTCTTTATCATGCATTTATAAGTTTTCATTGAATACATCACTGGGAATATGTCTACCCAGAATACATTGTACTGGCGTTGAATAGCATTATATTATATTTTATTTGTCATCCAAAAATGGCTACAGGAATTACAAGTAGTCTCAATTTATAACAGTCCATTTAGTGACTGTCTGAAGTTGCAGCAGCAGCACTGGAAAAGTGACTTATGGCCTCTTTTTCACATGTACAACCATTGCAGCATCCCAATGGTCACATGATCAAAATTCAGATGCTTGGCAACTGGCTCATATTTATGATGGTTGCAATATTCTGGGGTCATGTGATCACTTTCTGTGACCTTCTAACAAGCAAAGTCAATGGAAAAGCCAGATTCAACTTAACAATCATGTTACTAACTTAATAACAGCAGTAATTCACTTAACAACTGTGGCAAGCAAGAGTTTGTAAAATGGGGCAAAACTCACTTTACAAATCTCTCATTTAACATCAGAAATTCTGGTCTCAATTGTGGTCATAAATCAAGGTCTAACCATACACTTTCATTTCTTAAAATCTGAGGATATAACGACTAGCCTTGTGGTGCAACCAAAACAATCTGGAACTGAACACACTCAAAACCGTAGAAATGGTGGTAGATTTTAGGAAAAACCCTTCCATACTTCCACCTCTCACAATACTTGACAACACAGTATCAACAGTAGAAACCTTCAAATTTCTGGGTTCTATCATATCGCAAGATCTCAAATGGACAGCTAACATCAAAAACATCATTAAAAAAGGACAACAAAGAATGTTCTTTCTGCGCCAACTCAGTAAGCTCAAACTGCCCAAGGAGCTGCTGATCCAGTTCTACAGAGGAATTATTGAGTCTGTCATTTGCACCTCTATAACTGTCTGGTTCGGTTCTGCAACCCAACAAGAAAAACACAGACTTCAGAGGATAATTAGAACTGCAGGAAAAATAATTGCTACCAACTTGCCTTCCATTGAGGACCTGTATACTGCACGAATCAAGAAGAGGGCCGTGAAAATATTTGCAGATCCCTCGCATCCTGGACATAAACTGTTTCAACTCCTACCTCAAAACGACGCTATAGAGCACTGCACACCAGAACAACTAGACACAAGAACAGTTTTTTCCCGAAGGCCATCACTCTGCTAAACAAATAATTCCCTCAACACTGTCAGACTATTTACTGAATCTGCACTACTATTAATCGTTTCATAGTTCCCATCACCAATCTCTTTCCACTTATGACTGTATGACTATAACTTGTTGCTGGCAATCCTTATGATTTATATTGATATATTGATCATCAATTGTGTTGTAAATGTTGTACCTTGATGAACGTATCTTTTCTTTTATGTACACTGAGAGCATATGCACCAAGACAAATTCCTTGTGTGTCCAATCACACTTGGCCAATAAAATTCTATTCTATTCTATTCTATATTCTTAACTACCTTCACGTTCTTTGCTTGCCAGTCAAATAATACATTGGGACATTTTTACATACGTGGAAACAGATATAATATTGTAAGTTGTTTAGGTAAGAATATGTAACTCAGAAAATTCAATTATTATGGAGACCAGGTCATCAGAATACAGAGTGGTACTCACATTGCAGACATTTATGAAACAATGTTATTGACTGCCAGCTTGAGTCAAGTTTCAATTAAACGTGAGAATTGTTAATTTAAATAAACAAGGTGGGTTCAAATTTAAAATTAGCTGATTACATTGGCTTTTCTACTGTGACAGCAACATTCACAAAATTTGACGTGAACATTAAATATACAATACTCATGCAAAACCATTTTATTAGACATTCTATTGAAAAATAATATCTTTTGTGTTTTCCTTTTGCTATTGGCTTTGGGCAGAAATTATAGGATTATGGGACCAAGTACTAAATTTAAATGGCCAAAACATCCATTCTAAATATTTCAAGTGCTTTCCTTGCATTTATTTTTATGAATAGCATTAGCATTAGTCACATATTATAAAATATGATTGTTACTTTATTGTCTGATTATCTGGCAAAGTAATAACAGGTTCTTTCCTCAGAAAAAATTGGGCTAAATAGTGCTGGAACATTTTTCAGTTTCTTCAAGGGTTGAAAATAAAATAAAATATAGAAATTGAGGTTAAGTAATGAACAGATAATCCAAGGTGATAGGTCAACTACACAATTACAAGGTACTATCCTTGACATATAACAATAATGGTACCTGCCCATTACAGTCATATGTTGTGATGGTCAATTTTATGGCCTTTTTTGTGGTAGTCATTAAACAAATGCAGCAATCAACAAAATAAACAACATTAAATTAACTCCATAACTGTTCAGGAAATCCATTATTTGCTATGGTGGGGTTTTAATGAAACTGGATCATCTGGTTTTGGGTAAAATGTCATAAAACATGGTCAAAAGACAATGGGATGCTGCAAGTGGGTATAAATGCAACCATGTCACCAAGCACCCAAAGTGCAGTCACATGACCATTAAAACTTTGGAACTGGCTCATATCTTGTTCCAGGTAGGTAATAAATCAAGGATACATCTTTGCAGGCACATAAATATCCCCACAAATAGAAACATCACACCCCACCAAATAGACTGGAAGAGAAAGTATTAATGGATTTTTTTTATTATTATTTTTTATTTTATTTATTTTGTCAAGCATGTATTTTATGACAGATACCAGTGTAAACATAATTATAAATACATGTAAAGGATATAAATAAAAGAAAACATTAGAACAGGGACGGTAGGCACACTGATGCGCTTATGCACACTCCTTACAGACCTCTTAGGAATGGGGTGAGGTCTACAGTAGATAATCTAAGGTTAACATTTTGGTGATTTGGGGAAGAAACCACAGAGTCAGGTAGTGCATTCCAGACATTGACAACTCTGTTACTGAAGTCATATTTTCCGCAGTCTAGTTTGGATCGGTTTACCATGAGTTTGCATCTATTCTGTGCTTTTGTATTGTTTTGGTTGAAGCTGAAGTATTCATTGGCTGGTAGGACATTGCAGCAGATGATTTTACATACTCTGCTTAGGTCAGACTGAAGACAGCGAAGTTCTAAGTGTCTAAGCCCAAAATTTCAAGTCTGGTGGCATAAGGTATTTTCTTGTGAGCAGAGGAATGGAGGACTCTTCTTGTGAAATATCTCTGGACTCATTCAATTGTATTAATGTCCGATATGCAGTGTGGGTTCCAGACAGATGAGCTGTACTCAAGAATTGGTCTGGCAAAAGTTTTGTATGCCCTAGTTTGCAGTTCAATATTACCAGAGAAGAAGCTACACAAAATTAGGTTAACAACTCTTAATGCTTTTTTAGCAATGCTGTTACAGTAAGCTCTGACACTTAGATCATTTGAGAAAAGTACTCCAAGGTCTTTGACAGAGTGAGGGCCGTCTGTTAGGTTGTATCCGTCCAGCTTGTATCTTCCTTGCATACTTCCCTAGAATGCTTACGCTTTTGAAAATCCATTTAACAGCTTAGTGGCAGGATAGGACCTTTATTTCACAAAGGAAAAGTATATATAAAAAGAGCATTTCACATCTTTTTCATCTCTCATGATAGGAATCCTGGCAGTAGTGTGAATTGAGAGGAAGGATTTAATGGCCAGTTGGCTCAGGTTGCTTTTTGAGGCAATGTGCTCTCAGCTTCTCAACAGCTGCTGCAGGAAGCCGATATATGTGATACAAGATGCCAATGTGTGAATTGTGCACCGTCATGAAGTCTGATCTGCTGAAATACAATATTCTAGCCACATTCCTAACAGCTTGCCAAAAAGAAGTGCTCTTAAAGAGACAAGAAAGCTCAGACCAATGGCTGCTAGTTATTTTATTATCTGGAATAATTACATCTCCAACAGCAAATTTGCATATGGCTTTCTGTCCCGAAGAAATTCCAAGCACAGCCATTTGTAAAACCCCATATAAGGAACAGAAGATTTCCTGAACCACAAGATGCCCATATTGCCTGGATTAAGTTTCAGCCTTAAAATGTCACCCAGTCATGATATGTAATTAAGAAGAGCAGTAGCGTTTCTTAATCTCGGCATACTTTCCTGCTGAACATGCAGCAGTAAGGTGTAAGTGATATTGGAAGTGTAGGAAGGAGAATTAAAATAATTATGTTACTGTCACTGTAACCTATTACATGGTCTCTCTTAAAAATGTGACACTCCTGCCACCCCAGCAACAGCCATCCTTGTATTATTATATAAGTAGAAAGCATTCACTATCATGCCTTGTTGCTAAGGGTTTCTTAACCAAGAAAAAGAAAAGAAAAAGGTAAAAAAAAACCAAAACCGGTTCTAGGAAGTCTGTAGTTATGGAATACCTGGTAAAAAATGCTTCTATGATAAACATAGCATCCAATGTCAACAAACTGTTCACATTATATTCTCTAAGTTCCCAATAAAGCAAATTCATAAAATTGAAAGATTTATGGTACTATAATGGAAATTTATAGGGTTAAAGACTCCCCACAGTCTTATACCAGGGTGGGTTCCAAATATTTTTACTACTGGTTCCGTGGGCATGGCTTGTTTGGTGGACGTGGCTTGGTGGTCATATGACTGAGTGGATGTGGCCATCTCAATGTCACTCAAGGCAAGGTGGGGCAGCACCTTGCTGTGAGTGACATTGAGTTGGCCACGCCCACTCAGTCACATGACTGATGCTGCAGAGACAGGGCGATTTCCTACATACCTCCCCCCCTTGGGCTGACAAAATAAAATCTTGCCTGCTGAGCAGCCCAAACTGGAAAATGGGGGTGACCCTCTTCATGTCTAGAAAAACAGTCTTTGAAAAACAGCTGGAAGATGTTTCCTTAGATCTCCATCAAACTCATTGTTAGAGCATCAGAGATCTAAGAAAACGTCTTCCAGTTCTTCACAACTGACTTTAAGAGCACTGAGAAACCAACAGCAAAAGAAGCGGCAGTGGAGGTGATGGGGGAGGACCAGGGGTGAAATCTTTTTTTTTTTTTTGCTACCGGTTCTGTGGGCGTGGCTTGGTGGGCGTGGCTTGGTGGTTATGTGAGTGGGTGGGTGTGGCCAACTTGACGTCACTCATTTCACTCACTGCTAGAGCCAGGAGCTCCACATTGTGATAAAGAAGCACATTCTGTCTTTCACAGAATGCCACAGAAGCCAGGAGCTGCACAAAAGCACATTCTGCCTTTCTGAAGCCCCCAACGCTTTGAGTTTCCCTCTCAAGTGCCCAAGTGAACTTTGAAGCCTTCTCTTGCCCTGCTCTTCATCCCGGAGGGCTGTGCATTCCCCCGCCAATCCTCTATACAAACCGCCCACCCCGTTTCTGCAAAGGCAAAGCCTTCACCTTGCAGGACGATACAAAGAGGGGAGGGGGATGCTGCAGAAAAAGCTGCCTTCCACCCGGGCCTCCTCCTGCAGCCAAATGTGCCCAACCGTGTGTGCCCTTTCCTCAAATGGGCTGTGCATGGGGCGCTTGGAGAAAGAGCGAGCAAGAGAGTTTTCCAACCTCTGTTTGTGTGTGTGTGTATGAGGGAGGAGCTATCTGAAGCCCAGCCACCCAAATTTCTTGCAGCAGCAGAGGCAGCTTCTGAGCAGCCCTGAGTCAGCCAGCTCCAACAGACCTACCCCCTGAGTCTCGCCGTTCTCCTCACCCCCCACCCCACTCAAGTAGTGGCTTCCCTGCTCAGCCCCAACAAGCTATCCATCCATGGTGCCCGCACCAGCATCCGGAGAGAAGTAGAGAAGAAAACAGGTTGGAGACCTCTCTTGCTCGCTTGTACTCCAACCTCTGTTTTTGTGTGTGCATGTATGAGAGTGAGTGAGTGAGTGAGCAATCTGAAGCAGAGCTACCCAAACTTCTGGTAGGGGTTGGGGCAGCTTCTGAGCAGCTCTGAATCAGACAGCTCTACCTGACCTATCCCCTGAGTCTTGCTGTTCTCCTCACTCCCCCCAGCCCCACCCCCCTCAAGCAGCGACATTTCTTTTCAGCTGGGGTTGAGCAGGGAAGCCGCTGCTTGAGTGGGGTGGGGCGAGGAGAACAGTGAGACTCAGGGAATAGGTCAGGTGGAGCTGGCTGATTCAGGGCTGTTCAGAAGCTGCCCACACCTCTGCCAGAAGTTTGGGTGGCTCAGTTTCAGATTACTCCCTCCCTCCCTCACATGCACGCATACACAAAAACAGAGGTTGAAGAGCTCTCTTGCTAGCTTGCTCTCCAAGTGCCCCATGAACAGCCCATTTGAGGAAAGGGCACGCATGGCTGGGCGTGTTTGGCTGCAGGAAAAAGCGTGGAGCAATGGGGTTGTTTGTTGGTGGTGCTTCGGGAGGGAAGGTGGACATATTCATTATAGTTGTCAGCTGTAGACATCCGCCTGCCATGGACTGGTTTGGGGGCATGGCCAGCCAGCCATTGCTCCCTGTTCAGTGAACTAGCCCCAACTTCTGCTACCTACTTGCCTGATCCGGTCCAAACCGGGAGCATTTCACCTCTGGAGAGGACCATGGAGGGACACACACACACAAGCCCCTGTTGCCCCCACTGCCGCTACTGTTGCTGTCGGCTTCTCAGAGCTCTTAAAGTTGATCATGAAGAGTTGGAAGATATTATCTTAGATCTCTGACACTCCAACAATGACTTGGGGGAGATCTAAGGAAACGTCTTCCAGCTCTTCACAATTGACTTTAAGAGCGCTGAGAAGCCAACAGCAAAAATAGCGGCAGTGGGGTGACAGAGGCTTTTGTGTGTGTGTGTGTGTGTGTGTGTGTGTGTGTGTGTGTGTGTGTGTGGCATCTGGCTGCCCTCTCCTAGCACTACCACTGCCCTTCTCACTTCTTAGCACAGAGGCCAGATCAGAAGGCAGGCAAGCACGGCAGGGCTTGCCTGCCTTCTGGCAGGAAAGGGAACTAGTTAGCAGGGTGGCCCCAACATGCTTGACTACTTTTCCAGTGGTCCCTGTGGCCAGATCCACTTGCCTGCCTTCCTCCCCCACCACCATCTTTTTCTTCAGCTGCTTACCTTCCATGGTGGCTGGTCTAGAGTCGGGAAAGCAAACTGACCCAAGTTTTTGGTGGCCCCCAGCCAGCTGCCACTGCTGGAAAGCAGCTGGCCAGGAAGCCTCCGAAAAGGTTTTTTTGCCAGCCACTTTCTCCACAGGCGCCAAAAAGTACTGGTGGAAAAAGCATCTGCCGTCATCACCATGTTCTTTGCACATGCGCATCCCATTGGACTTGCAAGGCAATGGGATGCACATGTGCAAAAAACATGGCAGCGATGAACATGGCAGATGGGGTGAGTGAGCGGTGACTGGGGGTGTGGCCAGCCAGCCATTACTACTGGTTCTCCGAACAACGACAAATTTTTACTACCGGTTCTCCCGAACCAGTGCAAACCAGGAATAACCCACCACTGTCTTATACAATATTAGTACTTAATATCACTGTGGGAGATTTCAGTTTATAAATACTTGCATTCCATTTGGATTACACAATGGTATGCACAATCAGTGCCTTTAATTCTATCGCAAAACCTGAATTTTCACTGTGATTGGGAAACTATCGTTATCCTGGCTATACCTTTAGATCTTCTTGGCTTTTGATCTTCAGACTGCCTGGATATCTATTATTTATTCCCTTTGTACTTGGGGAAAAAATAGGCCTGTTTCCTTTTCTGGCCTCAAGAATTGGATTTCTCATAACTTGAGAACTAGTTCGGTAAGCATTGTAGGCCATAAATGGACATTCAGACAAATCCAGCTCCCAATAAATGATCTAGCCCATAAATCGGCATCCAAAGGAAACAGTTCTAGTCAATGTGAATGGCTTTTGTTAGCTGTAGACTAGCTGTGACTGTAAATCAAGATCAGAAAGGAAAAAAAAATATTAGAAAGAGAGAAGATCAACAAGAAGTGGCAAACCAAATGTCTTATTGTTTCCATCTAAGTATTTACAGCTGATTCTGTAGAAGTACAGAAGAGTTTAGTTTTTCACTGCATTTGTAAGGTTTTTTTTTTACAATATAGAAAACTAATAGCAATTGTGAAGGCTTAACACAATGTACAAAACTTGCTCTCCTATAGAAAGAACAAACACCACTGACCAAGTCATATCAATAATAGTACTATATATGTACAGAATCATATTACATTAAGGTCTAACACTTCTTGTTTTTTTAAAAACTAGTCTAATTAAATATACACAAATATAGAAAGAGATGATAGTTAAATTTTAAGTAGGTTTAAATAAGAAAGCTCAATTGGTTCTATCTTTTTACACTGAATGACAATACAAATTCAACACAGGATTATTAATATTCATGCTGATTTTTAGATTAAGCACTCTTGATAAATCAAAACAATATATTATCATTCTAATGGTATTCAATCAAAATATCAGTCCCCTCTAATAATCACTGTCAAAGTATTTAGACCCTCAGCAGCCTAAAAGATAACTGTTAAAATATATATTTTATTAGAATAGAATAGAATAGAATAGAATAGAATAGAATAGAATAGAATAGAATAGAATAGAATAGAATAGAATAGAATAGAATAGAATAGAATAGAATTTATTGGCCAAGTGTGATTGGACACACAAGGAATTTGTCTTGGTACATATGCTCTCAGTGTACATAAAAGAAAAAATACCTTCATCAAGGTACAACATTTACAACACAAATGATGATCATAGGATACAATTTAACCCTTAATGATAGCAACAAAAAGTTACAGTCATACAGTCATAAGTGGAAAGAGATTGGTGATGGAAACGATGAGAAGATTAATAGTAGTGTAGATTTAGTAAATAGTTTGACAGTGTTGAGGGAATTATTTGTTTAGCAGAGTGATGGCCTTCGGGAAAAAACTGTTCTTGTGTCTAGTTGTTCTGGTGTGCAGTGCTCTATAGCGTCATTTTGATGGTAGGAGTTGAAACAGTTTATGTCCATATTATGTCCATGTCTATTAAATAATAATGGAAGGTATTATAAGTATGCGGATAAAATAAATGAAATGGGAACAGACCAAAGAGTAGGGAATTGGAAGTCTCAAATAGATTTCCAAACCATAATTAATGCTTTGAACTAAAATTTATCTTAAATGGTTTGTAAACATACACATGTGGATAAGATGTAGATTGTAGATGTAGAAGTAATAACAGTTCATATTACTTTATAATACACAATCTTAATTGTAGTTTTGCTGTTTTATTTTTTAAAATCATTGTCTGGATGATTAAAAAAATAATTACATTTCAAGTGAATTTTGATTACATCTAACTACTCCTTTCAGTTCTCTTGCCAGCATTTATCAAAGTGACTTGCCTTGAGCTGAGAGAACATACATGGCCCAATATCACCCAGTTGGCTTTGTACTTGATATGGGACTCAAACTCACATTGTCCCAGTTTCTAACCTCAGGCTTTAATTTTGGATGAAGCCAGCATCTTAGTTGATGAATAACCACTCATTATAAAGCAATTTCAGATTATGTTTTCAAAGTAAACTCCTTCCAAAAACAAATAAGTCATTATTAAAATCATCAGTGCTAATCTATAACCAAACATATTCTCCTCAGAGGTGGAGAAGCCATTGCTCTGTGCTTGTGTGAGGCATACACGCTAGAAACATGCCATTTCATCTTTGGGAAGTAGCCCTTTTAGAATTAATATCCTGTGGGAATTTGATTCAGGGATTAAAGAGTCTTGGCCTTAAAGGATATCCCCAGCAGAAAATCCAGTCAAATTGTTTCTCTCTCTGTTTCTGTGACACCAGACAGAATGGTTTTTGAGCATCAATATTCACTCAGCAATAATTGTAAAAAATCAGTAGTAACCTGGCAATGATGTCATTCTATTAAAAACAGCTTTTTTAAAAAATTAAGCTTTAAAATTTAAAAATGTTGCACAAGTGGAACTTGCTAAATTTAGGGTTTTTTTAAACTTGATGCTGCATTCCAAGAGCTTACTTCCAGGAAAGCATTCTTAGATGCATGTAGATGCTAGGGTGGTTTGAAGCAGGTACATATAATCTGCTTGAGATGTTTCACACTATAAAAACAACATGCTCTGCTTTGTTGAGTCAGAGGTCTCTACCTCTTTGCACCACTAAAGTTCTTTCCATCAATAATGAGAACTTTCGTTTTTCTTTCAGAGACAAATGAGCTTCAGAAATTGCACTCCACGTGTAAAAAAGACAGTCTTGCCCTTAACAGTGGGCTCATGTTACTCCACGATGGCAAAAGGGTTTTTTCTAAGGTTTGCACAGCCATAATAGCTGCTTAGTGAGCATGTTTTGGGTAGTGGTTAAGGATCAAGGCTAGAAACAAGGACAATGTACGTCCTACTTATTTAGGCATGCCAGCTGGGTAACCTTGGGCTAGTCACTCTCTCTCAGTTCTACAAAGGAGGCCATGGCAACCACTTCTGGACAAAAAAGCCTTATCAAGAAAACTGCAGGGACTAATCCAGGCAGTCATCAAAAGTCAAGACCGATTCATAGGCACACACACCAAATAGCTACTTAACATTTTTGCAAGGCTTAATTTAATTCAATCATCTTCTGAAACCAGAAATTTCCCCAGTGAACTCTCCCCAGTGGACTAGAGGAGCACAAAATAAGCAATTATGTATTCAAATTGTTTTAATGGTTTATGTTTATGTATTTAGTTTACATTTCTTCCCTCATTTAAATAGTTTATATTCATTCATTTAAGCCAGGACTCTGATTTCATTACATGATGAGCATCAACAGGCTTCTTAAATATTTGGAAAATCAGGATGCTCATTTAAGTGTCTAAAGAGAAATGTGGCTGCCTAAATTTGATTAACTGATTGCATTTGATTGATGATGTACATTGGTTTTGACAGACAGCCTTGCATTTACAGATAAGGTAATTAGTATGAACACATTTAAAATGTTCAGATACACCTACTCACACAGAATATTCCATGAATAAGTGATCAAACTGGTGGCGTAAACTAGCTGCAGGTTTCCCCCCCCCCCTTTATTACAGTTACAACAAGAGTTTCTATCCTTATTACTATCCATAGTTGTACTATAACATGTGTCACACAATTCAGGAATTATTTCAAACCATGATATATGAAAAACATGTGATCCTTTTTCAACATGAACAGATGCATCCTCAGGATCCACTGTTTTTTTGTCAAAAAGATGAAAGGCTCATTGGACCACTGTGGTGCAAGCTCCACCCTTTTTCTACAGATGCAACATTACTGTAAATTTACAAAAGGGATAGACCTTGCAAGGCAACAATGCAACACTGCCTTAATCTTTGGTTTACCTTTGCTCCGCCCATCCTTGAGGAGGTTTTGAGTGTGATGGTCTTCATGAATGCTGAAAGTGGATTTTCTTTGTATATTCAGCTGATCATGCTTAGAAATGTCCATGTGCTTACAACCACTGGCAACATAGCCTTGGATCCTTGAAGGATTTCAAGGCATGGCCCAATCAGTGTAGTATATTGCATGTGGTCTTTCTGTTTGGGAATAAAGATAGAAATGGACAATTCTCAGACTACACTGAGAGCATATGCTCCAAGACAAATTCCTTGTGTGTCCAGTCACACTTGGCCAATAAAAAATTCTATTCTATTCTATTCTATTCTATTCTATTCTATTCTATTCTATTCTATTCTATTCTATTCTATTCTTTCTTCAGTTTGTTTGTTTGTTTGCTTTTACTAACAGTGTGCTAGAATCTATCTTTTAATTTCCTAAAAATGCCAATCATCTATTTTGATACATCATTCTCAGGGAGCTTTAGAATTTCTTTAGAATGCCTTTTGATGGTGCTCTTCACATTCTTTTATTGTTTCACGATGGTAGAGGTTTTTTGCTGAATAGCTCTAACTAACACGTTACTTCCTTGGGTGCTCGTTTGTCTCATTTTTTAACTGGAGTATGAAATACTTTTGAGGCAGGGAATTAAAAATTTCCACACACACACAAGTGCATGTGCATGCACACACACACACATCCCTTAGTTGGAACACTACTAAAAAAATACTTAATATTAACTATGATAATATTTACAATGGGTAAAAATAATGCAGACATTTTCAACATAGGACAAATTTCCACACTCTTAGAAGTGAGACTCAGAAAGAGTTAGCTGCTTCTCCGTGTTTCTTGATTAGACGTTTGGCAGAACTTCAGAAAACTTAATGCTACATTTTCATGCATAGGTAACACTTAGCTAGTTATGATAATAAATATAAAATTTAAAGAAAAGTTTTTCATATTGGTACAGCTGTGTCTTCAAAGGGAATCTGATTAAATATCTTAGATGCCTTTAAATCTGCCCTGGCTAAATAAATTATAACATAGCTCTCAAAAGAATTCTGAGAAGAGAAAGGCAGAATCAATAAAAGAGACAGTTGCTATTAAAATGATTGTGGATGTAACTAAATCTTTTAGTTTCTAGTAGATAAACTATTGGTATTAGAAGATAATTGTCACAGCCAACCAAACTTTAATCTACCCCCTCACTACCCATCCCATAAGACATTTCCAAGTCAAATTCAATTTTTGAAAAATGCATGGATATATTTCTGCAGTTTTCTTGGCAACATAGTGGAAGTACTTCATTATCCTTCTCTGAAGACTTTCCCCCCCTTAATGTTGTTTTTCCCCACAGCTTTGTTTGTTTGCTTGTTGGGGGTTTTTTTGGTGGATCTAAGTGCTAACCAGATTTGACTCTGCTTAGCTTCCAGGTTCAGAAAGAATATCCTGACACTACCTCCTGATTGGATACTGCTGAATTAAACATGATAGCAAATTACTGTTGGTAAGTATGCTAGGTAGATGTTTATTCAAAAGTAAAATAGAGAAGATTTATTGGTCATAGGGTGGAAAAAAGGTAATTAACTTAGAAAAGTTCCTGAGGGGGAAAAAATCACCAACTGGTTTTGCCTTTCTAAAACCACTAAGACCATGGTAGGATAAATTATTCTTTCTTGTAGAGAGAAGTGTTAACTCATCTCATGAGTTATCTGTGGTCTTATCTACTATTTTTTTTTTAAAAGCCACCTGTGTTTTTTAATGGCATGTATATTTGAAAATACAATTTCGATGTGGCGATTAGAATCTGGCCTAGGACAGACAGACCCAAGTTTAATAAAAATATTTTTTAACCCCATCTTGATTATTTCAATAAGTACCTGCAGGCAGATAATGCTCTTGTCTTGCCCAACATTATCCAGCTGGCTTTCATTTCATCCTTAAGACTGGACTAGAATTCACAGTTTCTTGGTTTCTAGCCTGGTACCTTAACCACATCAAAGTTTTTAATGATCAAAATAATGAAATCCTTTCTTTCTCTTAGCTCAGTTTTCAGGTATTCTGAGGACAAAATGTGCATGTTTGAACTTCAATATTGCCTTTTTTTAGCAATAGGTCTTGGCTTGTGCAGTACTAATTGTGTGATCTCTGGCTTCACTGCTGGCCAGCTGCATTGGCGTTTTAGCAAACGGATAAAAGTGAATGTAACCATAAACCATTCACATATGTCATTAGCTTTGTGATATATCTACCTTGCAGTAAATAAATAAGAATGACATAGCATTTTAACATCTTGATTTATAAAGAAAAGACTCAGCATTTACACACACACACACACACACACATAGAGTGCAGACAATTTCTCATTCAGCATCTCCATGCAGTACTTTCAAATGCTCACGTTATGTGGTATGATTAACATAACAACATCACTACAAAATGTTCAGTGCATATGCTTAAAACTTAATCTGTTCTGCATACCAGTAGATGTTACCTTGGAAACAACCCAACCTATAACATTTTATATTTCTTTGTGATCCCCCATCCCAGAATTTGGTTTTTAACTACTTATGGAGCCATGTCTTCCAAATGCATGTTTCTTTTGGAAAGCAAACTTGAAAGGCTTTTATTCCCCTAGGAGATCCAGCTTTTTAATTTGCTTCATTTTTCACCTTTTTCTGCCTTTATCTCCTCTACCTTATGGTATGTCATGGACCAGGATAATTATTCAGAGTTACAGTTAGTCCTGCTTTTAGCACATAAGCAAATATCAAAATAATAGTAATAAATAATATCATAGAAGTAAATATGAAGAATACATTATGAGATCTATGATGATTTCACTTATCAGCAAAGTCTTCTATTTTGGAGTAAGAAACATTAAGCAGATTACAGAAAAGGAATAAGTAAGGTCAATAAATGAAAGACAAACTATAAGAAAAAACTGAGAAACACTGCCAAAACTATTTTTTGAAAATGTATATTTAATATTGGCATTCAAAACCTCCTACACTTTCATATACCTAATCCATTAAAAACATATTTGTTAGAATGACCAAATTTAAATAAACCAAAAAACTTTAATGTTCTCTTAATCTTTTAGCCATCGCTATTTTTGAAGTTTGATTTCACACAACAGTGAAATATTTTTTAAAAAGTCATACGCACGCCAAGCTTGCAGGATTGCATGCATTCTTTAAATTCTGTAACACAATCCTTAAATATAAATAAAGCTGAGTGAAGTTTGCTCTGATACATGGAATTTACAGGTAAAATAGTTTTAAAAATCTAACTGACTCTGATATATGTTTCAAAGAATGGAATATCTCCAAATAGTTTTATGAAATTGTAATTGAAGAATGATGGTCCTTAGTTAGGTACTGATTAACACCATCAATTCACTCCCACTGAAATCTATGAAGGATTCTTTTTATATCCTTTTTTCTTATTATGAATATTTTAAACAAAGAAATCTAAAAGAAATGTAGAAGAATGTTACAAGCATTTGCAGACAATTCTGCTATGATTCTAAATGTTAGTAGGTCGATTTCATCCTAAATTCATTCTCTTACTCTTTTTTTCTTTTTTCTTGTTATAAATCAGATAGATGACATCTAGTCCGTCCCCCCATTTTGATGGCATTAACCATGGTCCAAACATAGCTGATATTTAAACTTTTTTTAAAAAAAAAAATCGACCTAATCAAATATAAGCCTACAAACCAAGAAGATGTAAATACATTTATAACAACTATTCAGTTAAGAGAAATTCCATTGTTTGATTCAAAGTTCAGAAGTACCTTTAAAACACAATTGCTACTCTGCATGGCTATAGGCAATAAAAACATTTCACTGACATCAAAAGACATAAAGTGACATAAAACTAAAGAGATCCAAAGAAAAACTTAGTAAAGTATATAATTCCCTGCATGTTTGCAATGAGGTTGATGCATAAATCAGAAAATAATATCAAAAGCAAAACAAGAAGGCTGTAAGTGTACAGAGAAAGCTAAGACATCTCCAGGCTCCCTTCTCAGATGTTTCGTGGGATTTACAAACTCTGCCCTGCTTTTCTGCTTTGGTGTAGCTTTTTGTGGTTATCTGGCTCTTCTCCTTTTCCCCAGCATGGAAAATATCATCCAGGATCCCATAGCTTCCTTGTTTATTCATTTGTTAGGGTTATAAATTGATCTAGACAGCTGACTTGAGTATTGAAGGACACTTCAGTGCATAATATGATCCCAAATTACAAGGAAATACAGACAGTCAACCATTCATTTAGTGGTTACAACAGCACTGAAAAAAGTGACCTATGACCAGTGGTGAAATGTAAAATGTAAAATTTGTTACTACCAGTTCTGTGGGCGTGGCTTGGTGGGGGGGGTAATGTGACTGGGTGGGCATGACCAACTTTTTTTTTTACTTTTAAAAGCATTTTTTATACAACTTCTTCGTCCGAAGCTTTAGAATACTCCTACAGGGAGCTCTGGAATAGAGAGAAATTACTTTATTCGCCAGTGAAAACTTGTCATCTCTGGGGTGGAATAGAGCAGCTGCTTAATAAGGCACAATAATGATTGCTTAGGACGAAAAGAATACTTTAGCCACTGAAAATTGTGTATGTGTGTGTACACACACACACACACACACACACACACACACACACATCCTGAGTACATTCCGAGTACTGAATACTGAGTACTGTTGATTATTGAGTACTGAAGATGTTGCAGCATAGTACTCAGGATGTCACAGCACTAGAGCTCAGGATCTTGCAGCACAGCCCATTACCCAGGTCATTAAAACTAATGGGCACACAGCTAGGACCACACTCACACAGGATGCTATGAAACAGCTGACCAATCTGCAAACATCAACTCCATCAACCAATCAAGATGTAACAACACAGCCAACCAACCCGCTTACAGAAACAAAGCCAGCACTCCCATTCGTCATCTTCAGGCTAGGTGTTTACAGCTTCATGCTTCTAGGAGAAAATGCCGCCAAGACACCTAGAAGACACCAAGACACCAAGACACCTTTTCTCCTAGAAGCACGAAGCTGTAAACACCTAGCCTGAAGATGACGAACGGGATTTCGTCGAAACGTCGCCAAGACACCTCCAATTTTACACGGGAGAAAACCCGAATAACCAAAGACCTACATACAAACACCCGCAAAAACCGCAGAATATATATATATATATATATAGGTCTTTGGTTGTTCGGGTTTTCTCCCGTGTAAAATTGGAAGTGTCTTGGCGACGTTTCGACGAAGTCTCATTCGTCATCTTCAGGCTTCAGCTTCGTGCTTCTGGGAGCAATGTGTGTTTCTTCCTTTTAACTGCTAGTGGGGGTTTGAACTGATTGGGTGGGAGCTTGGCTGTGCTCTGATTGGATGGGGTTTTTTCTGTGCTCTGATTGGCTGGGGGGGTGTCCTGTGTTGGTGGGGGTTTGGTTGTGCTCAGTCTAGTCTGTGCTGCAGGGGGATTTGAGCTGGTGAGCTGCATAGCTGTTGTTTGGCTTTGTGGTCGACCACAAGCACGACCACAAAGCCAAACAACAGCTATGCAGCTCACCAGCTCAAATCCCCCTGCAGCACAGATTAGACTGAGCACAACCAAGCCCCCACCAACACAGGACACACCCCCAGCCAATCAGAGCACAGAAAAACCCCCATCCAATCAGAGCACAGCCAAGCTCCCACCCAATCAGTTCAAACCCCCACTAGCAGTTAAAAGGAAGAAACAGCTGCGATCACACATTGCTCCCAGAAGCACGAAGCTGAAGCCTGAAGATGACGAATGAGACTTCGTCGAAACGTCGCCAAGACACTTCCAATTTTACATGGGAGAAAACCCGAACAACCAAAGACCTATATACAAACACCCGTGAAAACCTCAGAAAACAAATATATATATCTGTTGGTTTGTCCAATGTATGTGGTGGGGCAGGCGGTGCATGGGATTTCATATACTCCTTGATTTTCTAACTCAATTTTGTCTTTGGGGTTTCTTAGGATGGTGGATATTTTTCTGTTTGTGCAGAATGCTGTCTTGATGTTGTGTTTGTGGAGGATCTTGCTGATTCTGTCTGTGGTGCCTTTTATATATGGGAGGAGGGCTGTGCCGTTTTCTTGTTCTCTGTCTTGGATTTTAGTGGGGGGTTCTTTTTGGATTAGCTTGGTAATCTTATTTGTTTGGAATCCATTGGATGTTAGTACGTTAGTGAGAGTGTCTAGTTCGGGTTTTAGGTGTTGTTCATCAGCTAAGCATTTTGTTCTGGAGATGAGTGTCTTGGCTACGGAGTTGATCTGTGCTGGGTGGTGGGATGGATGGATTGGATGAATTTTACGCGGGAGAAAACGCGAATAACCAATTTTACGCGGGAATTTTACGTGGGAGAAAACCCGAATAACCAAAGACCTACATACAAACACCCGCAAAAACCTCAGAAAACAAATATATATATATATATATATATATATATATATATATATGTCTTTGGTTGTTTTCAGTGGCTGAAGTATTCTTTTCATCCTAAGCAATCATTATTGTGCCTTCAATTATTTGAATATGTTCCAAGTCTCTAAATATCAAACCCAAGATAAAATATCAATTAAGACCTGTAATACTGTAGATCAAAGCAAAATTAAAATGGCTTCATGCCTTTCTCAGTCTGCCCATGAGAAATTAGCTTATTTAGAAAAATCTAAAGCATTTATAAAAATTACTTTATGGAAAATTACACATTGCCCAATTGTTCCAATGTTCCAATGTCATTCAATGTTCCAAAGAATGAACAAACCATTTCTTCAGAACAAAATGGATCCTGCTACTGTCTATCAATCCCTCACTTACCGTCAAAGTGAAAATGACTTCAGGGTGCACTGTTCTTTTTTTTTAGAACAAGTTTTTATTGGTTTTTTAGTTTCCACCCCTACACACATACATAATTTATGAACAGAGTATTAGCCATATCATATCTTATACAATTCAGTATATTCAAATATATTTTATTTAGTTACAATTTTTGCCAATATGTTCTTTTTTCATAGTTTTTATTCATTTCCTAATATTTCCTTGCTCATTTCATTAAATCACATCTTCTTTCACCCTCAAGTTCTAATTTCTCCATTTTTATCATTAAGTGTTAAATTTGTACCCCATGACTATCATTAAGTGTTGTAAGTGTTGTACCTTGATGAAAATATCTTTTCTTTTTCATCAAGACAAATTCCTTGTGTGTCCAATCACAATTGGCCAATAAAAATTCTATTCTATTCTATTCTATTCTATTCTATTCTATTCTATTCTATTCTATTCTATTCTATTCTATTCTATTCTATTCTATTCTATTTATTAGTATTCATTCTCTTTCATTTTTTTAACTATTTCAAATTTTATCCTAATATATTCAAATCTTAATTTCAATCATTTTCACTTATAAACCATACTCTCTTTCATATTTCATCTGCTGGATTTTTCATTCTTTTATATATTTAAAATTTACCATCAACTATAATCCTCTCTCATTCCATGCATTCTCAAACACAAACAGAAAAAGAAAACATATATCCCATTATATCTTCCACATTTAATTTACTTCTCTTCCTTCTTTTTTTCACTTCATTTCAACCTTTTTTACTTCCTTTTTACAATAATCTGTATATTTCTTCTATTTTCCATTATTCAATAATAATAATAATAATAATAATAATAATAATAATAATAATAATAATCTACCACTATTTTAATTTCTTTTCTACTGTTCATTTTTCACCTTCTTTTAACCATTTTCTTTCAGTCTCTCCCAAATGCCATCTCTTAATATTTTTCTCCCTTTCTCCTGTTCTTCTTCTCTCTTTCTTGCATCCTCTTTTCCACCTCCTTTCTCTGACTTTTACTCTTTTAATTTTCCCTCTCAATTTTTCTCTATTTCCTCTTCTCTTTGCTCTATCACTGCTAATCCCAGTGTAATCATCTATTTTTTTCACTCTTTCCCCCCTCAATCTTTTCTTCTTTTCTTTTTTTCCCTTTCTTTTTTAAAATATCTTTCCCACTCTCCATTTTTATTCTTTCACTATCAATCCCAATATGATCATCTACATTATCCTTACTCGTTTCTTTTTCAACATTATATTTTTGTTCTTCTTGTTTCTTCTTCATAATTTCTTTTTTTTATTTTAAGCCACAGTTCTACTTGTTTATTCCCATTAAAGGACTCTCGCACCATTTGAAGCATGTCCCGTATTTCCTCCCAGTTCTCCATGTTTTCAATATGAGGAAAAAAACTTTTTAGATTTATTTATCTTAACTTATGTATAGTCCAAATTCAAGTCGAAAATATTGTCTCTCCCCCCCCCTTTTTTTTTCTATTTCCAAATGGAAGCCAGTTCAAATGTTTTTTTTCCCTAGATCGTCCAAGTTTCAATCTTGATCTTTACCATGGCTGTTCCAACAAGTACTGCTTCCTCCTCCCCTTAGTTTAAACAATGCAATGTTATCTCTTTCTTTCTTCTCCAGCAATGACTTTCTCCAATCCACAACTCCCAGCAACAAAATATCGCTCGTTAATCCACAAAAACAATTTCTTTTTCTTCCTCTATTAAATCCTTTCATTAGCAAAAGATGCTTTCTCTCAATCTTCTACTCCTTCCAACATTTACATTTTCTTCTAAAACCAATTTTAAATCCAGATGAAAGGTTGTTTCTTTCAGGGCTTTTGTCTTATAGATCCTCTTTGCTGTTTGTTTCCTCTCACTTTAAGTTTCCGCATGCCAATTAGCCACTAACTTCAAGCTGGAAAGTTTTTGAGTTTTAAAAGTTTTTTTCTTCTTACCTGCGAGTTGGCCAATCGCTTGCCCGGTAACAATATTCTGTTCTGATCTTGCCTGTTCTGTTCTCCTTCCAAAATACATGTTTCTATTCCTCAATCCACTTGGGATAGAGCTATAATGCTATAACTGTTTCCATGTGAATATAAGGTATATATTATATAAAGTTTGCAATATAAGGTTTATTGATGAAACTGAGAGACTTTTTAACTATATTTTTCTTTCCAACTTTTCCCTAAACTCACTTTTTTAAGAATCAAGAGTCCAATTATGTACCTTTTTTCCCAGTCACTTATCATAAAAGAGGTTCACTGTCAGTTGCCAAATAGCAAAAAAAAAAAAAAAAAGCTGTTTTCAGTTTTTACCAACCCCAACAACATTAAGTTGTGTGGACTTCAACTCCCAGAATTCCCCTGCCAGCATTCACCTATTGGAGTTCACACACCTTAAAGTTGCTAAGATTGAGAAATGTTATTCAATCTCAATCAGCAACGTTTTATTTACATGGCATGACTAATATAGCTCTTATACTACTATAGTATTTATGGTTACAGTGGATGTAAAAGATATTGTTAAAAAAACCAGTAAGGAAAACAAATGTTTAAGCTGCTTGTTGTACTGTAATGGTAGGTGGAAAGAATGATCTTGGGAGACAGTCACAGCCAGGACAATGACCATTGATAAGAGATAACTGAGTCAGCAGAAGGAATGGTCATGGCACATTTCTCCCACATCATTTTTATAGTTCAAGGAGCTAGGGTCTCTTCTGAGTTGTTTGCCATGCCCATATTCCTGCTGTGGGCTAAGCTGCCTCTTATCTGACTCTTACCCCTTGGTCACTCCAACATACCACTACAGGTACCCACATTTTATGTGCATTTTGATGTTTTCACTCTGTATATATAAATATAATTCAATGTTCTCTCTCTTTCTATACACATTTTTTTTTATTTGCATTTATATCCCGCCCTTCTCCGAAGACTCAGGGCGGCTTACACTATGTCAAGCAATAGTCTTCATCCATTTGTATATTATATACAAAGTCAACTTATTGCCCCCAACAATCTGGGTCCTCATTTTTCCTACCTTATAAAGGATGGAAGGCTGAGTCAGCCTTGGGCCTGGTGGGGCTTGAACCTGCAGTAATTGCAAGCAGCTGCTGTTAACAACAGACTGTCTTACCAGTCTGAGCCACATTCACACACCTGCAGTTTATAGTCCTGGAAGACCAACCTACAGAAAGGAAATTGCTTTTCTGGAGTGGAAAGATGCAAGGGCACAACACCCAATACTAAGATGTGGTTGGCTTTGATCCCAACTAAATACTTTAGAAGCCAGTATAAGCATAGGACAGGAACACGTTAAGCAGTAAATGCAGATGTGCCCTACAACAGATATGAAACAATCTATGCATTGTTAAAGAGATGGCATTGATCATGTCAATATCAAAACCAAAAAGTGAATTTTACTATGCAGATATGTTTTATTCCAGCCCTTTCTGTATTTGAAACATATTGAGCTGGGCAGAGATTATTTCCTGAATAACAGTAAACAGATTAGCAGAGTTGGAAGGGACTTTGCAGGTCATCTAATCCAACCCCCTGCCCAAGCATCTGCCTCTACCTAGGATCAAACTCACAACCTCCTGATTGTGAGACAAGAGCTCCACCTCTAGGCCACCTCTTACTAGAACAAAAATGGGATGAGGTGGCTCAGCAGATGCTGAGCTTGTCAATCGAAAGGTCAGCAGTTCAAATCCCTAGTGCCGCATAAGGGGGTGAGCTCCTGTTACTTGTCCAAGCTTCCTCCAACCTAGCAGTTTGAAAGCACATAAAAAATGCAAGTAGAAAAATAGGGACCACCTTTGGTGGGAAGGCAGCAGTGTTCTGTGCGCCTTTGGTGTTTAGTCATGACAGCCACATGACCACAGAGATGTCTTCAGACAGCGCTGGCTCTTTGGCTTTGAAATGTGCACCACCCCTTAGAGTCAGGAATGACTAGCTCGTATGTACAAAGGGAACCTTTCTTTACCTTTAGAACAAAAAGAGAGAGGCATTTGCTTACTCCCCTTTCTTCTAGCAGTCCCTTGCCTGGCTTTTTACTCTTAACAATTTTCTCAGGGACATGCAAGGAAATTCAAGGAGAAAGAGAAATAATTGTAATATACTGTTATTTTTCCTTTTTCCAAAGTGACCACCCATTGAGTGCAGCTCCTCCTAGAGGAACTGTGGAACTTTCATTTTATGTCCCTGTTATTATCTGCTTAATTCTCAGCATGTCTTTACTCACAAACAAAGTTAATGTATTCTGAGACTCTACAATTGGAGTGGTGCTTATGTGCTTCTACAAATTGTTTTTCTTCCTAATAGAGCCCTTAAAACCTTGTTCGGTTGTATCAGTGTGATGCTGAAGAAGAGACCCCAGCTGCTATTATTTGGTACAAACCTAACCTTACATTGTTTATGAAAAAAACCTGTGCCTTAAAAATATTCCATAATTTGTCTTTTAGCAGCAAAAATGACAGTTGGAAAGGACACTTCTGAGGAAATTGCTCCTGAATTGTAAACATTTCATTAATGTGGCCATGGTCTCTAATTTAAATAATTTAAGTCTCTGCAGCCTTGAGCCTAAAATGAACAATGAAGGATGCATCTAATTCAGTGAACAATAATTATTTCAGGATGTTCTTCACAAGAGGACAAATGGCTAGTATTATATTCTACAATAATATAAATTACACAATGTCTAAAATTTTGGCAGATCAAAACATAGATGCTCTCCCTCCTCCCCTCCAACTGGAGCAGAATTCTTATCATTAAATGATATAGTCTTTTTTCTTACATATGATTAGAAGTCAAATAGAAAGTATGTGCACCTAAGGCTCTAGCTCATCTATGCACATATACCTCACTTTGCACATCTGCTTGGCTTCTAAATCTTTGCACCTTCTTGAATACTGCCAAAGGTTCAAAGTAAGCATGTTCAATTCAGCTTATTTTCCATGAGCTGAAAACCTGTCTTACTAGTATTACCAACCACAAGAGTCCTATAACCGCAGTTATTAGAATATGAGATCTTAGCAGAAATGTATGTTCTAAAATAAAGCTCTAAAAAAAGAGCTGGGAATGAGATGCTGAGAATGGGGCTTAGATGCATAAATCTATTACACAGGTAAACTCAACATGGAGCTACTTTTTATGCCCAGAATTATCAAAGCCCACCTGCAGAATAAGAATAAACAAGGCAATAAGCTTTTACTAATCAGTAACTTTCTTTTTAACTCCGAAGTTAAAAAGAAAAAAAAAACTAGATTGAACTAAATGTTTCATCAAGTCTTTAGACAAACAATATGAATCTATAGAATGTAACCCCCACAGTATTCAAATACAAGCTTTAATTATGATTGTGCAATAAAACTAATTAAAAAATGTCTAAAGTAACCAAATTTCTAAACAGAGACATCTGAATAGGAAGGGAGTTACAGAAAGCATTGCAAAAAGGATAAAGCTACACTTACATTAAGTATGTAGCAGAGAGCTATAGAGCATCGATATGGATCGGCACACATAGGGCAAAGACATTGAAACATTTCCTACCTCATCTACAGGTAGTCCTTGACTTACAGCAGTTCATTTAGTGACTGTTCAAAGTTACAACGGCACTGAAAAACAAGACTTATGACCGTTTTTCACATTTATGACTATTGCGGCATCCCCATGGTTACGTGATCAAAATTCAGATGCTTGGAACAAACTTGATCTTCTTTTTCAAAATGTTCTGCATAATCCACCATATTTTAATCCAAAAGGCTTTAACTTTTTTGCAAGTCCACCATATATGATAATAGGTAGCATCCTCACAATCACATCTCCAACATTTTGCTTTCACATTTGGATACATACATGAAAGTTTTTTAGGATCTAAATGCCATCTATAAAACATTTTATAAAAATTTTCTCTTAAATTTTGTGCTTGCGTGAATTTAACATTCCTCACCCAAATTTTTTCCCATGTTTCTAACATTATAGGTTGTTGAAAATTTTGTGCCCATTTTACCATACAATCTTTAACCAACTCCATTTCTGAATCAATTTCAACCAATACATTATATAATCTCTTTATATGCTGTTGACCTTGATCTTTTATTTGTTTTACCAAATTATCATCACTTTGCCTTATACCAATTTTCTGATCTATTTTCCATCTAGATTGCAATTGTCCATACTGGAACCATGTATAATTTCTCCCTTCATCCCTCAATTTCTCCTAGATTTTAACTGTAATTCCCTCTTTCCATAGTCAAAAGCTCTTTGTAAGTGATAACCTCCATTTTTTGTAATATATTTATATTCTCTATCATATGTCTGGGGATGGTCCATATTGGTATCTTTCCATCTAACTTATATTGATATTTTTTCCAAATCCTCAACAAAGCACTTCTGACCATATTATTCTTAAATGTCTTATCAATTTTCTTGTCATATATTACATATGCATGCCATCCATATAACAAACCATAACCTTCTATATTCAAAATCCTTTCCTCTGTTAAATTAATCCAATCAGAAATTAAAGTTAAAACAACTGCATCATAGTACAATTTCAAGTTAGGCATTTTAAACCCCTCTTTCCTAACGTCTTGCATTATTTTTAACTTTATCCTCGGTTTTTTACCCTTCCATACAAAATTATTAATCCCTTTTTGCCATTCTTGTAAATTTGCATCTTTCTTCAATATTGGAATCATTTGAAACAAAAATAAAAATCTAGGCAAAACATTCATTTTTATAGCTGCCACTCTTCCCAACAATGATAATTGTAACTTCTTCCATTTCTCCATTTCTTTAATTACTTTTCCCCACAATACCTCATAATTATTTTTATATAATTTTACATTCGATGCTGTAATGTATACTCCTAAGTATTTAACCTTTTTAACTACTTCATATCCAGTTATTCTTTCTAATTCTTCCCTCTGATGTGTATTCATATTTTTAATTATCATTTTTGTCTTCTGTTGATTCACTTTAAACCCAGATACCTTACTATACTGATCAATTGTCTCCATCAAATATACAGCTGAATGTATTGGTTGAGATAAAGAAACAACCAAATCATCTGCAAACGCTCTTAATTTATAATCTTGATTTTTAATTCTAATTCCTTTTATTCGATCTAAACCACGTATCTTACTCAATAATATTTCCAAAGTTAGAATGAATAATAATGGTGACAAGGGACATCCTTGTCTAGTCCCTTTCTCAATCTTGAAAGATTCTGTTAATCCACCATTTACGATTATTTGAGTTCTTTTTATTAGGAATAATTCCAGATTGCACTGTTATAGAGACAAAACTGATTTTGAACTTAATAACTGCTGCAAGACTATTGATTGCACAATATTGGAAGAAAGAAGATTTACCTACAATTGGAGAATGGATTAGTAAAGTATCAAATTTAGCAGAAATGGCAAAAATTTCTGCCTATTTGAAAGACTGTACACAAGAAAAATATATTTTGGAATGGAGGAAGTGGATTGACTATATTCAAAATAAGTATCAGATTAAAAAATATCAATTAGTTTTTGAGTGAAGTTAGGAATTGCTATGTATTAGTTTAAGAAAGAAGGGAATTGATAGTGTGATGGTGTGAAATGGAATATGTTTTATGTTATATTTTAGATTATGTTTGTTAGTTACAATACCCTGTATTCTGTTCTGGGAAGTCTCGGGGAAATGGGGAAGGAAGACTATAAATTGATTGGTTGCCATTGTACAGGAATAATGGTAGAAATAAACAAGTTGGAATGGTGTAAAGTCGGGACTGCTCGGTAACCACTCCCGAAGGGAAAGGGTAAGGAAAGAGGAGTAAAGAAGGAAGAAAGTAGGTAGGTAGGTGGGTAGGTAGGAAAGAAGGGAGGGAGAAGAAAGGATAGGAGGAGAAGAAGAATGAGAAGATAGAGGGTTAGAAAGGATGGTAGTGAGAAGTGGGAAAGAGGTGGGGAAGTAGGAAAGCGAGGAGAAGATGGTGGGGAAAGTTGAAGAAGGATGAGAAGGGAAGAAAGGATTAAGG
Source organism: Ahaetulla prasina (assembly GCF_028640845.1). NCBI lineage: Eukaryota > Metazoa > Chordata > Lepidosauria > Squamata > Colubridae > Ahaetulla > Ahaetulla prasina. The sequence continues at coordinate 289,562,769 of NC_080539.1, read as the reverse complement.
GAGGGAGTGGCGGTCGAGCAGCCCTGATTGAGTATAATTTGAGTATAGGATTGATTGTTGGATAAGTGATTGTATTGTACACTGGTCAAATTGTGGGAATTATTATGGAAAATAAAAATTTTGATTTAAAAAAAAAAATTCAGATGCTTGGCAATTGGCATGAATTTATGATGCTTGCAGTGTCTCTGGGTCATGTGACCACCTTCTGTGACCTTCTGACCAGCAAAGTCAATGGTGAAGCCAGATTCACTTAACAACCCTGTTGCTAACTTAACAATGGCAATGATTCACTTAACAACTGTGGCAAGTACGCTCGTTCAATGGGGCAAAACTCACTTAACACACCTCTCACTTAGCAAAAGAAATTTTGGGTTCCTATGTGGTCAAAACTTGAGGATTACCTATCCTATCCTCCAATATTCTCCCCCCCCCCTCAAATCCGCCTCCCCATTATTATGAAGAGAACAAGGAGAATGTAAGCCTCAATGTGTGCCAAAACTCTAATCTTCAAATCACTTGGCCTTAAGTAATTATTACAGCCAAAATTTTAAACAGTAAGAAATTATTTTAAAGCATTCATCTCAGCCAATAGTCCATCTACTTTTAAAAAATTGTTGAGGTCAGCATAACTAAGATAGCACATTGAAGTATTTTGTAAAATGTAAATTAAAGCTCCCATTCTGAAAACTTTTAGCAAGTCTTCACAGCTTTGGGTTCTGGTACAAGCTATGAAGATTTCATTTTAGAATAGTGTTACCTTGGACACCCAATTGATGCACAAGGCAGCCTTGATGTTTCAGAACCGAAATTTTCTCAGCGATTTCTGGAAATGGGTAGAAGGGAACAAATAGTTTAGGATTAGGGAATGTTTGTGTGTAATGATTACAAACAATCAGAGAAATTGGACATTTAAAATGGAGCGGGGTGTGACAGATGTTGGGAATGAACAGGTTGTTTATTCAGGTATTATGCTGAATAATGATCAGACGTAGAATATTTGGTTTTTTTTACCTAACAGACAAAAATACCCTAATGAACTCAGTGCCAGAGAATATCATTAAAAGCATTTGTGCAGTTGCATCCAACATTATATTTAATATTTTGTATTTGATTTTCCACAGCTAAGATAACTTCCTCTCATGTCTTCACACAACACATTTTCATCCTATGGGGAGATGTTTCCTCAGGTAAACACATCCCAAAGCATTTAGGTCTTTGAGTACATTATTACCTACATGATTACCATATTGAACAGGGAGAAGAAACAGATTAGAAATCAGTGTGCTTATCTAGGAATCTGAACAAATAAAGGTGAGGATTTTTTTTTAAAAAAAAGTACATTAATATGAACACAGTTGCCTATGCAGCAACTCAGAAGTGAACATTATTGTTTTCTTTTTTAATTTTTATTATTATTTTTTATTATGCAATTTTCTTTGTTATACAAAAATTTCCATATTCACAATAGCAGTGTACTGTCTGGCTACAATCTCTTTTAAAAACACAAAATAAATCTTGTGCACACAATAATTATGACTCTTGTTCTCAAAATCTATTCGCCATGGTCTTCACTTATCCTTGTTTAAACATTTCCTAGTGTTTAAACAGTGAACATTATTGTTTTCAAAGGGCCTTATTGTAATGACATATGAAAAGACCTTGAGAAATGAGGTAGCGGGAAGCTGGAAACAGTCAGATAAGAGACAGTGTAGCCCGCAGCTGCATAATGGGCAGAGAAAGAGGCTTAGAAGGAACCTTCTTTCTCTCAAGATTTTCAAGCTGTAAAGGAGATGGTTGGAGATTTCTACTTTCAGATTTGCAAGATTCTTTTTTAGCCATAGCTGTACCATCAAGTAGAACAAACTCCTCTGGTCATGTTTCCTGTCTGGTCTAGCTGGGAAGACTGACTTATATCCATGTTTCAGACTGAAGGCAATTCCTCATAGAAGCCTAAGCTGCTTATCTCCTAGGCTGCTCTTGGCTGCTTCTGAAGTCAACTTTAAACATTCATCTGGACTGCAGTGATTTTGAAATAAGGCCAGGTTGCTGCTGATTTGAAAATATGGCCACCACAGGCCCTGATTGATCATTCCTCTGCTTCTTGGGAAGGCAAGTCTTGTCAGCTTCATTATTTTCCTTTGTTTTTCTAGAGGTTTGCATATGTCTTTCCCAATCCCATCTCAAATTGTTTGTTTTGATACTAACTCATATTCTCTCTTTCTTTCCTCCTTATTATACCGTCATTGCTCTGATCTGCAATGATCAAAACAAATAGAAAAGTTGTTCCAACGTTCCATTGTAAATCCATAGAAAGTTTATAGCAATAACAAATTGATGATTCAGGTAAGCAGAGTGGCATTCGCTGAAATTTGTAGCTTCATTACAACCTATTTACATTGTAATCTAAAGATTTAGGAAAGGGAAGGGGAGCTTTGCAGTACTAGGCACAAGAGGTGGGAGAGCTAGGCAACCATGCTTCACTGAGCCTGAGCACAAACTGATAAATGTCACTGTAAGATAGAGATGGGTTTCTAGAGGGATTGGGGAAACACAATGATTTAATGGACCTTCACTGGATCGATGAACATATCCAAACACAAACACACACACACACACACACACACACACACACACAGAGAGAGAGAGAGAGAGAGAGAGAGAGAGACAGACGGACAGACAGACGGACAGACAGACAGACAGACAGACAAAGACAGACAGATGCAGACAGAAAGAGAGAGAGAGTCAGACCGAGACAGACAGAGAGACACAGTCAGAGAGAGAGAGAGAGGGAGAGGGAGAGAGGGAGAGGGAGAGGCTGCAGACTGTCCATTTGGAAAGGTCTACATTGGCTTACAAACATGGGCTCAGAGTGCATTGGTGATGGGTTGGGAATGGTTAGAGGATAATACCAACCATTCCTGCACTCAAAAAATGGTGGGAGATCCATACATACTAGCAAAAGGCATTGATCTGCCCTGAAATTTAGGTTTCACAGACAGTATTAAAATGAAGAAATAATCCTTTGTTCTCAACATTCTGGAAGAATACTTTAAAAGCAGGGCTATTGTTATTCATTCTTATCAAAAGATAAAAGTTTTATTCTTTAATTCCAATGAAATTCAGTTTTAGCACAAATACTTTTTAAATATCTCATTTTTTCCTGAAATTGGTAAGTGTTTTGATTCAAAACTTTCTTTGTCTTGCCCAGACATGCCACATTAAATTGCATCTGTAAAAAAATGCACTGGCTTTTTCTACCTGTGTCTCATACACTTATGGCAATATTTGAGTAATTGGCTTGAGTATTATTTTAATAATGTGATTTAACATTTGAATTTCATAGGAGGAAAGTAGGAGAGATTCACAGAACAGTGACTTTATTTCCATGCATTTTGCATCACATTTCCATAATTCCTTTATTTTCAGTTTTCATATATAGGTATGCCGCTGGAATAATGAAGTATAGAAAAGGACCAAACTGTGCCATGTTTTACAATGAGGGTACTGAGGGTGTAAAGATCTCCCTCCTTTGTAGCCATTATGCAAATTGAAAATAGAGACAGATCCTGAAGCTGCTTTAGATACATGCAGAACAATTAATTCCTAGTAAACAGTATCTAAGGGACAGAATGTGTGTTCGTGTGTGTGTGTGTGTGTGTGTGTGTGATTTTATTGCTCAATATTTCTGTACTAGCAATGGAGTAGTAATGCTCAAAAAGCAGAGCACTAAATATATAAATATGGGACGTGGTGGCTTAGTGGGTAAGATGCTGAGCTTGTCGATCCAAAGGTCAGCAGTTCAGCGGTTCAAATCCCTAGTGCCACGTAACGGGGTGAGCTCCCATTACTTGTCCTAGCTTCTGCCAAACTAGCAGTTCGAAAGCACATAAAAAATTCAAGTAGAAAAATAGAAACCACCTTTGGTGGGAAGGTAACAGAGTTCCGTGTGCCTTTGGCATTTAGTCATTTATTTTATTTTATTTATTTATTTATTTAATTTTGTCATAACAATATACACAAGCATAACAAGCATAACACAAAAGATTATATAATATATAAACATATACTGTATATGAGGAGAAACAAGGTAGTATAAGCATATATATATATATATATATAGGGGAAGAAACAATAGGACAGGAACGGTAGGCACATTTGTGCTCTTATGCACGCCCCTTAGAGTCCTCTTAGGAATGTGGTGAGGTCAACAGTGGATAGATTTTTAATAAAACTTTTGGGGTTATGAGAAGAGACCACAAAGTCAGGTAATGCTTTCCAAGCATAGATAATTCTGTTAAAGAAATCGTGTTTTCTGCAATCTAAACTGGTGCAGTTGACATTAAGTTTAAATCTGTTGGTAGCTCTTGTGTTATTGTAGTTGAAACTGAAGTAGTCATTGGCAGGAAGGACATTATAACAGATGATTCTATGAGCTAAACCCAGGTCCTGTCGAAGGCGACAAAGTTTCAAGTTGAAGTTCCAAGCTCCACATGACCATGGAGACATCTTTGGACAGTGCTGGCTCTTCGGCTTTGAAACCGACATGAGCACCACCCCCTAGAGTTGGGACAACTAGCACGCATGTGCAAGGGGAATTTTTACCTTTTTAAATATATAAAAATGCAAAAAAACTGGAATAAAAGTCATTCCTATTGTATTTGAAGTTGTTATACTGAGCCAAGCCACTGATTCATCTCTCGCTGTATATGTTTCACTTCCAGCCATGCCTCTACTCTGCCACTGAGTTGTACCCAGGTATATACAATACTGATTGTGGTTGGTTTCATACTATGTGTGCATGTTTCAGATTTCACTTGCACACCAGGATTTCCTGTCTTCCATCTTCATCATACTTTTAACTTCTCTGCAGGCTGCTCCATAGATTGCCCCACCACTTCAAAGCAGCTGCTGGGAGAATATAGGAGATAGGATTAAATTGTTCTGCACATAGTATCCATATCTGGATTTGATCAAGTGGAATCTATTGGATCCTACTTGAGCTATTGGGGAACTACTAGAATCTCCTCCTTCTCCTCCTCCTCTTCTTCCAGCTAATAAGTTTGTTTTGTTTTATTTTGTCCCTTCAAGACATTTTCGATTTTGGGGTGTTTCCCTTCTTCTTAGGATTGAGAAATGTGACTGATCCAAAGTTATCTTGTGATTAAGACTAGAATTCATGGCTTCCTAGTTTCTAGTGTGGTGCCTTAATCACTACATCAAACTGTCAATCATTATGCTAGAAAATTTAAACTTCATTCTGAAAATTAAAACTAGTGCACATGGTTGTGGAAGGAACATGACAAATGCCTCTTAAGATACAAATCTTAAAAAGTGGAGATGGATAATTTTATCTAACTAATGGAGACAAAATGAACTTAGTTTACAAAATCAAATATGGAAAGATCTTTCTCCTTTTAAGATTATATAAATGGAAATATACACGCACATGAGAAATTTCCATGTGGTATTGAAATGCAGGGTTTTATACTTAGTCATACAGTGTATGTATAATTTAAAAACAAAAACTAAATGAACAATATAACTTTCATAAGCTTCTTGACACTTCATAAACTACTGTCAATGTTTGGTCAAAGGCAAGCATAATGTTTTAAAAACAGATTCACAGAACAATATGTGAAATTTGAAAAAAAAAATCTACAAGAAGCTCTCAAATTTGGCATAAAATTGGGAGGTATGTCCCTAAGCACTATAGACATTTGGCTGTTCATGTATAAATTGATTGATATAATCCCTGAAATAATAGTTTGGTTGCAATGATTGAGCTCTTCAATTGTCAGTCATTGTCACTGTCAAATATCAACTGGGAAACTGATAGAGAACTGGTGCTACCTTTTGATAAAGACAAGTTATTATTTGAGAACCAGAGGCAGACAGTTAGACAGAATCATTGTATCGGTACAATCAGGGGAATGAAGAAGCCTAGAGGGATCAATCAAACGAGAACAGCCACAAAAGAAAAGTAAAAATTGATACAAAACAGAAACATTTTATACCTTAAGATTTTAAATAACAGTTGTAGATGAAAGAAGAAAAATGATCATCATCATCATCACCACCACCACCACCCACATACTACAACTATCACCACAAATTATTAAGCTTTATGCAAGAGTCACATGGAAGAAAAATAAAAAGGAAATGAAAAAAATAAAGAGATATTTCTGAGTGCAGTGGTTGAATATAGAAATATAGCAAAAGCAAGAGAATCTGATAAGGATGCTGTAGGGATAAAAGGGTTTATATGAAAAATGTCCTATTGTTTCTTCCCCTATATATATATGCTTATAATACCTTGTTTCTCCTCATATATATGTTTATATATTATATAATCTTTTGTGTTTTGCTTGTGTATATTGTTATGACAAAATTAAATAAATAAATAAAATAAATAAATAAAAATTGAATATTGTTAGGCTTATTGAAAGATCAGGCATGTAAAATGAAGACCCAGAGCTTCTGGCAGTCTCCATGCTTGGGTGCATCTTTCAAGATTGCCACCCTATTTTAGTGTGATAATAGGGGATGAATCTTATTATTTAAGAAATTTCAACTGGTTTGAAATAAATAGTTTCATCAAATTAAATCAACCCTATTTCCCACTTCCCCCACCTCCACTATCACTTCTTTCACCTATTCCTGCCGAGTGTGAAGCATAAGGCCAAAATTTACACCACTCAGAATGTTGCACTATATTTTGTATCAAACACAAAAACAAACTGAAAACTAACACTTATAAATCATGCACATAAATTACTGGTTGAAAAAAATAATGATAAAAATCTTGTGCACTACATAAAATGCATAGAAAAATGCACATGGTAGGACAAGAGGAAATTGTTTGTGGTTATTTGTGTGGACCTTATAGTATCAGAACCTGCATGACAAAAACTGAATATAATTGAATGTGTGGTTGCTAAAAAAAAGCTGATAGAAATATTGCATCATATTTCAGAAGCTATAAAGTTGCACAGCTGTGGGCAGTAGTTTGCTTGAAACTTCCTTTTATATCTTCACAATAAATGAACGGAGCTCTTTTAAGTGCATTTATGCCCTATCTACCCACCTAGGTCATCTTATCCAATTTAACTTTTCACTTAGTTTATGCAAAGATTCACGTTAGGCTTTGAAATTCTTGATGTGTTATAGAAGCTAACAAGACTTATGGTACATTCATTAGCTATGATGTGATTCTTGGCATAGTGGGGCTTTTCGTTTATGATCTTATTTTAATTCATGGAGGAGAATCCTGATTTATGGGGCTCAGAAAAGCTAGCAAAGTGCTGAAATTTTTTAAAAGACTTTTCCACCACATATAAAAGTAAAGAAGGTTAGTTTTAATTTGTGTCAATCCCTACTCATTTTGCAAGTTTATTGCAGGAGATTTATCAGAGGAATTTTTCTATTATTTTAAGGAACAATTTATGGGAAATTTTAACAAATTATTTCATTAGATTATTGACTATTGCGCTTCTAAATTTAGACACAGATGCTTGAAAGAGGATTAGTTTTAACCTGCCCAGCACATCACTATCTCTAAATCTTCCTGAGTCCATTGGACTTAAAGCCAACCACTCATACTAGCTTAGATGATCCATACATTACAGTGGGTGGATCATGCGCTTATATGAAGATCATCCTGCTAGCTATTTCAACACTCTATTACTGTCATGTTTATTGGAAATTACTATATATTGGATGAGTAATTCCACGGTCACATTGTTTTAACACTCTTGATATCCAGAAAGTTGCCACTCTGCTTTATTTGTTTCTAAGTGGAAAAAAAAATTTACCTTTATTTGAATGGTTGAATTAATGTTAACCGCTTTAATCTAGATTGCAGAAAATATGACTTCTGTAACAGAATCATCAGTGCTTGGAACACTTTACCTGACTCTGTGGTCTCTTCCCATAATCCCAAAAGCTTTAACCAAAAACTTTCTAAGTCAAAACTTTTGACTTCACCCCATTCCTAAGAGGACCATAAGGGGCGTGCATAAGAGCACAAACGTGCCTACTGTTCCTGTCCAATTGTTTTTCTTTTTTCTTCTTATATATATATATATATATATATGCTTATACCTCCTTATATTTCCTCATATATATGTTTATATGCTATATAATCTTTTGTGTGATGCTTATATATATTGTTGTGACAAATAAATAAATAATTTTTTTTTACAAATTGTGAAATTTAATTGGTATAGTTCAGTCATCGACTGCACTGTAGTCAACTCCTGTCTTTGCTATATCTTTCCTAACTTTGACTCTCAGCCCAACTCAACTTATTTGAAAAGGAATAAAAACATAGGAGGCGGAAGGAGTATTAGATATGTTCACTGCTTTGAGATATTTATAAAAATAATATCATATTAAAAAAAAACTTTAAAAATGTTCTTTTTTCATTTGTATGTCATTAACAATATGATCTTTTGGCTTGAAGAGTCTAATTCTAGTCCATTTCAATTCAGTGTCAATGGGATGGTCAATTCCTTTCATTTTCCACTACACTGAGCTTTCCCATGTTTCTTATATTCTATCTTCCCACTGTAATCTTGTCTTTGCAATGTCAGATTTTTTTTCTTGCATTAGGAATTAGACATCCTGAAGGCTTTTATCTAACTATGTCATAAACACCATTAGTACTCTAAAAGATCTTCAGTTCTTTCTCAAGAACATGTCAAATGCCATCCAACCTAAGGGATCCATCATCATCAACATATATAGTGAAACACCATTTTGCCTGTTGATGTGATTTTCTTAAAAAACAAACAAACAAACAGGAATAACTTCCCACTGTTTTCTGTGGTATGAAACAATGCCTCCCTATTGTCACTTACCTGTAGCATCTTCTAATATCCCTGTTATTGCCTTATATACCGTAGATGCCTGCTATTTTAGCTGGGCAGTTGAAATGACCTTCACTCCTTCAGTAACCCTGCTGATATGGTATAATTTTTCCATTCATTCCCAGCATTCTTCATTCATCCTCTCAGGAATATTCCCCTGACATGATGACACCTGTCCTTATTCATTCAGAAGCACCAACAAAGCTAACTGAAGGGTGTTTCTAGCTTGAAAGAATTTGTTGGTGACTAGAATAGAATAGAATAGAATAGAATAGAATAGAGTAGAGTAGAGTAGAGTAGAGTAGAGTAGAGTAGAATAACAGAGTTGGAAGGGACCTTGTGACTCTTCTAGTCCAACTCCCTGCTCAGGCAGGAAACCCTATACCATTTCAGACAAATGGTTGATAAATCTCTTTTTAAAAACTTTCAGTGTTGGAGAATTCACATGTTCTGGAGGCAAGTTGTTCCACTGATTAATTGTTCTGTCAGGCCATTTCTTCTTAGTGCTAGGTTGCTTCTCTCCTTGATTAGTTTCCATCCATTGCTTTTTGCCTTGCCCTCAGGTGCTTTGAAGAATAACTTAACTCCCTCTTCTTTGTGACAACTCCTGAGGTATTGGAACACTGCTATTGTTCACCTCTTGTCCTTCTTTTCATTAAACTAGACATAACCAATTCCAGCAACCGTTCTTTATATGTTTTAGCCTTCAATCCCCTAATCATCTTTGTTTTCTTCTCTGCACTATTTCTAGAATCTCAACATCTTTTTTACTGCGCTTTGCAGTAGAACTTCAAGGAATTGATATTATTGGATCAGACATATCTGTAGTTCAGGAATGTCTGATTAGTAAGCTAGTTTAGTGAAAGTTGAATTACTTAAGTGCATATAAAAGTAGCCCATAAAGGTGCCCATCAATTGTTCCTCATCATAGAAGGTAGTATTGAGTAGAGGGTAGTATTGAGTGGAATGCCAAAAGATTTGTTTCTGTTCTCTGTATTCTTCAACAATTTTCCTCTTGACCTGAGAATTAAGAGGACAAGAGAATGTTTATGACTCACAAAAGGCAACTATGCATTGTTGATAACATATATGTCGGAAATAAAATCCAAACTCATATAAACAAGTTAGGGGAATGGGCTGAAAATAACAAAATGTAATTTAATAAAAGAAATGGTGGAAAAGTGCACTTAAGCAGCATAAATTAAATGTAGAAAAAATGTTAATGAAGAAATTCAGCAACTGCAAATTGTAAGGAGCAAGCTGTATGCAGTACATAGCAGAAAAAAAGTTCCAGTTGTACGTATTCTTCTACTCTATTTAGGTCAAAACTTGTGACAATCTCTTACTCCTGGAAAAGAAGAGCAGTTGAAATCTATGCATTGTTTATGTAAAGGACCTGTCTGTCCTCAATATTTTGTTTGCAATTTTGTTTTTAATTAGACTTGACATATAGTTGGGAAAAAAGATGAGGTGTCCACAAGAATGGGTTTAAAAAAGGTGAAATAGTGACACAATTTTGAAATAGAAGCCCCAATTACATCATGAAAGCTCTGTAATAAATCATCCCATCATTACAGTTGTTTTATCAAAAAAACAACAACAACCCTAATGACTATTGAGGATTTTGTTACATGTCATCTAATGATCTTATAGTTGGCATAGTAGCTTAGGTGATTCATGCCTTTGTGTGGGTGGAATTAGTTTTAGTAGTTGTGTATAGATAATCCTGCTCTCTCTTTCATCATTCAATTACTGTCATATTTATTAGAAATAACTATATATTGGATGTGTAACCCCTCTCATGATATCAGAGAGTTCCCTATTCTGCTTTGGTTGCCTTTGAATGAAAAATTAACACTTAACATCTGTATCAACTTTCTTCTTGGCATCAGAGATTTTATCCTATCACATCCCAACTGAATGATCAAATAAGTTGGAATAAACCAACTCCTATGTTTTTTCTACTGCCTTACTGTGAAGTCAAAGCAAAATCCTTATGGTATTCTATGGCTTTATTATAATCCTGTAGCTAGGTAGACTTATGTCCTGCCCACCTAGCAGCTCAAAAGCATGCAAATGCAAGTAGGTTAGTAGGTACTACTTTGGTGAGAAGATAACAGCATTCCCTGCACCTTTGAGGTATAGCCCTGCTTGACACATGACCACAGAAAATGTTTTTGGACAACACTAGTTCCCTTGGCCAAGAAACAGAGATCAGCACCATGCCCTAGGGATGGACATACTTTACCCTTACATATATACCCTTACATATATACAGTGGTGGGATTCTGCCGGTTCTAGGTGGTTCAGTCAAACCATTTGTTAAATTGCCGGTTCGCCCTGCACCTTGTCCCTCCCCTCCCCACCATTATTTACCGGTGGCTGTCGGTGGCTGCGTGGCGCTTGGATCGGGTGGGCAGCGAGGTGCATGGATCTGGTGGGCAGCAGTCACAAGCTGCTGCCCACCCGATCCATGCACCTCGCTGCCCACCCAATCCACGCGCCATGCAGTCACCCACAGAAGCCTGCCTGCATCCAAGCATCTCTCTAGCCAGCAATTAAAGCGTGGCCAGTGAGGAGCTTGGATTGGGTGGGCAGCGAAGCGTGTGTCAATCGCCTCGACCTGCTGCTCACCCAGCAGGACTGTCCTGCGGCCGCCTCCCACCCATGCAGCGCCAGCCTACCCTGCCCCATCTGGAGAAAGAGTGATGGAGAAAAAGAGGGGGGCAGAAAATGATGAAGGAGAGAAAGAGAGATGAAGGATTGAAGGGGGAGAAAGGTGAAGAAGAGAAAGGGAGGAGAAAGATGGAGAGAAAGAGAGGGAGGGAGAAGGAGAGATTAAGGAGAGAAAGATGGAGAGAAAGAGGGGAGAGAAAGATGAAGGAGAGAAAGGGGGGAAAAGATGGAGAGAAAGAGAGGGAGGGAGAAAGAGAGATTAAGGAGAGAAAGATTGAGAGAAAGGCGGGAGAAAGATGAAGGAGAAAAAGTGAGGGAGGGAGAAAGAGATTAAGGAGAGAAAGAGAGAAAGGGGGAGAAAGAGATGGAGAGAAAGAAGGAGGGAGAATGGATTTGTTCTGGTAAGCATGGCACTGAAAAAGTGACTTATGACCGTTTTTTCACACTTAAGAACATTGCAGCAAACAGTCATTAGGGCAAAGAAGCTATGTCACATGCCCACCTGGACATGCCCACCCGGTCACATGAAGCACCGGAGTTGTGACATGAGTGACATTGTTATTAAAAATGCTGCAACAGGCATAAATGATGACCGGTCATAAGTGTGAGGACTGATCAAAAGTGCGAGAATCTGTCAGAAATCACTTTTTTTCAGTCCATGTGCATAGGGACTACTCAGATGGCTGAAAAAAGTGATTTCTGACAGGTTCTCGCACTTTTGACCAGTCCTCACACTTATGACCGGTCATCATTTATATCTGTTGCAGCATTTTGTGCATAGGGACTACTCAGAGGGCTGAAAAAGTTATTTTTGACCTGTCCTCACACATTTGACCGGTCCTCACACCTACAACTGTCCTCACATTTTACATTTTGTGCCCTATCTTGTAATCGTGGTGAAGAGAAGCAGTTGTGAAATGAGTGACATGGTTGTTAAAAATACTGCAGTGGGCATAAATGTGAGGATGGTCATAAGTGCGAGGACCGGTCAGAAATGACTTTTTTTAGCCCTCTGAGTAGTTTCTATGCCCATAGCCATGGCCACCCGGTCACATGAGCAGCTAGGCTCGCCCACCCAGTCACATGAACAGTTAGCCACGCCCACCCATTCACATGACCACCAAGCCACACCCCAAAATAAGCCACGCCCACAGAACAGGTTGCTAAAAAATTGAATCCCACCACTGCATATATATACTGTATATATACAAAATCAATACCTTTTTGTATTAGCTTTTTCAAGACCGTCCAGCCATTGATGATTCAAAGAATTGTATGCTCAATAGCAGTTGCTACAGCTAATATAATATCAGTTAGTTTTTTTAATTCAAGGTTTATAACAACCTCCTCACACCTGAAAATGTTTATATAGGAATGGCTGAGCCCATAAATGGAAAGTTGGACCACCCTAACCCTGAAACTTTGGATCTTTCATCCAGTCCCTGACCCTTGCTTTTAGACAGTTGCAGGATCCTTTCAGGGAGTGCTTAATTTGGAATTAATCATTTGAAAAACAAATTCATTTTACGATGAAACTTCCTGGTTATGTAGCATGACATAATGGCTTCTTTGCCTTTTGTGTGAGAAAGTGAAATGAGGCATTCCTCTTTCTTTCTCCTTTTCTTTCTTTCTCTCTCTCTTTCTCTCTTTCTATTTCTCTCTCTGTCTCTCTCTCTTTGTCTTTGTCTTTCTTTCTTTCTTTCTTTCTGTCTCTCTCTTTCTTTCTCTCTTTTCCTCTTTCTTTCTCTCTCTCTCTCTATATTCCTCTCTCTTTCTATTTATCTCTCTGTCTCTCTCTCTTTGTCTTTCTCTTCCTTTCTCTCTCTCTCTCTTTCTATTTCTATTTCTTTGTCTCTCTCTCTCTTTTCCTCTTTCCTCTTTCTCTTTCTCTTTCTCTCTCTCTCTCTTTCTTTCTCTGTCTTTCTATTTCTCTCTCTGTCTCTCTTTGTCTTTCTTTTTCTTTCTTTCTTTCTTTCTTTCTTTCTTTCTTTCTTTCTTTCTTTCTTTCTTTCTTTCTTTCTTTCTCTCTCTCTCTCTCTCTCTTTTCCTCTTTCTTTCTCTTGCAGGACAACTTTATGGCTATTTGCAGCATCCTGCACTCATCTGACCATAATTTTCAATGTTTTTTTGCTGGTTTCTGGCATTTACTTCTGGTTTCCAATAAAAAAACACCCATAAAATAGAAATAGATAAAATAGAATCCTTTAATTACCATGGAAGTTCCTTAAGAACCACCACAAAAAAGCTTATAAAATCAGGCATGGTCTAGTGGTGTTCTGCTTAATGACTGCAGTGACTTACAACTGTAATTCTGGGCTCAGTTACAGTTGTAAGTTGAGGAATACCCATATATCACAATAATTGAAAAATGAAATTGATTTCTTTTCAAGCTACCATCCTTTTTGGAAACCATAGTTATGCTTTTGGTTATTGGTCCATTGGAGGACAAATAGATAAATGATATCTCTGAGCTTCCTCCAGAAATAAAAGAAGATTTATGTGGTGCAAAAATAGAAATATATAGTACAAGAAAAGAAGACTGATTATTTTTTTACTTCCAGATGATCAATTTTATTCTATTGAGCTAAGAATGTGTAAGTTCTAATCACTGGCAGAGATTTTTTCCCATGTGTCATTTTGAATTGTTATAAGACTGTGATTCTGGCCATGATAAAACCAAGCATGTCAATCTTATTTTATTAAACTTAGTAGCAGCAATATCTTCCATCATAGTATCAGTCCATCTCCATTTAGGATTATGTATTTTTGCCATGGATTCTGAGTGATCAGAAAAGCATTAAGGTTATATATATGTAACACCTTCAGAAGCCTCTTGCCTTTTCTAAATCCAAGAAAATAAAGTTTAGAAAGGGTACATTTATTACTGAATCAAGCCATAAACACCAACAAATTATCCAATTGATTTTATAGAAGAATACCTACTGGACAGCCAATGGGATATACTCCAACAATTCCTTTTAATTATGAAATTGTATGGATTGCATGAAACTGTATGAATCATATACAGGCAATGTGTGTTTGTGTTTTTTTTTGAAAAAGAGAGTAATGATACACATATAAGGGCATAATACATGATTTCTCTTGAGGGAGCACCTTACCTGCCCCTATTGCTTTTCTGTTGATTTAACTGCCTGACTACTGGCTAGTTTCAAGGTTTTGCTTTTGGTATACGATCCCCCTAACATGGAATTAGGTTACTTCAGAGATTGCCTTCCATATTACAGACATGGATGATAATTAATATATTCAGGGGAGGTTCCATTGTGTGTAAATAGTAGAATGGCATCTTCTAGTTACTTTTTGGTGGACGTTCTCTATGGGACAACTTTATTGGCATCGTCCAAATAAATTTTACATATTTGTCTGGATTTGTCTGAATAATAAATATCATAAGATATATATTACTATGTTCTTCACTCCTCTACTGAAGATCTATCCCCTCATTAGATTTTTGATCTTCTGATGAAGGCCATGGCCAGGGGATCTGTTGTCTGGCTTCAGCTTGTCTACTAATTGTGGGACAGATGTCACTCATGCCTTTATCCCTTTATCACCATTTATGTAGACTATTGTAACAGTCTAACACTCATTTCTATAGCCATTAATTAGGTGAAACAATACATCATAGGGCAACAATTTTTGAACCAAGATAATTTAATTCAATTAAATTATAGAAAGTGTCCAAAAATTAGGGTCACATGGTTTCCAAGGGAATGAAATTTGGGGAAGTTGTGGATGGTTCAGCTCAGGGGTCTGCAAACTTGGCTCTTTTAAGACTTGTGGACTTCAACTCCCAGAGTTGCTGGCTGAGGAACTCTGGGAGTTGAAGACCACAAGTCTTAAAAAAGCCAAGTTTGCAGACACCTGGTTCAGCTGATGGCTGCTTCTGCAAGCCATTGCTGTAGTCATGTGATCCTCATTTTCAACATTCCTGCTAGCTGTTTCATTATTCAAGGAAGGAAGGGAGGATAAAAGAAAGGGAGGGAGGGAGGAAGGAATAGGAAGGAAGGAACCTCTGGGCACCTTTCCTAGCCCCAACCCTACACATGCCTTCCCTGGCATGTACAGCACATCTTGAATCCCCCCCCATGCACCCTTCCTGACTTGTATTGCCCACCACATGCTTTCCCAAACTCATGCAGCATCTCTTGTATGTACCCATGCACACTTTCCTACACGCAGCAACCCCTGCACATCATCCCTGACCCACACAGCATCTTTCATGTATTTTAAAGCACCCCTCCAAAATCCTTCTCAATCAATCCCCCCCACACATACACACACATACTGTCTCCCAAAACTGCAAGTCCTCCAACCCTTTTTGACCCACACTGCTCCTCCAATGACTCATCCAATGACTTGTGGCGAAGGTTGTAGAGAGTGTGGTTGCATGGCAGCTCCCTCGGCACCTGGACGAAGCTGTCTATCTAGACCCGTTCCAGTCCGGCTTCCGACCTGGTTATAGCACGGAGACGGCTTTGGTCGCGTTGGTGGATGACCTCTGGAGGGCCAGGGATAGGGGTTGCTCCTCTGCCTTGGTCCTATTAGATCTCTCAGCGGCTTTTGATACCATCGACCATGGTATCCTGCTGCGCCGGTTGGAGGGATTGGGAGTGGGAGGCACCGTTTATCGGTGGTTCTCCTCCTATCTCTCTGACCGGTCACAGACGGTGTTGACAGGGGGGCAGAGGTCATCCGTG
This sequence comes from Ahaetulla prasina, assembly GCF_028640845.1. Classification (NCBI taxonomy): domain Eukaryota; kingdom Metazoa; phylum Chordata; class Lepidosauria; order Squamata; family Colubridae; genus Ahaetulla; species Ahaetulla prasina. The sequence goes on along the minus strand of NC_080539.1, from coordinate 289,546,505 downwards.
AGGCGCCTCACTTGTGGGGTGCCTCAGGGGTCGATTCTCTTGCCTACCCTGTTCAACATCTATATGAAGCCGCTGGGCGAGGTCATCAGTGGTTTCGGGGTGAGTTATCATCTGTAGGCTGATGACACTCAGCTGTACTTTTCCACACCGGACCACCCCAATGAAGCTATCGAAGTGCTGTCCCAGTGTCTGGAAGCCGTACGGGTCTGGATGGGGAGAAACAGACTCAGGCTCAATCCCTCCAAGACGGAGTGGCTGTGGATGCCGGCACCCCGGTACAGTCAGCTGCACCCGCAGCTGACTGTTGGGGGCGAGTTAGTGGCCCCAAAGGAGGTGGTTCGCAACTTGGGCGTCCTCTTGGATGGACGGCTGTCCTTTGATGAACATCTGGCGGCCGTCTCCAGGAGGGCCTTTTACCAAGTTCGTTTGGTCCGCCAGTTGCGTCCCTTCCTTGACCGGGATGCCTTATGCACAGTCACTCACGCTCTGGTTACGTCTCGGTTGGATTATTGCAATGCTCTCTACATGGGGCTCCCCTTGAAGTGCACCCGGAGGCTACAGTTAGTCCAGAATGCGGCTGCGCGAGTAGTAACGGGAGCCGCTCGTGGCTCCCATGTAACATCACTGCTCCGCAGACTACACTGGCTTCCTGTGGTCTTTCGGGTGCGCTTCAAGATTTTGGTTACCACCTTTAAAGCGCTCCATGGCTTAGGACCCGGGTACTTACGGGACCGCCTGCTGTTACCTTATGCCTCCCACCGACCGGTACGCTCTCACAGAGAAGGTCTCCTCAGGGTGCCGTCCGCCAAACAATGTCAGCTGGCGGCCCCCAGGAGTAGGGCCTTCTCTGTTGGAGCAGCGACGCTCTGGAATGAACTTCCCCCTGGCCTACGCCAAGTGCCTGATCTTCGGACCTTTCGCCGTGAGCTAAAAACATACTTATTTATTAAAGCTGGACTGGCATAATGGTTTTTTAACATTTTAAATTGG